>NC_142525.1:23320716-23645716 GCF_964205215.1 Stylophora pistillata | reverse complement strand
TAATACTAAAATAAACTTGTCCTTCGTTTTCAACCTCCTCGTAAACAAGGGCACCAAGGTTTTCCAACACTTTCGGCAAATATGGATTTACGAGGCCTGGATCGTAACCTTGAAAAAAGAGGAGTAACAAAAATTACAAGAACAATTTAATCGCTTAATGTTAAATCAAAACGATGCAAGAAACTGATTTAGAGTGACATACCATTGCATACAATATGAAGTACATCTTCAGTAGAGAGGAAGTAAAAGCGAGGAAATTTCTGGCGACGTCGTTCAAGATGATTTAAAAGAGATTTCCAACACTGCTGAAGATTCATGTTCAGCTTCTCTAGTTTGGCTTGAATGTCTGTAGGAAATTAATAAATATGAAGTAACAATACGACGTTGTTAGGAGTGTTTCGCTTACAGTGTAAAATACTTTTGCCTTTACATCATACATACTGTTCCCAAAAGGATAGCAAAAACAGTTTCATGAGGGAAAGAGGAAGAGATACAATTTGGTTGTAGCAGATTTGTTATTCTCCACCAGTATCGCAGAGGTCAGTGGTTCGAATCCCGTACAGGCCTGATTTTTTTTTTTTCAGCTCTGATTTTCGCTATTGCATAAATAGCGCTCTCTACTGCGAGGATCGTACACCATACGTAGATTTGTTATTGTCTTCCACTAAACATCCATAGTGAAGTAGAAATTATTATTTGACAAGGAAGCTTGAAAAACTGGTTGAAGTAGAAAGAACCTACCAAATATTCTCTCTAACGGGTTAACCTTTACTTGCACAATAATCCAAGTTTGTTCGCGAAAGATACTGCTCAACTTCTGAAATTGTTATCTTAAAAACCTCTTGTCGTTTGGAATTCCATCTGCCTATGATATGTGTAACCAATAAATGATCATAGTCTATCTAACCTCATGGGAACAAAAACGTGTAAGTAGCAACAATGGTATTACCACCAGGCTGAGGAACGATTTATTACAGCCGTTGACTTACTTATCCTTGAGCACGCCTGTAACACGTTTGGATTTTTCTCAGTGACCTTCATCAAAATTCTGAAGTCGCGATTCACAGCAGAAAACAGGTTCGTTTCATGAGGCATAGCAATGCGAAGATCCAAACTGGAGAAGACCTACATGGAAAAACACCTACGTTAGAAGTGTACTGGGCACTTGGCTAACAAGAGACGAGTTGCATTTAAGCAATTGCGGAAAAGAAGCCAGAAAAAAAGGGTGACGGATTTGAATTCCGTCGAGGCCTGAAGCCTATAACTGTAAAGGGGCCTGAAAAGACTAGAAATCAAGAAGACAAGTGCCATTCAGGGCTGCTTTTAGCAGTTGTATTCAATATGACAGGAAAAAACTTTTCTCAGTACTCTTTTTTTAAAAGGTGGCCCTAATTCCTAATTCATGCCCTACAACAGAACAGATGGACACGGCACTTTTAAGGAATTACACGCCTCTTTTATTGCAAAACTTCAAATGTTGCAAAATACGGCGATTAAAAAGGAATTTACCCACTTAGTTTTATGCTATTCAGAGTTAATAAAATTTGTTAGTTGATACGTAGAAACTTATACTTACATCCTCAAGTTCTATCCACTTTTCCTGTACTTCAAGCCAAACACTCAACACAGCCTCTATTGTCTGCAGTCGCTTCTGCCATTTCATGATGTCGTCTGCAAACGAGCCAGCGGCACTACCACTGAGCATGCTCTGAAGGGCCACCTGCACAAAACGGAAGAAAAACATGTCACTTATTCTTATACTTTCACTGTCAAGGGATTTAGTCCAATCACTAATTCTAAATTGGATGATGACAACCAGTAACCTAACATCCGTTTACATGAAAAATGTAGAACAGATATCACCATACACAAAATACCTGATGATCCTCGAGTTCTTCAAAAACTGGTTCACACTTATCCAGTAAACAAATTGGGCCTGTGTCCTGTGGAGATCGCATTTGGTGTAAGGAAATAGAAACTATGAAGTACTGCATTTTGAACAGGTTGTAACTTAAGTCAAAATAAAGGTCCTTTCAAATTTGTAAAAAGGTAAAAAGACTTTTGTACTCAGTGCAGGTGGATAATGATTAAATGTATGTCCCGAGAAAGCACAAACTAAAACTACAGCGGACGATTCAAAATACTCTTCTTTGATTGTTTGTGTACTGTAGCGCCCCCTTACACTCCTTATGGGGACTCTCACAGACTCTCTTACTAAGTCTTCTACAAACTAAAATCTTCCTGGCATCGTCACCTGAGTCAAATTCACGAGGGAGTGAGAGAAAGTAGCTGATCCAGCAATAGACGTCCTCCTTGTCTTGTGGCTTCCACCAGCTCCATCCTTGACGCTGAAGCCTCCTCCGCTGCCGTGACTCGTCACTGATACTCGACTGGACAGACCGCGGGGAGCATGCATGTTCATCTCTGAGTCATTACCGAACTCGCTGCCAGGTGTCTGGTGAAGCAATCCATCATCGAACATACATGAATGCTCACACTGAATATTAATTTTCAACCGCCGTTGTTGCTGCTATAAATACTGTTCCTATCCGCGAACAAGAAGCGATAAAAACAAACTTTTGGGTATATTTTTTCGTTTCTGTTTACAGAGAGGAAGTTCTACTTTTCCAGAATTCTCATCGCAAACTGAAACCTTGAATTCTATCTCCATTCCAAGATGCCAAAAAAAATTGCAAAGGAGTTTATGGAAGAAAGCAACGCAATCGCGCCCAAAAATGGAGAGTTCTGTTCTGTTATGCAAAGAGTACCAAATCTAAAGACAGAAATCAAGAAAAACGTCACTAAATCTGTAACTAACATAGGATAAACAACATCTGGGTCACCACTGTGGAGTCGAGCCTAGGACCCTCTGATCTGCGCTTCGTCGCCATATTTACCTCTTGAGTGCCTGCAGCAGCCGATGAGGGGCCCTTCATCCTGGTGTGCACCCTGAGCTCAAAGATCTTACTCAGCCAGACTTCCTCGTACGTCTTCAGTGAACTCTCAATAGCCACATCTTTTGCGGCCCTTTGAATTATGGACCGAACCTCTTCAGCATGGTCTACAAATAACAACAAACAAACACATACATTTTGAATTCAATTCTTTCAATGGCTGCCAAAACACCTCAGAAATCTATTATTCTAACTGAGTTTTAAGTTATCGTTAGACAAAGTAAAACATTGACAGACAAGCATGAAATGATAGCAGCAAAGCACTGATTCAGTTTGCTTAAGTAGTGGATAGTGCTGATGATAGAGACTGTTTTATATTTCTAATGTTAGCGCTCTCTCTTAGAGAATAAGTTCATGGAAATTTGGAAATATTTCTGCAACATGTAGAAACACTCTTGGACATAGCAAGGCTACACAATATTGGTTCATTAAGAAAGAAAAAGACAAAAAAGCATTAAAAAAACTTAGAAAGAACAAGGAAGGCTAGAGATGGAAGAGATTGAAAGGGATTGTGATTAAACATTGACATCTATTTTTCACGATGCACCAACAATGACCTATTCCTTGAATCAATAAAGATCACTTCACTCTAATAAGTAAAGAGTTTTAGATCTGACTACGAGTACAACTACAACTACGAAGTTTCTTCCCTAGGGGTAGTGCGCATGCTTCGCGACGTGACAAGTCACGCAAACCCTGAAAAAGTCATAGCTCTTCCGTCACTAACTACGAGATTTTCTGGAAATATCGTAAACTTGTCTTTTCAGATACAACTTTTTCAGAAATATAAAAAAAACCACAGAGAAGGTACAGCTGTATATTCAGCAAGGCCTTATGTCGATTTGTGAAGTGTTTTCCTAGTTCTGAAAAAGCTACGCTTTTGTGTGTTACAACGTGTTCACTTAAAGTTACAAATTCGTCACGGCTGACGACGACTACGAAGGACTAGTGCCTCTCTACTCCCGGCCAAAACTCGTATTCGTAGTCGTACTAGCAGTCAGATCATAGTCAACAGCTCTCTGACAACTCCTTACTGTGTAGCCCCAGCTCCAGGAGCTGTCCCAAGGTCATTCTCGTCAGTCCTTCATTACTGATCTGCACAGCTCCTCCTGTTACTCGTAACAGTTGCTTCCAGTGACGAGGCCGCATGGCTGAGCGACTGAGATCATCAATGATTGGTAGGCAAGCCTAAGAAAAACAGGCACAAGAGAAATTCTACACTTAGAGCAAGATAATTTCCAACTTTATTTTCAACATCAAATCTAAGCCCATCGTAGATAGCTTCATTTCACAGTTTTAACTTTTCATAACGAATTGCTAGCTTTTCGCCTTTATTTCGGTGGGAAAATGAGGGCACTTCACTTTAATACTGCTAAGATGTCACCGATGACAATTTGCTCCTAAAAGTTCCCTTGATACGAGTTCACCCAGCAACTACATTTACTAGCGAAAGTGACTCTTTAAACACGCATGACGTTCCGAGAAGAATTTGATTTTTTGGTCACAGCCGCATGAATCAAGGCAAAAGATCCAACCTAATCGATTCTGACAATTTTTTTTCAGGGATGCACAGCACATAGATACATAGTTCAAAAGCTTCGAGCCCTTAACGTTCTTAGAGGGAGCTTCTTCAATACCTGGATATCAAGGATAGCATGATGCATGCCAACAAACACGTCCCACCCATGCGCCTCAAACGGCAGAGCTGTGACGACATCAATTTGCGCCTCAGTGGCTTTCTTCATAAGCTTTGTGTTGATTCGCTGCCAACGGCCTCGTTTCCATTCCGTGTGTTGTTCCTGCACTGCCCGCCACGTGTTCCAAACCTCGCGTAAACATTCCAAGTCAGAGCGGAGTCTGGGGAAGGTGAGTTTATTTGTTTGGTCCTTGTTAGTTGAGCATGATGGCAATAAAAGGGTTTCTTAAGAATAAATCACAGATTGAAAAATTAACTGCCATGCTATTGACGCAACTTACCGGGGAAGAACAGAGAAGTTAACAACAGTCTTTTCAAACAATTCTTGAAGCTCAATCAGGTCCTGTTCATAAACAAGGGCCACGTTAGTTTATTTAATCATATATCTTATAGATTTGAAATGTTTAAACAGGCTGGCCCAGTTCAGCTTTTAAAGCTGAAAAAAAAATGGACACTCGTTTAAACAGTCCGACAAGGCCAGACTACAACACCGGAAGCTACGTTCCTTGTCCTTGAAAAGAGCAACTGGGTTCTTTAACGTCCCGCGCGAACCAGTACAGAGAAGATACGGGAATCGGGCCTACGGTTTATCGTCGTTATCAGAGAGGACTAGAATGTCTAACCATTTGCGGATATCATCTCCTCAGTCATTTCATGACCCTTAGTGTTGGTTTGGTCAGTTATTTCACGACCCTGAGTGTTGGTCTGGTCAGGGGCTTGAAACTTCAACCTTCAGCATTGCAGGACATTGGTTATAACTAGTATTGAACCGCATTTATTGGAAGATATTGCAGCACAACAGTTCCGCGCTGTACACCCTAACCAGGCGGCAGTTTAACGACCACCACACCGAAATAAACAAATAATAAGTAGGATGTTTATGTTATTGTGTCATAATCAGTATTAGTGAAAGTGAAAGGCTGAAAAATGTTACGTCGCCCAGTTCCAACTTGGCGTATAAATAGTGAAACAACAAAGTCACAGAATAGAATCATGTATCATGAAATAAACTAATGACACAAAATTTTCTGTTTCGAGTTCGATGAGCTCATATTCAGCTTATTCGATACTGCTGGTGTTACCTAGTACAACGTTTTGTTACACACCTGTGGGGCAAATCACACTTTTACAGAAGGTAAGGTGAGAACTGAATTAGTTAATAAGAATCTAGTGCAGTGAATGAGGTAGGCGGGTATTGACTAAATATGCAAACATACGAAAGAGTGAGAAAAATAGATCGTTCTTAATTACTCGTGACTAACGCGAGCGAAAGAAAAACATTGCCTTTCCTTCCGAGGATTTGAATCTAAGACTTTCAGATATTACGATCTGAAACTCTCCCTCATGTAGCCATAGATTTTTTCTCTTAAATGAGCCTGGGTACATACAAGACATCATCCTAAGCTGCATACTGCTAAAATCATCATATATGTTGAAAGTGTCATGACTGAAAATACTTAACGAAAGAGAGTAAAATTCGAACTCCATCGTGACAAATGAAAAAAGATAATCCAAAAAAATTATCATACCAGTTTAAACGACAATGCCGACATTCAGATTATCATAACAGACTTTGAGGTAGCTGATTTATCTCAGTGCCCACGAGGAGCTATGAAACTACAACATTACTGATTCCAGTATCATGTGCACCGCTAATCTTATATGAACCATAATATATGGCCTCGCTTACTGCATCCCAACGCATTAAAAATCTCGGGGGATCAACGAGAGGGAGGGACTCAGATTTCTTTTTCACAGTCCTAGCTTACAGACAACTCGTTCAGTAACAATTTATTCATAAAATTCCTGTAAGATACACCGAGGGTTTCTAAGATGCAAGGAATACACAGATAGTAAAACAACTGAATAACTTCAGCGGAAACGATTTGAATCTCCTTTCCTTTAGTTACGACGAGAAGTGAACTATCCTTTTTGGAAAAGAGCTTTACTGGAGTTTCATTGCAAGCTCTCTTGGGTTAGGAAAGATAGTTAGAAATATGTAGCACATCTTAATCGAAAGATGGAAAAACTGTGAAAAAAATATACTAAAAGACCACTATATTGTTGATAGGATGTTGTTTAGCTTTACGTCTCCCTCCAGTAAAGAACACGTGTAGATTGTTCTCACAGAGTAGATGTCAATGCAACTGATTCAGCCAAAAAAATTGTAATCGTTGAAAACCGAGAAAGTTATCTCGTAAGGGAAGTATTTTGATGTAACACCAAATTCTCTTTCCATGTGAGAGGCAGTCAGCGAATGAAAACATCAGATAGATGGACGTCTGTTTAATCTTGCTCAAGAATCGATTACGTGCGAACGAACCCATATTTTTAATTTCGTAAATCAGTATCATTCTCATGTTCGGAGAGAACAGATTTTATCATTCCAAAACTGATTGTGTTAGAATGAGATTTACAGCGCCATTGAATTTCACTGGAGACTTTTCACTTTTGACTGCAAACATATTTGGCGGAGGATTGGCGGGAGTTATTTACAAGAAAAAAGTTCACCCTTATTATTTTTAGAACATTTATGAAGTCGTAACGGTGAAAGCGAAAAAGTAACATTTGGAAAAAACGTAACGCATTTTCATGAAAGATGATGGAAAAATATCTTTCATGTAAGCTGCACTGATCGATATCGCCAATCAGCTGCTGACACGTCACTCACCTTTCGCGCCACTTTGTCAGGTTCATGAATAAATTGCAAATTTTCATTCCTTGATAAAGTGGCCTTTCTTATCAATAAAGACCTATCGTGCTTACATAGTAAGCAAAATAATACATGGTGGCTTGTGGATATGGAATTAATCTCTCGTTATCATCTCGATATCTCACGAGAGAGCGCAGCGAACGAGTGATTTATCGAGTTAATTACTCTGACCAAGAGAAATTGTATTGGTGAAATACAACTCACGGTATAAAATCATCCTTTTCGATTCAATGTAAGTCCTGCTCTAGGGAGAAAAAGAATTTCACGGATTGCGAGTGTTTTGCGCTGAAAGGGAAATAGCTGAATTTAAATCGCAGAATGAATCAATCGTCATCCAGAAAAATGTAGAAAAAAATAAAGGCAAAAAATGAAAAACAAAGAAAAAGCACATTGACTTTCTTAAGATAGCACAGCAATTTCGTACACGAAAACGAAGTCTGCGCGCGTTTTAATTTCCTTAACCCCTTAACTCTCAGAAATGATTAACATGTAAATTCTCCCTATAATATTCATACATTATCCATCACACAGGTAGTGAGCATTCTCAAACTTATCAGGTAGAACTTGTTATCTTGATCTATAACCAAATTCACGTACGTAATTTAAAAGGAAACATGTAGCGGCAAGAGGGAAGAATCAGCAATCAAATCTTGGGAGTTAAAAGCTTGAACTGCACGTGATCAGTATGCGGCAGAATGGCGTGTGAGCACGTGACAGAGCTATATTACGCGCTTCATTTATTTTAGCTCTTGTCGACATCAAAATCACCCAATATTTCTCGAAAATGAAACGAAGTGTGAAACAAAGCCTTCAGGTTAAAGAGAAGAAAAAAAATACAAAATGCCTACGTTTCTGCTTTCTGTCTAAAAGATCGCGGCAACAGTTTTGATTTCGCGACATTCACGATCTATAATGATAATAACGGTAATGCAGTTGTCGATGAAATTCAAGCATTTTTTTCTGTTTCGAAACCATGACATCTTCATCGCACGCAGTCAGTGTACCATTTATATTTCTACATGTAAAGATGTCAATGTCGTCACCAGACCCAGATTTATCAACATGACGGTTTTACTTTCCATGCAAGGCTTTTGTTTACATCAACGAACATTTCTAAGGCTGAACTCAAGATGTTTTAGAGGAAATAGTCCTTGTAATGAGAAATTGTTACATTCTTTTGTCCAAAGTTAAAGTGGTTTTTGGGCGAGCTGAGTTTTCGGTGCAGCAGATCTTTATATTCAGTGCTCTAAAAATGTGTTTCAAAATTACCTTTGATTCAAATTTGCAATCAATATCATGATCTACATAATAAACAAGATGATATACGTTCGTTTTTTAATACGAATTTAACTAAAGAAACTAGAGGTATTATCTGCACTTGATGGTAAATCAAAATTCGTATCTATGTGCGGCTACGTAGCACCACCTTTATGTGCATTACTGACCAAGTGTGAGTTAAAGAAGGCTGCGTGTTGGCTAAGGTACCTTCACTCTATTTTAAGAACCGAGACAAAAGCCTCGTCAATAAAGGATTTATTACATGAAAAATAAAAAAAAATATCTACATGCCCCATTTTAAGAACCGAGACGTTCGTCAATAAAGGATTTATTACATGAAAAAAAAAACAAATATCTACATGCCCCATGGAATTACTAAATGAATCTGCTTGTCTCGTCGTGATTTTGTTTGTTTTTACTAAAGACTTATCTGTGACTCCGTTGTAGCCAAAACTGCCAAAAATAATCTTTTATTCATGTGACAAAATATTTGTTTAGTTACGACATTTTCTTTTTTCTGCGTGATCTAAGCAGGGATCAAGACAACAAATTTTGTCCCCTAGAACAACAAAGAAACAGAAGGAATATTTGTGAATAACGTGATATAAAGCCAATAAAAGTGAAATTTTTACCTCAGAAACCCCAATGAAGACGAATACGAGCAATTATTTTGATGTAAACTAGAGGCTATCGTGCTTCAAATTTTTTTGAAACGCACAGAAAAATATGAATACGAATAAAAATTGTTGTAAAGCAAAACTTTTATTCTTGCTATTCTCAAGCATGTAGAAATCATCGATTGGAAAATAGAGAGATTCAGAGGATGACAGTTTAACAGGTACAAATCCATTTTTATTTTGGAATTTATGACAGCTGTTTAGAGCTCATGTTATTTATGGTAGCGCGTAATCCTATGTTTCTACCCCCCCTGACAACTGAATTAAAAGTATATATAATTTCAGTAAATTCTCCTAGTTTAATGTTGTCAGATCTGAAAATATTTCACTTATATTACGATAGCAAATTTTTATTGGTCTCTCTCGTTTGCTTCACCTCTGAATAGTCTGCGCGCGCATGTAACTTCTCCTGTAATATCCGAGCGCAGCTCGGTCCGTAAAAAAAAGACCGAGGGCCGATATTCTTCCAGTACGGTCCCGAGCGAGCTTGGTTAATAAGAGATTTATTATACGACTAAACGGTTCAAGGGAACGGAAGTGCGGTATCATTCGGGACAGTACCCGGTCCAATACTGAGAGAATATTGACCAGCAATAGAGCATATTGATTGGTTGATTTTAGTTATTGGCCCTCTGACTGCCCGAGTCGTGTAATAAAACTTGTTATCTTGATCTAAAACCAAATTCACGCAACTAATTTAAAAGGAAACATGTAGCAGCATGAGGGGAGTATTAACAATTAGGTCTTGGGAGATAAAGCTTTAACTCTACGTGATCATTATGCGGCAGAAGCGCGTGATGAGCACGCGACAAAGCTAGATCACGTGCTGTATTTAATCATAGCTCCCTTCCAGGTCAAAACCAGCCAATATTTCTCGAAAATGAAACGAAGTTTGAAACAAAACCTGAGATTAAAAAAAAAAGGGGAAAAAATACAAAATGCCTGCGTAGATGCACCATGTCTATAGATCGCAGCACCAGTTTTGATTTCGCGAGATCCCTGATCTATAGTAATAGTAACGGTAATATAGTTGTTGAAGACATACCAGAATTTTTTTCTGTTTGGAAACCATGACATCTTCATCGCACACAGTCAGGGTACCATTTATAGCCGTCATTCAAAGATGTCAATGTCGTCACCAAAACCAGATTTATGAACATAACGGTTTTACTTTCCCTGCAAGGCTTTTGTTTACATCTACGAACGTTGTTTTGAAGGAAATAATTCTTATAATGAGAAATTGTTAAATTTTTATGTCCAAAGTTAAAGTGGTTTTCGGGCGAGCTGAGTTTTCGGCGCAGAAGATCTCTGCATTCAGTGCTCTTAATATATGTTCGCTTGTGAATACAACTTTAATTACTCCACTTTAAAATTTCTCTTTGAAGGAGTTAGGGATATGATTTACACTCGATGGCAAATCAAAATTCGTATCCACGTGCCGCTGTGTAATACCACGTTTATGTGCATTACTGACCAATTGTGAGCTTAAGAAGACTGTGTATTGGCCAAGTCTATTCTCTCCATTTTTTAAGAACCGAGACGAAACCTCGGTCAATATAGGATTTATTGCATGAGAAAACAGATATTTACCTGCACCATGGAATTACCAAGTGATACTGCGAGATGTGATTTCCTTTGTTTTTACAAGAGACGTATCTGTGACTCCGTTGTAGTCAAAACTGCCAAAAATAATCCTTGATTCATGTGACAAAAATATTTGTCTGGTTACGACACTACACGAGGTATTTAACCGGTTACAAGAAAATTTTTTTTCTGCATGATTTAAGTAGGAATCAAAATATATTACATTTTGTCCTCTCGGGTAGCCGATCAGAGCACAGGATTCGCCAAATCTTGCTCGCTCGCGGGTCCCACAACTTTAGATCAACAAAGAAGCAGAAGGGATATTTGAATAACGTGATAAAAAAGCCAAAAAAAAAGTGAAATTTTTACCCCAGAAACCACAATGACTACAAATTCTTGATCGCGTATGAAAACGAAACCACGCCAACGTCACGATTAATTACTTTGGTTTTTTAACTCAGATAATGACGTAATCATCTATCCGAGATATAAGTATAGATGTAAAATTCACTTCGTCCATCCTTCGATTCACGTTCACCTTTTCTTAATCCGCTAAATCTTGATCACGTATAGAAACGAAACCTCGCCAACATCACCATTAATTATTTTGGTTTTTCCTTTGAAGGCTTGCCCACATCATTCGAACCTAGCCCGCTATTAATATGGTCTGCAACAGTAACTGAATTTTTGCCTAACAATACGAACTGCGTATCCAAAAGGCGGTTAGTCATGCTATTTCTCACTGGTTTTCAGTTGGAGTTCGGTTTTAGTAGATATACCTTTCGCTAAGTAACGGACTAAATTGGCACATAAGCTTGTTTGTTTACATCGTACGCTGAAAGGTAAAAACGTGGGCTCAGTGAATGCTGATGATGGTGCAGAATCTGGTTCTGAAAGACGAGACCGCCTCACCAGCTAACAGAAATTTCAAAACTATCTCCTTCAAAATTCAACAGCATTCACAACCATGTTTTTATAAATATTTTCAAAGTTCTCCCTAGGTTTGCGATATCACAGAAGGTTTTTTCAGTTGTAGTTTGCTTCCTCCGCCAAATGCTTCTATGTTCTGGCAATAAAAGTCCCTCAATTGGCCTACAAGATTAAGCTATGCAGGAGTCTAACTTTAACGCGCGGTTCCCAATTTGGCTTTAGTTCGTAGTTGATAATATTTCTTGATAGCAAGGGTACTGATGGAAGGTACAACTAGAAATATTTCCCCAGTCCCGAAAAATATACTATTATTCAGTGCCTTTGGATCAAAATGAATTCGAAATGAAAAGGCGAAATTTTCCCCAACAAAGTTGGTAAAGAGCCAGCTATTTCCAGTTATTCATATTTTCTCAATTCCTTCAGAAGAATATTTGTGGGATTTTCGATAGCTTTGTGGGAAATTTTGCACATACACTTTATGAAAAAGTAAGATCTCACACTCACTTCCTTTGGTCGTTAAGTGTTTCTGGATGACTGCATATAAACGCGTTTTTTTTACGTAAAAGGCTCGCAAGGTGTTGGCAGAAATCGTGACGGTCACGTAAACCATAAGTTGCGTTTCGGGTTTGAGTAAGTTTCGCCAATGCTGCCTGCCCCTCACGTGATAAGGTGAAGGTACGAAGAGAAAAAAAGAGTCTTTCTTTCTGTGCTTTTCCATGCCAACTAGGTAGAACTAGGTTTTTAATGAGAACATGAGCATTTTAATTGCGGAGAGCCTTGGGTGATCAGATAAGTTGACGACAACAAACAAACGACCAAATAAAAGTAAAATAACAAGTAAATAAACAAGACACATCTCGCAGAACTCAGTTGTCTGTCACTCTGCAACAATAGCGTGACGGAGGAAACGTTGAGATTCTCGTCTTTTCCTTATAATTGAATATATAAGGGTACGACGTTCTCTTCAAATTACTCTTGTTTGACTCTCCTCTTTTGATTTTTAACCATGTTTTCTAGCGCAGTACAATCAATTCTATTTTATTTCCAGCTATGGCTGAAAGTGACCTCCCAACTACGGAAGAAGAATTAGGGGTGAGAAACGAGCTTCAGAGTTATAGCAATCTCGGCATCGCTTATGACAGTCTTGGACAATACAAAACCGCAATTGAGTACCATCAACATCACCTAGAAATTGCTAAAGAAGTGGGAGACAAGGCCGGAGAGGCAAGAAGTTATGGCAACCTCGGTAACGCTTATCAAGGTCTAGGCCAGTTCAAAACTGCAATCGGGTACCATCAACGTCATTTACAAATTGTTAAAGAAGTGGGAGACAAGGCCGGAGAGGGAAGAGGTTATGGCAATCTAGGCAACGCTTATCAAGGTCTAGGACAGTTCAAAACAGCAATCGGGTACCATCAACGTCATCTAGAAATTGCTAAAGAGGTGGGAGACAAGGACGGAGAGGCAGGAAGTTATGGCAACCTCGGCAACGCTTATCGCAGTCTTGGACTGTTCAAAACAGCAATCGGATACCATCAACGTCATCTAGAAATTGCTAAACAAGTGGGACACAAGGCCGGAGAGGCAAGAAGTTATGGCAACCTCGGCAACGCTTATCAAGGTCTAGGACAGTTCAAAACAGCAATCGGATACCATCAACGTCATCTAGAAATTGCTAAAGAAATGGGTGACAAGGCCGGAGAAGGAAGAAGTTATGGCAATCTCGGCAACGCTTATCAAGGTCTAGGACAGTTCAAAACTGCAATCGGGTACCATCAACGTCATCTAGAAATTGCTAAAGAAGTGGGAGAAAAGGCCGGAGAGGGAAGAAGCTATGCTAATCTCGGCAACGCTTACCAAGGTCTAGGACAGTTCAAAACAGCAATCAGTTACCATCAACGTCACCTAGAAATTGCAAAAGAAGTGGGAGACAAGGCCGGAGAGGGAATCAGTTATGGCAATCTGGGCAACGCTTATCAAGGTCTACGACAGTTCAAAACGGCAATTGGGTACCACCAACGTCATCTAGAAATTGCTAAAGAAGTGGGAGACAAGGCCGGAGAAGGAGGAAGTTACGGCAATCTCGGCAACGCTTATCAAGGTCTAGGACAGTTCAAAACAGCAATCGGATACTATCAACGCCATCTAGAAATTGCTAAAGAAGTGGGAGACAAAGCCAGAGAGGGAAGAGGTTATGGCAATCTCGGAAACGCTTATCACGTTCTGGGACAGTTCAAAACAGCAATCGGGTACCATCAACGTCATCTAGAAATTGCTAAAGAAGTAGGAGACAAGGCCGGAGAGGGAAAAGGTTATGGCAGTCTCGGCATCGCTTATCGCAGTCTAGGACAGTTCAAAACAGCAATCGAGTACCATCAACGTCATCTAGAAATTGCTAAAGAAGTGGGTGACAAGGCCGGAGAGGGAAAAAGCTATTGCCTTCTTGGTAGCATTCGTCTCAGTCAGCGAGAGTTTAAAGCAGCCATCGAGTGTAATGAACGCCATCTTGAAATTGCTAAAGAAGTAGGAGACAAGACGGGAGAGGCATGCTCACTCTGTTCGCTTGGTATAAGTTTTGAGTGCCTAGGAAATGTTTCGAAGGCGTTTGTCTGCTTTCAGTCGAGTGTAGAGGTGTGTGATGATATCAGGGCCAGTCTTCAACTCAACGATGAGTGGAAGATTTGTTATCGTAATCAACACCAAACGGCGTACAAAGGTTTGTGGCGTACAAATCTAAAGCAAGGTAACGTCATAGAGGCTCTTCTTGCCGCAGAAAAAGGACGTGCTCAATCTCTAAGAGATCTCATGAGCACAAGATATCAGTCTAGTGATTCTTTAACGAACAGCACTTCGTGTGTTTCTCTGAGTTGTGTTCCATCAAGCACAGTTTTCATAGCTACAAATGGTCCTTACGTTTACTTCTGGGTTCTCCTCACCAAAGATAATATCCAGATGAGAAAGGTACATGTAAATAATTTCAAGTATGAGGATGAATTGAACTTTTTTATTAAGCACCTGAACAAAATCGCTCTTGAGGAGATTGGTGCAAGAGCTACTGTTACATGCGAAAATCCTTCGCTTGATTCGCCGAAACGGGAGGAAGTGGCAAACGATGTAATCCCAATTAATGTGTGGTACTCGAAATCTAGGGCTTTACAGAAGCTTTATGACATCATCGTTACTCCCATTGCTGATTTGATCGAAGGTAAAGAGCTTACATTTGTTCCTGAGGGGCCATTTTGTCTTGTACCTTATGTAGCATTGGAGGACTCGAAGTCAACTTATCTCAGTGATTCTTTCAGAATTCGTGTGCTTCCGTCCTTGACGACCTTGCAATTGATTCATGATTGCCCAGCTCAATTCCACATGACGACTGGCACATTGCTTGTTGGTGACCCATGTTTCAAAGATATCATCTATCAGGGAAGACGTTTGCAGCAACTTCCAGGAGCACGGAAAGAGGTGGAGATGATCGGACGTATCCTAAATATCGCCCCTCTCACTGGAGAAATGGCAACAAAAGATGAAGTGTTAAAGCGACTGTCATCGGTGGCGTTAGTACACATTGCAGCGCATGGTAAAATGGAGACTGGGGAAATTTTCCTGGCACCAAACACCAAAAGAGAAAACCCACAACCTCAAGAGAAAGACTACTTAATGAAGATGAAAGATGTGGTAGAATCTGGGCTGCGAGCACGACTTGTTGTATTAAGTTGTTGTCACACCGCTCGTGGGGAGGTTATGGCTGAGGGTGTGGTAAGCATCGCGCGAGCACTTTTGGGTGCTGGTGCTAGATCTGTTGTGGTAACCTTGTGGGCGATTGACGACGAGGGAACCCTGGAGTTCATGAGTTTCTTCTACGATGCGCTTGCTAAAGGAAAGAGGACAAGTGAAGCTCTCAATCACGCCATAAAGTGCATGAAAGAAATTAAAGTGTTCAAGGAGGTGAAGTACTGGGCACCATTTGTACTCATTGGTGATGACGTCAGCCTGGATTTCAAGGACATTTAGATGCTGAAGCAAGTAACAGTTCTGTTCATAATTTTTGCTCCCCATAAAGTTGAAAAATTAACTTTAAATCATAATTAATTGTTTATGTTTGAGCAATGATACTTTTGCTACTATTTTAACCGGATTAAAAATTACTTTCTTTCGCTCCAGCAAATTGAGATGCAATACAATAGAGTGGACAAATCTACGATGACAACAACCTTTTAAGAAAAGAGTAAAAAAAGGAAATATCCTATATGAAAATCTTGTTGTGCAGTTAATCTTTTCATATCTTAGGAAAACTGTTTTAGCAACTCAACGATCTTCTCTAAATGTAGATTCTTTTATTTTACAGCTGAGGCAGTGAGTATTGAAATCTTGGGAAGTCTGCAGTTACCCATTAACGTTGATGACATCTTTGTCCAGAGACTTGTTTGCAAAGCAGGGAGAACCACATGACGGCCGATGTCAAATTCAACGTGAGCCAATAAGGATTTTCATTGACTCGAAAAGTTGACTTTTCATTTGTCTGAACTGCTCTTACGAGCTTGTAGATTTTTGGACACTTATAAGGAGAAGAACTTTTAGGTGCTTCGATCGTTGATATTTTGCTCAAACTAATTCCTATACATAATTTTTTCATGAGACGTTTTGAAATTATCACGATTAGCTATATAAAGTTACTTTTTTATCGGACATGAATTCAGTAGTAATCTATTAACAAGATTTCGGGCGTAAAATTTACGTCGAAGTTGAAACGTCTTCAAAACATTTCCAGAGTTTTTTTACAGACTTTTTTTCTCAATCAGTTTTTTTCTCTTGAGTGATTTAACGCTATTACAGCCATATGCATGTAGAGAGAATTTCCACTGAACTTGGAGAATAATCAGTAGTCCGATTGCTCGATTATCTTAGTTTATGTCGGATGGAAATTGTGGTTAACGGTTCCAGGAATTTTACCTTGTCATTGCTCAACAAAAGTTATTTTAATTTCCGGAAAAATAACAGATTTTTTACCTTTATGGCCAGAAGTTAGTCTTGGGATTAAATTTTTTCTCCGTTACGTTTGAATGTGATAAAGTGTGTTTTTGTATTAGCATTTCGACCTATTTCTAGGATGCTGTTTAAACTAATCGGCAAGACGAGAATTTTTTTTTAATTTGTATTACTGACCAGCTTCAAATTGTGCATGCTACAAAGCATCGAAAGGAGCTCAGAAACAGCGAGGAAGTTGGAGCCGAGTGATTTTATTTAGTCACTTCAACTAGACTGTTTACCTACTGTATGAGTACAATAAAGAAACGTTTGTAAAAAAAAAAAATGAGACAAATCGTTGGACATTTTGTTGGAAGGGAAGGGAAGGGAAGGGAAAGTCAGTTACAAAATAAAAATAGTCTCTGGCAACCTGCGAGCCGCGGAATACACATTGTCCTGGAAAGTAATCGTTCATGCCAATATGTACACTAACATCTCAAAGAAATATCACCTTTGTTCAACCGAAAAGTACTTCATTATACGGAAACCGGATCTATGTAAATTGAACAAAAGAAACGAGCTGGCAACTGCATGCTCGCATAAGGCCTTTTTGTTTTTAACATTCGAAGAGAGAACATCTCGAAACAGAACTGTAATGTAAATGCAATCGAGTTAACATCTCTTCAACTCATCATTACTACTGTGTGTGTGTGTGTGTGTGTGTGTGTGTGTGTGTGTGTGTGTGTGTGTGTGTGTCAGTGCAGTGCTGATTCTAGGATGGGGGTGAAGCTATAAAACTACCCCAAATGATTCCACATTTGTGGTACCATTTATGCCAAGCCACAGTGCTCAAACTAGAAACTAGTGAGCCTCGCATATATATACATATATACTAGCGCCTCCAGTTTTAAGAATCTATAGAAAGAAGACCACATCACAGCACTGGGAACTGCGTTTCCTACACTTTTTGTGAGAAGTGCAATGATTCTTTAACGTTCCCTGTTAACCAGCACAGAGAGATGCAAGAGACGTGGCCTGCGGTTTATCATCCTCTTCCGAGACGACTGGAATTTTTAAAAATTTTTAAAGACTGAGTGTTGGTCCAGTCTGGGGCTTGAACCCTCGACCTCCCGCACGACAGTCCTGTGCTCTACAACATGACCTAACCAACTGTAGGCGCGGTATACCGCTTTGTGCGCCATGTTGTACGTTCCCTTTAACAGGTGAGGCTTTAACAACAATAACCGTATTCATCCACGGTTTTAAAGCAAGCATCAGGTATCAGAAAACTACCACTCTGTTACTAACGTAGCTTGGAAAATTCCACTTGCAACCAATACAAATAAGAAGTCTAGGACTCACCTGCGCCTCGCTCTCCATAACCTCGAGCCTTCTGGCAAACGTGTCCATAACGGTGAAAGCAGTGTAAATTGGACACTTTCTATTGAATGCCTCTGAATCAGAAAACTCTCTGGCCAGAGATTCACATCGATCACCAAATACTCTAAGCTCCTATAAAGTGTATAAAATAAAAGCATATAATTAACCGGTAATTTGAGTTTCAGATTTTGTTTGCAGTTCTCTGCGCTTCCCTTCATAACACTCTTTTATCAGCAACTTTGAAACGGAAGTGGATCTCTAAACTATTACATTTACAATGAAAGAACGCGCTATGAAGAGCATACTTCTGACGATTTTGGGTACCTGTGTGACACTAGAGGCTTCAGCCTGTATTCTTGGTCCCAGGCGTTGTTTAGCTTGATTTACTTTCATCTTCAAGTTATTCCACCTGTGTGAAAACCAATATCTTTCATAAATATTCGCAATCACAAAATAATAATGAAGCTCAATTTGAAGACTCAGGCCTTCTCATCAGAACAACATGCACTGTTGTCTTTGAGGGGTAAAATAAAACACGCAGGAAAATCTGGGGAAAGTTCAACGTTTTAAAGAAGCTCAAATCCCCTGAGCGCCCTTCTGCATTTCATATCTTGGAACTGCTTTTACTAATGAATTGAATCGCTGTTTAAAAGATGCTTGGTCTCCGGGAAAACTAGATCCCATGCACAAGTGCAAATTTGCGGTCCTGACGCAGAAATCCGCTCAATCGAGAGGATGACATTCATTTGCCACAAGAGTATTTGACTTAGGGACTAAAGGACAAGACTTAATTATACTTGATAACAATTCTTTAAATTTTCATTTCTCTATACAACTCGTGCTTTATGTAAGTTTTTCTATATCACTTTCCCCCGATAAAGGTTAGAGTTCTTAGCCGATATGTTTGGTTTTAAAAATATTTTTTTAATCATTTGAGAACTGTTTACCAGTGTAAAGCAGTACGTACCTTTGTGGTGCTGCAGCGTAGAACTTTTGAGTCATGTCTGGAAGTTTCTGATCGTATTTTTCTAACAGAGTAATGGTTCTTTTCATTGCTACAAACTTGCTGTCCATCTCTGCTTGCTGGGTACTCACCTATAAAACCCACACGAGACCAAGTTATACTCTTGGCATAGACATTGAACCTGATATACAATTATGAGCCTACCTCATTAAAAACTCTCATGAGACGCATAAACGAAGTAATGTCTTGCTCTTCTCCCGTAATCGCCTCTATTCCAGGTTCAATGCGTTTCAGGAAGGAATCAAGATCATTTAACGTGGAAGACACCTACAAATAGAACAGCAAGGGCAGATAAATGTGAAACGCCTATCCCAATGAAATTCAAACTACGAACATGAAATTCATTGGACAAGAACTTAAAATAATGTAAGACAATCGTTTCACTGCTGAGACCACAGAATGGCGCTTTTCCTGACACTCAAACTTGTCATTAGATAACTGTTTTTAGTATAATTTCAGAGCTGAGCAAAGAGTTTCCAGCAATCTGATTGGTCGAGCGGTTTCTTATATGACGCTCTATAAAGCGCTCCACGCGGTTTATATAAAATGTTAAAATAAAAATGTTAATAAATGTTACTAAAATGTTATGATTTTAGAAATTTCTTTGTTGTTCAGCTCTGAAATTATACTAAAACAATTATTCCCCTCAGGTTCGGTGAATATTGTCGAATAATCCCCTCGACTTCGTCTCAAGGATTATTCGACGAAATTCACCTCGCCTTCGGCGAATAATTGTTAAATATTACCTGATCAGAAAGGTACTTGGTGTAAACAAACATCCACTTGCTGGCATAAGTGCCAAGTACTTGTTTGATTGGTCTCATGTTCACTCTCATCCAACCTACATCACACCAGTCCTGCAGATTGTATATCTCGTCTCTGGCCGTCTGCAAAAATTATAAAATTTAAGTGTCGCAATAAATTAAAACCTCGAGTTTATTTTTCCTTTTATGTTTTACGTAAAATCAAAAGGGGGAATGGCTGGGAGGTGAATAGCTTCAAAGGTTTCATGAATGGTCACCCTCTAAGGTCAGCTTTTATCATTGTTTCGCTTCCCTGCTACTGATCGCAGCTTTTCTGTTTCGAATCTATTTGCAAAATTTAATCTGATCTTTATCTATTCAAAGTACCAATCTGATATTGTTTGTGTTATGGTAGTAGTTGTATATCTTTTGAGAGTAACTGTCACAAAGAGTCGATCCTGTTAGGGGTACGATAAAGAAATCATTGCTTTTCAAATAATCTCATCTGACAACAATGAACAAGACTTGAACACCTAACTGTTACGTTAAGCAAACTTAATTTTTTAACCCCTTATATCGAAGAGAATATCTAAGTGATATAAAATTCTGATATTAAATCAATCAATCAATCAATCAATTTATTTAACGTGGTCAGAACGCTTAGCTAAAAGCTAGTTTACAGGTACGCCACGAAATAAAAAGAGAAAAGGAAATTATAAAGCCTTGTGGAGGTACATAAAT
The DNA here is from genome assembly GCF_964205215.1 of Stylophora pistillata. NCBI lineage: Eukaryota > Metazoa > Cnidaria > Anthozoa > Scleractinia > Pocilloporidae > Stylophora > Stylophora pistillata. The sequence continues at coordinate 23,625,031 of NC_142525.1, read as the reverse complement.
TTAAATAAATTAAGAATTAAGAACTAGCTAATATTGAAATAAAAGAATTTAATAATGTAGTCACCGAGTTGAATATATAAAATGTAAAATGTAATCATTAAAAACAGGAAATATAATTAAAGATAGATCCTCACCGCGCTAGAGTCCCGTGAGATCTAATGGTTTTAAGTAATTTTTAAAACTAGTAAATGTTTGTATCTTTCGAGACTCGTCCGGTAAAGCGTTCCATAGTTTCGATGCAGCATATCTCCATGATCTTAACCCGAAGGTTGTTGATTTTACTTTTAAATACCTGATAAATCTCTATCTCTTTGTCGAAATCATCCAAGGATGGTCCTTTTTCATCCCTCACTTCCTTAGAAGCTGTCATTTTCTTAGGGTTAAGGAAAGTCTTTTCTGACAGTCCCATGGCTCCACTAGTACTGAGTGTGGAAGCAGCCGCTGAGCTGCGGTTGGACCTGAGAACAGACAAAGTCATAAATTAGTGACTTGATTTACAAAATGAATGAATGAATTAATTAATTAATTAAGGCTGATAGTTTCTAAAGAAACTGTTTGGGGCTGCGTCGGTGGGGGTAACGAAATAATTTGGATATATCAACAAAGTTGAAATGGTAAATTGGCCACCGTAACGATTACAAAAGCTGACGTTTCGAGCGTTAGCCCTTCGTCGGAGCGAATAGAAAAATTGTTGCTTGTGTGTGCTTTTAAAGGCAGAAAATGGAGCTACGTTATTGGTGGGAACATGGCAACGAGAAAAACAAGAATAAACTAGTGGTATGAAAAGCGTGCGTTGATCCCTGTGGGATTTAGACTGCCGATTTGAAAGATGAGCTTTTGTTCAAGATTTTTACGGCTTTCCGTGTTACCTAAGTGTAAGGAAAGACCGCAGCTTGCCATATGTTGCTTAGAATGATTAGGTAAATTAAAATGCCTAGCGACTGGTTTCGATGCTTTTCATTCCACTAATTTATTCTTGTTTTTCTCGTTGCCATGTTCCCACCAATAACGTAGCTCCATTTTCTGCCTTTAAAAGTACACACAACCCACAATTCCTCTATTCGCTCCGACGAAGGGCTAACGCTCGAAGCGTCCGCTTTTGTAATCGTTACGGTGGCCAATTTACCATTTCAACTTTGTTGATATATCCGAATGAATGAATTCCTTATTTATATTGCGCCCTTTCTACACAATATTCAAAGGTGCAGTACCCCCCATCAATTTGATAGACACTACACAAAGATAGACCACAACACCGGGCACTAGGTGCCCTACTCTTTTCGAACAGTGTGTGGGTACTTTAACGTCCCACAATTTTTTTTTTTTTTTTTTATCACATACAAGGACTTGTGAGACGGGACCTTCATTTATCGTCCTTATCCGAGAAGACTAGAAAGTCTAACCATTTGCAGATGTTATTACAAAGGTAGCACTTTCTTCTCAGTTATTTAAAGACCCTGAGTGTTGGTCCGGTCTGATTTGAACTCATGACCTCCCGCACAACAGTCCGGCGCTCTCCCAATTGAGCTAACCGGGAGGCGGTTGGTATGGGGTTGGTATGGAGTTGGTATGGGGTTGGTATGGGGTTGGTATGGGGTTGGTATGAGGTTGGTATGGGGTTGGTATGGGTGCTGCAAGGAAAAAAGAAAGGAAGCAAGCAGGTTAGCAAAGTGGGATTAAGTATGCCATCCGAAGCCGTTCATGCTGTCCAAGAAAAAAAAACCAACGATCAATCCAATATTTTGACGAGCTAACAGCTCATCAATCGAGTTTCACTGCAATGAGTGAGTCTTTGATTTTATCACCCAATAAGAATGATCCTTTAAAAAGTTATACAATTTCTGTTGAAACCCTTCTGTAAGAGAAACGTACCTTGGATCTCTTTCTCTTTCTTTCCTGGATTTTTCTGACGTCTGTGATGCTCTGGATCGTATGAGCTCAGATCGGTTCATCTTCCGCGGATGAGCCACTATATTTCCTACCAGAAACTCCTCAAACGTTCGTTGTACATCTTGCATCCATAGAAACGCATACTCCCGAAATGTTGCCAGAAAACTCTGCAATCATTTGAAGATATTTTTTGTTAACTATTTGACCCAAAAGAGTGGTTACCATCTAATTTCTCCTTACAATATCACCCCTGAGTCACAAAATACGTTGACAAGAATAAAGGAATGATCTTCAACAAGTAAAGAAGCAGCCACTACTACATAAGTAGGGTTTACTATTGCAAAGGATCGCTTTCAAACATTTCATGAAACCGTAGTACACATATATGATTTTCATATATTAAAAATTCATTGGTTTATAACAATTCGCGGGATTTAATACAAACCAACATAATGACCAGCTCCCAGTTGGCTTGTCAACGCAGTTGGTAGAGCGCTGCACCAGTATCGCAAAGGTCCTGGGTTCAAATCCCATACGGGTCTGAATTTTTTTCAGGCCTTATTTCCACTACTTCATAAGTAGGGTTTATTACTGCGAGGACCGCTTTCATACAAAGCTCTTAACTGTTAAGCAAATTCTCCTTGTCGGCAGCTTAGAAATATGCACTGTGCATGCATGCAGTGTATGCGTACTAATGTTAGGGTGTAATGTGTTCATGACCAGGTGAACCTACAACCTTTATCAAATGTGTTGAAACACCCCCTCCCATCCTAATATATATTGTCTACCAGTGGTCCAACAAAGAGAAGGGAAAAATGAACCGAGGACTGTATGAGCTTCTCTCCTCATAACTAAAGCTCGAGATCTAACAAAAGAGGCGTCAGTAGTCACTCCATTCACAAATACTGAAAAAATATCCGTTATACTCGTACTTGGGAGCACCGTTCCTTATGTGATTCCTACCTTGCATTCGGAGGCGTTTTGCTCTACCACATCTTTGGTTTGTTTCACCAGTGTCTGTACCTCGTCATCATCAGCAATGACTTCCTTGTAGCTCTAAAAACAAAATAGAGGATATGTTCTCGTAGGTCATACCTTCCTTGTGGTCTTAATCTTATTTAGAAAGAAACCACCTATGATTCTGAGAACCTTTATCAGCAGCAATTATTTTTTTTTTCTTTTTTTTTTGCTCAGGACTTCTATTCTAACATTAACTCCATATGGCTGATATGAAACTAATTATAAATATACAAAACCTAATACTCATAACGATACCATTCGCCACAAAGTCACTTCCATACCAAAAAAAAAAAAACTACCAGCCAAACCAAAATTTAATATAAAATTCATTCTCGAGAGCGTCGCAAATCCTTAAAAACTGCACCTTTAGATCTTCATCCACAGGTCTCACGAAATCTCCACGCCCAAGGAAATCATTTAACCATCCTTCTACACTCTCTTGGACACTGGATGAGGCAGACTTGTCATCAAGTGATGGATTAAACAACACTTGCGAACCAGTTAGCTCCAAGCGAATAGTCAGTATTGGTAGGACTTCAGAATTCTGGAAGGTAAATTGAGATGAGCGCAAGAGAAGTGAGAGCCACCCAAAATCGACAAACTCCAACCTCTCTCACCTCTTGAGGATCAGTTCTAAATCATGTTACCCCCACCCCCCCTCCTCCCCAATCGTACAAAACTTGAGAGTAGGTCTGGACATATCAAAAGCAGAGTTAAGGCTGGTTGGAAAACATTTTACGCTTTAACTCTCAAGGCAGAACTTCTCCTTACCATATCATACAATATTAAGCAGACAAGTGCAGGCGCGTAGCGTGGTCATTTTATCAAGTACGCACAAGTACATATGATCTAGAAACCTAAGTAAACTGAGCGAAAAATACTGCGTTCTTTATTTCTTGTTTGAAATAGTTGTGTGAATACAGGCAAAGAACAAAGCGTCGCCCTTATTTTGAGCAAACTTGGCGCAAACACAACATTGTTTTCAAATTTTTCTGGTCACTTCAAGTAAGCACGTGCGTATATGCGTAGAGGACGCTACGCGCCTGAAGTGATGAGAATAAAGAAAATATTAATTAGGGGATTATAGGTTGATCCAAGCCAATTCTCCAAACTAACATGATAAGAATGGGCATGGAAGACAGTAGGGAGAATTACAACTGAGATTAGGGGAGACGGTGAAAGGGTTAAGAGGAGATTTAGAGATAGAGCATGGTTGTAAAAATTTTATTTAAGTATATGGTTCCTGCTTTGTGTCCTTAAACACTCAGAACTATCGATCGGAAGGTAGGATCGTCAGGGTAAGGGCAGCGCTGACGAGGACTATCGATTGTGACAGTGGTTGAAGTTTCAGCCTTGCCGTCTTATAATTAGCTGTAATACTCAAATAATGTTAGCCATTTAGGACTGTTGAGTTTTCGTCTGTCAGTAGAGTTAGGAAGTTATTTTTGGCTCGGTGGTTTTGTCAATGTCGTGAATACGTCGTGTGTAGGGTGTCGGCAGTTGCTTATATCTGTTGACAGGATTCTCAAAAACTCACATTAGACATGTTGGAAAACACAATCTGGTTCAACATGGATTGCAATGAAGCTTGGGTAGACATCTTGAGTCCCTCCATCACGACTCCACTGACATACTTGATGTAACTCTGCCAGGCAGGAGAGGCACGGCTTATCTGTACCGCCTGAAAACAAAAACAAACAGTTAGACATTAAAGGGGTGGGGAAGAAGTGGCCTGATGGTTTGCACGCTGGGCTCTGGGTCGAGGGGTCTGGGTTCGAGACCTGGCTGTGTCCATGTGCTGTGCTTTTAGGCAGAGCACTGCACCAGCATCGCATAGGTCATGGGTTCCAATCCCGTGCAGGCCTGAATTTTTTCAGGTCTTAGTTTCACTATTGCTTAAATAGTGCTCCTCACTGCGAAGATCGTTCTCACATGCGTTTCTTTAACCGAAGTTCAAATATATGATTTTCATATATTCTTAGCAAATGAACACGTTGTGGTGTACTTTACTCGAGTTCCATCCCTCACAAAACCTATTTTGTTGTATCAACTGAGTTGATAATGTAACTTGGCCGGAGCAGAGAGATTCTGAAGCTGACGTTTCGAGCTTTAGAATCCCTCTTTGGTTGCCGATTCATATCATCAACTCAGCTGATGCACAAAAAATTCTTCTAATACTCCCACTGTTGTAGCATCAAAGTTTCTGTGGAAAATTACTCCTTTATCTTTATGGAACTTACCCTGGTTTCCATGGAATAAAATGACAAGGATAGGTAACTCCCAAACATTACTCTAGGTTTCTCACATACATAGCGCCTTGCTCATGAACACGAGGTAAGGACCCGGTCTGGGTTCACAATAGAACCTCTCGATCCAGATTACAGCGCACTAACCACAAGGTCACCCCATCTTCTACATCACAATAACGGACTCAGAAAAACCTTCATAGATGAGCCATTCTCACCTCAAAAGTGGACTGCAATAACGCATGAATTTTGTGTCCTCCTACTGTGACTGAGTGCTTATGCGTCTCGTAAATCATCCTGTAAATAGCAACAGAAGAAAACTTTGTAACTTCACTATCACTTTCAAGGGTTTTATTTTTCTTTTCTTTTTTATTCTTTTTTTCTTTTTTTCAACATACCCATGCTGTTCCTGCAGTTTGTCCATTGAGAACGACTTGGTGGCATCCCGTGGACTGAACACATCCAACAGACCATTGTCAGACCACGATGCTGCTATGTTGCATATTTCTCTGAAGTTACTCTGGACCACGCCCAGGTTACGATGGAGATCGTCACAAACCAGGTACGACGCATGCTCGACAAAATCTGCTGATTCCACTGTCTTCCATGTAAACACATGGAGTCCTTGGTCAAGCAACTGTGATAGCAAGACGGAGAAAGAAAAGGATAATCTCAGACAGTCAATATTTACTTTTACCACAATTGGCAGTAATGTCACAATCTGATTGGCCAATTTGTCGTTGTCGATAACAGTATAGACAACGCTGCTTGCGTCAACGTGCCACGACCTTGGTCACGCACTAAAAGAATGGTATTGTCTGACGTCGATATTGTAGTAAAAACCAAATCGACAGTGGTTTAGCATGGTCTGTACTCTTTTCGACAACGATATTCGCCATCACGATGGTGTTGCGGTGTCACTCGGTTACGCCTCGTGAGTCCGCAACATTATGACCACTGTGAGTGGTAGAATTTTTTTTTTTTTTTTTTTTTTTTTTTTAATACAGCATTGTTTATTACACTTACACATGTACTTACACTATAATTACTTTTTACACCATGTTTAAACTACATTAACTTACACTACTTACAATACATATATAACAATACAGTTACACTAGTCAAATTTAATTACAGTTGATCTATTTACCACATTATTGTTTGCATGTTAATTGTCGAGTAACTACAGAAATTAATAAACAGTTAAATAAAAAAGATAGCGAAGAGGTCAAAATACAAAGTTGAAAAAAAAAAAAGACAATACAATTTTATAACGACAGAAAAAGTGGGTAGTGGTAGAATGCCTAAACTAAACACCACTCGGTCCCATGAACTCCTGTTCCATGCCACAAAGCCACAAAGACAGATTCAGAGTCACGTACAATGAGAACACAGCCACACACCACTAGCAACTACTTCATGGTTTACCTCATCAATTTTCGCAAGCTTCCTCTCGAACAAAGGCCTCTCGAACTCCTTTATGTTTGCCATCACAGAATTGTAACGTGTCACAATAGTTTCAAGTCTCGTAGCAGTGGACCTCAGAAGACTATCATCTGTTGATCTCAGCAGCACTCGGACGGGGTCAGGAAGACGAGTCAGGAAAGGCTCTCCTCCTAAGTAATGCACCTCTCGTAATAGAAGCATCAACTCTGGATCAAAGTTCACGTGTAAAGTGAGTTTGCTTCCCTCACTTGCAGGTTCCGCGATCTATAAGTAAGCAAATGAAACATCCTTTAAAACAATACAGAGTTTGTACGTTATCTCTGGCGGGAACTGTTTTACAAGAGCTTAATGTACTTTGCCGTTTGTGCAACTCGAAAAACGTTCCTGGTTTAAACGTTTCGTGGTTTATTGCTCCTTTATTTACTCAAATATCGTGAGTATTTACTCCTTTTAACCAGAAAGCTATTTGTGAGCAAAGGTGGATTTTCCAGTCATTCCTAAGGTGATCTCCTCTGTAGTGACAGCGAAATCATTCGTAACAATCTTTTCAATTTCATTATTTATCTTCAGTTATCAATTCTTCAAAAAACTATTATCTGTGCCAACCCATTTCATGTTGCGCAGACCCACAAGAAGTAAAGCGATGTCCAAAGTTGCTCGCACATGCAGAAAACGTGCCTTTTATACAGGAGGTGTCATTCAACTCACCAAAAGAGGCTGCTTTAATTTGGTCCTTAACTCAGGCTCCATTGTGCTTTGCCATTGGCGAATAGTATCTGCTTCGCACCTTGGAAAGGAATATAAAAACATTCTCTTTCATCTGAACATCACGAAATACAATTTTTTCAATCACGTTGCCGTCAAAGGTAGGAAACAACATCACCCCTGCTGGATTTTCCACAATTCCACTAAAATGGCTGCGTAATGTAAGAAAGAACTATTGATAGTGATAGTCACTAACTTATTTTTTCCGACCTGAGCGGAGAAAATTATCAGAGTTAAAGAAAAGTGGTGTCCAGAAACCAAAAATAATACTTTTTATCTCAGCCATTTGAAAGTATTCATAAAAGTTAATCACCCACCGCGGTTTGAGACTCCAAGGGGTAGCCTACCCCTACGAAACCTGTCTTCCAATAAAAAAATTGGACCATTTGAAGAAAAATTCTGCCTCTAGTTCTCATTACCTTTCAATGTCTTTTATTAGATCTGAGTATGTATCTCTTAGACGCCATCCATCGTCACCCTTGAGCGAAGCTGGGGAAACACGATGCAGTCGAGACATGGGCTCCTACAAAAACACAATTTTACATCTGTTTGAGTGGGATCAACTTATTTCATGGCCGAACTTCTAAACGAGCTCCTTGCTGCTCACTCGCAAGAGCTACTAGATACGACATCAGCAATTCCTGAGGTTTAAATTCTCACAGGGTACTCTCATTTTTCTTAGCTTTTCTTGGTCCTACCCTCAAGATCTTCATCAACTGATTGGCTTTTGCACTATTAGTAAACAGCCCTGAGACATGTCTTTGTGGTTTATCAGTATGCCTTTCTCCAATTGATCCTATCCGAGGTAGTTTACACATGCAGTGGTTCTTCTAAACTTCTAACTCAGCTGTAAGTTTGCAAACTATCCGCTGAGAAATCGGACGTATGCGTTTCTGTAATGCTGTCACAAATATACGTTCAAGGAAATACTTACAATCTACAGAGATTCTTGTAGTGTGGTTCAAGTATTATCGTGTACCTGTATGTGCATTTTGAATCCTCGTAGCCAAAGCAACTTGTTCGAAATTGGAGGGAGATGAGGATAAGTTGGAGGGGAATCCATATGAAACTCCAAGAATACCCTCATGTCCAGTAACTCTTGAGTGAAACCATCCACCAAAGCAGTAAATAGAACCTTCAGATTTGTCTAAGGTGTTCAAAACAATTAGAAAAGGTTACGTCTGCATGCAGGACTGACTCGCATACAATACAGCTACCACAAGTTATTCAAGCTTCTGTGACAAGCTCTCTAAGCTATGATCATTTGGATCGCCATGGCGCGTGGAAAATAGGGAGCTTTAGCAACGACGACGGCGACGGCAACGAGAACGGCAAAAAACAATAGGCTTAATGAGCAAAAACAATCGCCCTGCGCGTGCGTTTAACATTTTGGTACATTTCTTTGCCGTTCTCGGCAAAACAACAACGTGAAATAACCAAACTTCAGGTTTTCTCGAGAACGTGAGCGAATGACGGTTAATTTTTCTTTCTTTCTTTCTCCTTACTTTAACGCCGTTCGTAGTGATACAGTCGCTGAATAGTTCGCCAGCATTTTCCAAGTGAAACACATCGAAATAACTTCGAAAGAGTTACAAAAACGAAAAGTTAGATTTCGACACCACGTTTTCGTTGCCGTCGCCGTCGTCGTTGCTAAAGCTCCCTATTGGCGACTACACGTGCCCCTCAAGTCACCAACTTCGCGATCTGTGATTGGCGGTCAAATAGCACAACACATGTAGTTAGAACGTTACCATCACAGTGTGTTTATGGTCAAAATAAGATAAACAATTGCATACATCAAAATAATTGATCCAGACTTTTCTTCTGTGAAAAGAACCTCATTAATTCTCTGGTGATCGAATATTGAGCCTTGAGAAATCGCATGTACCCCAACACGATTTTGTTTTCTAACGACCATAATTTTATTTCTAACAATCATTTTTAAATTTTGGTATGCCAAATGACGGCCTTGAAAAGAGTTAAACTTGGAGTTCTGACACGATGCAACCACGTGTTGCTAATCTTCTTGGATACGAAGTAACTTTATGAGAAATTACCAGTTACGTGCTTTATAATTAGCGCATGACTCTGGTGGAAAACTTCTATTTGAATATCCTTCTCGCTAATAGTCTACTTTACAGTTGTGTGCTTGGTTGCCAAGCCTTTGAACGGGAGTGAGGTTAGGGATGACCTTGTTATGATACAAACCTTGCTGCCTTCCAAATGTAAATCACTTTGTTATCATGCTAACTAGATACAGGTCTCTATCACAACAAGGTCATCTTTAGCCTCACTCTGAATCAAAGGCTTGGCAACTAAGTACACAACTGTAAAATGGCCTATTCTCACCTGAACAAGTTCTCGTCCACTGATTCCTTCAAAGACTTCCAGAAGCCTCAGTTTGGCTCTTGTGTCCCAACATTGCTTAAAACTTTGTCTCATCACATCGGCCAGGTTGTACTCTAAATCCTGAAAATGATGAAATAAGAATTTTTTAAGTCCTAAGAAACTAGTTTGGAAAAAGTCAAATCAAGGCATCGAATGAACCTCAACAAATTTTTACAATTAAAAAAACTTACCCTGGTTACAGAACGGAAGGCGAAAAATTCTCTTTCAAACTCCTGTGTTTCACTTGCATTCAACACATCCTGAAAAATGGCAGTTTTGAAAAAATCTTACTTTTAAAACTTCACCCGCAGTTTACGATCAATACCTCCTTTACGACAGACATGTAGATTCAAATCTAAAAGGGTCATTTGAGACACCTCTAGGCTTGTGCGCCATTCACGTCAGCAAAACACGTTTACTTAAACCGGTTTAACTGAATGAAAATTAGAAAAAGATAACTGAAAAACTGAATTTTTCACACGATTCAAGTGGTCACTGACTTGTTACGTTCAATGTGCTAAATTTGAAGTCGACTGACAAACATTTTAGGTTTAAGCAGTTTCTAGGGAGAAAACAAATTTAAACCGTGTTTAAAAAACAGCTGAAGATCACGTTTAAGCTTCAGTGTAAAATGGGGTATGTCTTTTATAAACAGAGTTGAAAATAAACGAACTATTCTCTGTGTTCTCACATGTGGCATCTGCTGAAAAGAACGAACACCCTCTTGAAATTTGCGATGGATCTCCCTCACTTGAATGTCCAAACTGTTGCCGCCAGCACCACCCACTTGAGCTGTCCATGTCAACAACTCAAAATGTTGAGTTGTCTGAACGAGTTCCAGTACATCATTACAGCGCTCCATGAAGTTGTTTAGCGATGTAAAACACGCATTGTTTCGAGGAGGCCAAGGAGAGTCAGTCCACAGTTCTAGAGTATCAAAACCACTGTTACTTTCCGAGAGGCTGTTTCCTCGATGAAACATCTTTGTATTTCTGGGGGTTAGGCTGTTGTTGTACAGTTTGCTGTACCACACAATACCTCCACTGTCCCTACTGTGGAAAAAGACATGACCACAATGCTCAAGATGGCAATGATATATACAACACTATTTTGCAGATATTTAACACGGACTGTCCTGAACAATCGGCGAAGAAACGCCTTCACACCAAAGCGGTAATTAAATGAGAGGCTGCTGGAGAATGGAAAATGTGAATTGTTGACTTTCAAATGCAGAGGTCTCAGAGCTGAAGGCATGTGTTAACCTTTGAACTCCCAAGATCTGATTGTAAATTCTCCCCTCGAGCTGCTACACATTTCCTTGTAAATCGGTTACGAGAACTTGGCGTTCAATCAAGGTATCACTCTGTACCTGATGAGTTTCAGTATTCTCAGTGCCTGTTTGTTGGATAATGTATGGATATTATAGGGAGAAGTCACATGTTAATCACTTCTGGGAGTTAAACGGTCAATTTTACTTGGACTTACTTAGTTCCTGACTGTTCAGATAATCTTTGTTGATTTGTGTCATCAGCTCTGTCCTTTTTATCCAAGTAACAACCTCGGAATGCAGCACATACTCGCAAGGCATCCTTCAAATTGGTGTAAGACTGAAGGGAGAAACAAAAAAGGTTAGCAATTGAAAGTGGTCATTATGAAGAACATGACCAACCTAATACTACAACCTAATGTTCCTTCCCTAAGTTTCCTAAGAGTTTTGATGAATACAGACTTAAAGTTGAAAAAAGTGTAGTTTGGAAAAGGTGACAAAGAAAATTCACTTACTGCTAAGAGATTTTCCAGCACATGTTCTCCCACCAGCTGCCTTGCTCGAGCAACAACTTCATTTGACAACATGGTCAGTAGTCTCATGAAATTTCTGTTGTCATGATAATACCTAAAAAGGAGATGAAATTACATGATTGAAGTACAACTGCCTCTTTTCCCAAAGTGCTGCAAAAACCTCATTAAACAATAAGTTTGTTTGTTGGAAGTCAGATCCTAAAAAAACAGTACCTCAACAAACTGCATAATTATAGAAATAGACATCTATATTTATACAGGATAGCCCCTTCAGTGTGGTAAACACTGGTATCAACGGGGATCCTGTTACCCACCCATCCCACCCCAGGGGAGGACAACCATCACACAGTAATCTCGTGCGTGGGAAATTAACGTCTCCTGCCCCTAACCCTACAGGAGACGGAACCTCCATTTATTCGTCCCTATCTGAGAAGACTAGAGTATCTAACCATTTCTCGATGTTATAGAAAGGCAGCATATTCTTCTCAATTATTTTAAGACCCTGAGTGTTCATCCGGCCGGGGCTTGAACCCTCGACCTCCTGCACAACAGTCCAGCACCCTATCCATTGAGCTAACCAGGAAGTGGTTAGCTCAATGGATAGAGCTACCTCAATGGATAGAGATAATTTTACACATGATTGGCTGAAAGCATCTATTAATTCTTAACGTCAAGTTCTGTAACTTAACTTACCTTGAGTGAACCCAAACAAGAAAGAGAGTATGCACTAAGGGGGGGAAAACAGACACCATATCAGCAGACTTGGTTGCATAATGAAGCTTCTCAAACCAAGGTAAGAGAGTACTCAGAAACTGCAGGTTATCATTGGTCTCTGCTTCAGCCTTGGTAAGAAAAAATACAAAAGAATAAGATAAACTGGCTGTTCCATTTTTCATACTACGACATCTTGGTATGAACTGTGGGATAAAAATAAATTAGGTTTTGAAGGAAAATAACAATTATTCAGCATGATCCTTCTCTGAAATATCTTCAAATGATAATTCTCAGACAATAATAACTGCTGACAGAAATTACCCATGGAAGTTTACAAAACATAGCCAACAAGTTCTTTTTTTTTTTTCACTAAACCAGATGATGGATGTGGGTTTCCTGATGCACAAGTACAGCCCGTTACTTAAAGCCTCTCCCATAGTAAAAGCATTTTCCAATTGAAGAAATACATGATTGCAAACCAGCCAGGGACTTGAAACAATGCCTTATATATGGCCACAATTTCCCTGTATTTCTGTTAAACATGACCAATGAAAACAAGAATTTAAGCACTAAAAACTAATTGTTTTCAAGGAAATTGATGTAAAACTACTCTTAACAAATTTCCTACCTTTGCAATTTCTCTCTTGACAAGGTGAAAAGATTGTGCATATGTACTGTGAGCATCTTCCAGATTCATCATGATATTGAGTGCTACATGTGAACACAGCTGCTCACTCACAGATGTGATCTTCTCCAGTCGCTCTGACCACATCTGATGAAAAAAAAAGTTTTTTTGGGTTTTGATTCAATGGAAAATTAAATCAACAAAAGCAGAGTATAACACTTGTAATCTTCCTCTACAAACTTTTCTATTATTATACTTTCCCTAAGAAGGCCCTTGGAAATTTAACCCTTCTCACCCTTAAGAGTGACTAATGTCTAATTTCTCCTTACAATATCACCCCTGAATCACACATTAAAGTCATGAGAATAAAGGAAATGATCACAAACAAAATAAGTGCTTGATTGTTAAACAAATTCTTCTTTTCAGCACCTTAGGAAATGAAAACCGTTATGGAGAATATGCAGATGGGTGTTGGGGAGTAAAGGAGCAACTGTCACATATGACTTTCCTGGTTTCCCTCAACAGCTTCCATTACAATATTAGTACAAAAACATGCTAGAGTTGGTTCAAAAACAAGAATAACATTGTAATGAGGGTATAAGAGTATCACTTTTTTTTTTTTCATTTAAAGAAAAGGTGTCCTGGAATCAGAAATCAGGCAGGTAACATCATGTTCAGTTCCCCAAGTTCAAATGTTTACAGCATTTCCACCAAGAGAGACATAATATGTTTGTGCAATCAATTGTTCAATTACACACAATGATGTGAATCCCAGTTTTAGCTTTGAAATGTTCTACTGTTGGGTATGAAGCAATACCTGTATTTCATCCAGTGGACCTGGTTTTGGACCAAACTTTTTTATTTCAATCTCTGGGTCTAGCTTCAGAGTAACCTATAAAAAATAAGTACAATACATAGAAAATAATGCACTTATGAAAAGATCCACCTAAGGGTATAGTAAAAAAAGTTTGGAAATTTAGTTAATTTGATACTTGATAACTGACTAATGTCAGCACAAAAATTTGAAGCAGAGAGATCAGTGTGTACTAGAGAATGGCACATAGAAAATCAAAGGGCTGATGGATATGTTTGATCTGATTTCAAAATTTAGAGGCACTAATGACAAGACAACAAACACACACCCACTTGTTCTTTTGAATTCACATTTTAGGAGGTGAGAAATTAAAAGAACAGGGCTAACCAATAAACGGTTAACACTTAAAATCTTCAAACCTGAAAAACATATGACCGTTAATTAGCAATGTTCAACAAGTTTGAGCTAGCTTTAAGTGGATACCATTCTGCACTCATTGCTGATACAGATTTAAATAATTTCAACCCTCCGCCATCACCTAGTGGCTTAAATGATTTTAAATTATTACTGGGCTGTACAGTAAGTACTCTTTCCATTAAAAAAGGGATATGTCACTGTCATATGTACTAGGACTACAATTGCAAACTGGAGATTTGTGTTTCTGTGGATACTCTACAAGGAGTGACTAATATACTGTAAGCTCATTGATTTTGAACCATAATTGTTAAAAAAATGTCAATTTTTTTCAAAATGGCACCAAACCTTACAGATTAAGTGTCTGTTGATCACATTATACACGGATACGATTGCATTAGAAACCTTTAGTTCACAGAGTTTTCCGAGACTTTTGAGAGTTTTACCTTGATCTGTTTTATCCAATTAACCACAGCTGTCTCCAGCACATGAATGACCGCAGGTCGTCTACTACTGTATGCGGCTGCCTCTGACAACACCTCAATTGATGGTAGCGGTAAAGTGACCTGATCTTTTGAACTGCCCTCAGAAACTTGCAAGACTGAAACCAGCCTGTGGACTAGGTCCATAAGTTTGTCGGCACTCACACCTCCACCCATCTCAATACTTAACAGCGGCAAGAACACATCCTTTGTCAGAGTACTTGCATGGGTAAGTGGTTGATATGAACAGTCGCAGAAGGCAACATCTGTGACTATTTTATCTCTGGAGAGTTTCCCTGCTTCATTGTTCTTGACAAAGTAAACAGACTTTTCCTTTGAGCCGCTGGGTGGAGTAAGCGATGCCATGAGATTTTTGCCAGCAGGAGATGTTGAGTAGTATATAAACAACTTCTTCATCTCTTCATTGTTGCAAAATTCAAACATAGCCTCCCTGCAAAGAAGAGACGTAATCAAATATAAATAATGAAACATGCCATGCTCTTGCTTGAGTACAGTTCAGCTAAAAAAAAAAAAAAAAAAGTTGCCTACATGTACACAACATTTGCTCAAATATCCTGAGAGGAAGGGATATATTGAGGACCCTCTCAAAAATTAATCTGTAAAATATCAATTTGTTGTAATTTTGAAATTGATATATCTCATTAACCAAGCGCAAGGGCCGTACTGGGAGAATATTGGCCCGAGGTCTTGACAGTACAGACCGAGCACAGCGAGGTCTGTACAAAAAAAGACCGAGGGCCGATATTTTCCCAGTACGGTCCTAAGCAAGCTTGGTTAATAAGATATTTATTATACGACTGAAGTTTAAAGGGACACAAGTGCGGTATCATTCGGGACCATTCGGGACAGTGCCCAGTCAAATACTGAGAGAATATTGACCGGCAATTCAGCATTTTGATTGGTTGATTTTAGTTATTGGCCCTCTGACTGCCCGAGTCATGTAATAAAAATGAGTTATTGTATTTCCTGAAATAAGTATGCGCACCCCAGTAAGCACCCTCTCCCAATTAAGTACTCTCCCCCTTGTGGGCCATAATATCAAACAAGCACATCTCTCCAAAATGTCCCCTCTTCTTTTCCTATTACCACTTTATCTAAATAAGTTTTTAAGTTTCAGTTACAGCAGAATCAGTACAGGGTAATTGCATCTTAGTAAGCATTCCCCCGCCTCCCCCTCCCCCCCCCCCCCACCATTGATTAAGCAGTCTCCCTCCAAAGCTCAGCCACTGATTTAAGCCAACATTTTAAATAAGCACCACATACTTAATTTTGAATAAATAATGTATTTACACTATTAGGTAGAGGAAGGCAATCTGATGATATGGTCTATAATATTATATAGTGATCATGATAGTAAGGCTCACATCCTGATGCCTTGATTAAAGTTTGTTTTCCAAAAAGTCTTACCAGTACACCAAGTCTATAATCTCATTGCTGGGCATAACCCAGTTTCCATACCCTCTGAGCTAATCTCATAGCTATTCTGCTTACATATATCAAGGTGTAGAACCTCACCTTTTGAATTTGCTGGTATTCAGAGATGTGTATATTCTAGGGTAGGAAGCCAGGGTGAGAAAATAATTTATCCCAAAACTACTTTCAAAGCAAAGATTAACTACAAAATGTCCATTAGGTAATGTGGAACTCCTACAACACCATAGAATCTCATAAGCCACAAAATCTTCAGCTGTTGCTGGAAAACAACATTACCTGCTCTTTTCATTGGTGAACATATGCTTAAGCTCCTCTGCTCGAGGTTTGAGGGACGATGTCACCCTGGTCTCTATCCACCGCAGTCTCTCATCCAGCTCCATGTTTCACTCTTTATTTATTCCTATTGATTGTAACTTGATTTCATATCTTTCTCTGAAAAGTATATTTTAGCAGAGTGAATTGAACTATTCATTCACCACATGGGAAATTATCAGTTGTGATTCAAATCAAGAGAAACATTTCTTTACACAACTCTCTCGACATTTTGTTAGTGACAATTATGCCAGAAAAGTGCATTTTACTTTGCACACTTCCAACGCTTATGATCAGTACAATACTAAAGGATCTATCCATTCTTGCCGACACTCATTTTACTCAATCATTTAGATAAGGAGCTCTGCACTGACTCGAAAAGATAACCTATAATTAAGGCAATCGCGTTAACAATCATCTCTATTATCAGACGAAAAAAGCTCTGTATGTGATGAACGACTTACGAACTCCAAAAGTTTGCATAAATAAAATTCGCATTTTTGACAATCTCTTCTCGTTCATGTGTTACAAATAAGGAAAACAAAATAAAACAAACCAAATTAAGCTAAAGATCAAACCTGCAAAAATATACAATGAAATCGATCACAATTGGCTGCGAAATGAGCAAGGTCTTTTCAACTTTAACTTAGTTAAATTGGTTGGCGTGCGGATCAGTGCATTTCTATCTTAAAACAGCAACATCGCGCATAACTAAGTTGTCAGTCAAAGATTAGTTGATAGGTAAGAAATTTGGAATTCGCGCCTACTTTCATGATCAAAGCCTGCAAAAGTCAGTTCTGACTTCATCTGAAATCATACCTCTCCACTTGTATACAAAATAGAAGTAACTTACCTGCACCAATCTATGCATTTCTTCGCCCAAAATTTTAAGAAATGATCACGTCTGACAAAACCTTGCAAGATTTTGTTGTGCTGTCTAATATGAAAAGTCTGCCATCTTTGTTTGAGTTCGTTGCCAGAGTTATAGTCACGTGACCTAATATCGATTTGGTATTGATTGCCGGATCAGAGAAAAATGGCGGACGGAGTGGTCGAAAACGATTCAATATGTACAGCTGGGATTATCATCATCGGAGACGAGATCTTAAGAGGTCACACCAAAGATACAAATTCTCGCTATCTCTTGAAGAAATTATGGTCCTTAGGAGTAAAAGTGGGTAAAGTTTCTGTGATTTCAGACGAAGTGGACGAAATTGCTCACGAAGTAAGACAATTCTCCTCCAGATATACTGTCGTTATAACTACAGGCGGAATTGGTCCGACTCACGACGATGTTACATTGAACGGCATCGCTAAAGCCTTTGGAGAAGATCTAGTTCTCAATGACAAATTAGTGGAGTTAATTTCCAATTGTTATCAGGAGGAAATTAATTCGTCCCATTTGAAAATGGCTCGTGTTCCTTCGTCAGGCAAACTTGCCTTTGGAAAAGATCCCTCAGGAAAACCAAGCTGTTTTCCTCTTATATCTGTGCACAACGTGTATGTTTTTCCTGGGGTGCCGCAGTACTTGGAAAAGTCGTTTGGCCTTTTGGAAGATATTCTTATTATTTCCAACTGTAAAAGGCGATTTCTCTTGCAAAAGATTTACCTCTCCGTAGATGAGACAGCCATTGCTTCCATTTTGGATGAGGTGGATGAGAAATTTAAAGGGAAAGTACATTTTGGATCATACCCTGATATCTGTAACCAACATTTTAAAGTCAAACTGACTGTGGAGTCGGACAGTTCAGGGGACCTCCAAGAGGCCTGGGACTATCTCTTGGGAAGGTTACCCAAGGAGTTTGTGGTGAAGACCGAGGTGGACAGACATGACTGTGATGCTTCAGTTTCAGAATGTAAGTTTTATTTCATAACAGTATATGTAGATTACTAAGTGTGATGGTATCATGGTTGTCAAGTTCTTTTTGTGGGATTTCTGGGTGAAGAGTGCCAAGATGAAGATTCACCAACTTGCCTCTCACTTGAGATTTTCTTCATCTTGTTCACTCATGGAGCTTTGAACCATTCCATTCTTCTCATTAGTACTATAATTATAGTGAGTATTGTGATTCTGTTCTGTTCCTAGAGGTTGATCACAAGGATGAGGTGTCCTTGTAAAGGACTGCTTTCTGAGTTTGTGAAGAAGGGTTTGACAACCTATGTAGAAGTCATTATCTGAGTCATCTGAGTCATATACCCCACCTAGCCTCCCCCTCCCCCCCATAACCAGAGTGCAATCACTCAACTATTAACTTTTCTTTGATTATGCTCAGGTTGTTTGACAGTTCAGTGGAGAGATCTCATATTAATTCTCCTTTCTATGTGTGACACATTTCTTATGATGTTAACTGTAACTATTTAACAATTGGTTCATACATCAGTGTGCATTTATTGAGATATGAAGCACACGGGAAGTTTGGAGAGCACGAAAGATGCACAAGAAATACTCGAGGCGCAGCCGAGAGCAACTCTAGCTTCTTGAGTGCACTCCAAACTTCCCAAGTGCTTCATATCTTGATGAATGCACAGCTGACATATGAACCAATTGTTTTATAACATTTTCAACACTGTAGTTTATGTATAAAGGGCAGAAATTCCCTCCCCTACGCATTGTTTCTTTATTTTGTTTCAGAAAAGTATTTCACTATGCTTCAATGACCTTGACTCAGATTGGTCAAAAACTGACAGGTGAATTCATGCCTGGAAATGAAGTTAGAGTTGCAAAGCGAGATGAAACCAGCCTTGATTTTGTTTTCCCTTTCTCTGGGTTCTTTCTCGGGAGTTAAAAAATCCACTCCCAAAGGAAAAGTAGGCAGATCTTCATCAGCTTGTTTGCTTGTTGCCATGTATAGTTTAACTTTTTTGCAGAAGTTTTTCCCAATTTTTTTTTTAATGAAAAATGCTGAAGTCACTCGCGAGAAAAAAATTTTTTCACAAGGCATTTGTTTGCCGACATCACCAGCATGCACAATGGAAAACTGAAGCACGCTCTCGCTTTTGAATTCGATTGCATGAATTTACAAGCTATGTTATAAAAGGTGTTAATTCATGACAGTGAAAAAATCTTAGCATCAGTCAACATATCAGTAACCAACAACAGTGGATGAACTTTACCAGGACATTCACAGGAGCTGCTGATACCATTGATGGCTCTTAACCCTTTCTTTCTCAAGATTTAAACATTGATCCTCCTTCTCTGTCTTGAAATCATCTCCTTTAGCTGGAGTTCTATTAATGTGTTGTTAAATCAAATATCCTCTTGTTGATGTTTTACTTTCTTATCATCACTTTACCGATTATGTGTCAATAATGTTAGGAAAGATTTATAGTTGGTCAGCAGGGCTCTACACTTACTTTTCAACTTACAAGCCAGATGGCCCGTGACAACTTAGAAGTTACATCAATTTCAGTTTATTTACTAGCCAAACTGGCAAGTGAAAATCGAAAACCACCAGCCAAAAGTGAATTTCCACTATACTGTAGCTAGTTGGCTATGGTTAGTGTTGAGCCCCAAATCAGTCCCAGTAGTGAATGGGGTTAAACTTCTCTTTACTAAGAATAGACATTCTTTTTACATTTCATTCCTTTAATTTAGGTCCACCCAGTCCTACTTCTCCGAACGAAGACAGTGAGCAAGTTGTGAATGTGGAGAAAGTGTACCACCTCCTTAATCCCAAAGATGAGTCAAACACAAGTGCTTGCCTGAAAGGTGCCTGGGCTATCATAGAACAGACACTACAGCTGTATTCTCTTGATGAGCTGTGTATCAGTTTCAATGGTGGCAAGGACTGTACTGTGCTGCTCCACATCTTACATGCTGTGCTAAATAAATTATCTCTACCTGTTAAACAGCTAAAGGCCTTATACTTTCGCAATGAGTCACCATTTCCACAAGCAGAAGAGTTCATCTCAGAAACTACCAAAAGGTACAACTTGAATCTCATAAAATTGACAGAAAATATTAAAATGAATCTAAGGACGTTGAAAGAAACTCACCCAAAAATCAAGGCAATATTTTTGGGCACCAGAAGGCATGATCCATTTTCTGACACACTGCACGCATTTTCTCCAACTGACCCCGACTGGCCACACTACATGAGGGTTAATCCAATTCTTGATTGGCATCATGCGGATGTCTGGGCAGTGATCCAGGAATGTAACATTCCATACTGTAGTCTATATGACGAAGGGTACACATCACTGGGCAGCACCCACGACACTAAACCTAACCCTGCCTTGAAATGTAAAGATGGCAGTGACAAGTATAAACCAGCCCACATGCTAGAGGATGGGAATCTAGAGAGGGCAGGGAGAAACTGATTGACTTTTTGTTAAATAAATAGCATTGTTGGATTAACTTGTGCAGAAGATTTCTCACTTTTGGAATGATCAGCAGCGCTGAGCTATATAATGAAACTTATAACA
Source organism: Stylophora pistillata (assembly GCF_964205215.1). Lineage (NCBI taxonomy): Eukaryota > Metazoa > Cnidaria > Anthozoa > Scleractinia > Pocilloporidae > Stylophora > Stylophora pistillata. The sequence goes on along the minus strand of NC_142525.1, from coordinate 23,604,235 downwards.
GTTATTTCAACAAAATACATGTACACAGTGGTATTGTTTTGTTTGGGATGGTTCAGCTTAACATACAATGTGTGGTACCCTAGTCCTAACATTAAACCATGCAAGTTCGTGTATTCAGAGCAGATACTTCATGAAGGTAATTATGGTCTGCTGAGCAGTTTGTATTTTTTTTCATGTGTAAAAGTTTTTAATAATACTTTTCTTTTTATGGTATTGGTTGCTTTGAAAATGGAATAAATAATGAACTGTGGAAGTGCATTTATTGTTTTCATATATTTCACAGTACACTTATTTCTAAATTTAAGCAGTAATGCCCCAAAAAATGTGTAGCAACTAAGATATCACACTAGCAGGCCTTCCAATTGCATGGCTCAATGTCCTTTACAACATCCTGCCCTGGTATATTCATTGGTTTGAATTCAACCTTTATCTCTTAATTACTCATACTTTTTAACATTTCATCTAATCATCAGATAGCATGCTCTTAAAAACCTTGCATAGAACAAAGTTGGAGCTCACTCTGTACCTCCTGTATAAACTGTATAACTGCTATTAACAATTTATGCCCATAAAAAAAAAAATATAGTTTCCAGTGGCTTAGGTATTTGCTGAGATACTAAGAGTATCCGAATGAAAGATACCCTGGCAGGAGTCCCACAAAGGACCAAGCTTGGTCCCTGGTTGTTCACTCCAATGATTGATGACAAAAAACAACAGCGAAACTGAAATATGGAAGTATGAGAACAATGCAACCATTACTGAGCTTTTCGTCAAGAACTAAACAAGCACAATTAAGGACTCTATCAACAAACTGGTTTCCAAGTCTCCTAATAACAAGTTTCGACTTCACAAAGGACTAAGAAGATGTAAAGAGATGGGTATCTCCTTTATTGAGAACAAGGCTGAGTTTGCTCGGGTAAACTCAAAGAAAAGTGCAAGTTTAATTTTAAAAGCAATAGACCACACTTTCTAGTGGTTTACTGAGGAAATAACCGGCTTGGAATTTTGAGATAACATTAGAAAAGGTTATAAATCACTTGGTGTGTCTCCTGCTCACAATTGACAAACTTTCCTTGTGTCCTCTCAGAATCCCAACTTGTAATTTACAAACTTTTCTCAAGTTCTCTCAACATCATACATAGGTTATTATGGCAGTAATAAAGTGGAAGTTTGGACTTCTATTTCCAAGAAATCATTTTGGGGGGGGGGGGAAATTGTGATTTACATTCATGACAGCTTCCATTTAGCCTAGGTATTGTAATCTGTTGCTACTGACAAAACTATAGTTGAAAACTATTATAAAAGGTGATATTTAAGCTTAGGTTAAATTCTGATTTGATACACAATCTAAAGCTAAGTTCAATGCTTTTTAAAACCTTGTAGTTATTTGAAATGTATACATACATTCACGACTTTCAGTATCAATTTTTCTTAAAGTTATGTAACTATCGAATGATTTACTGAATAATAATAACCTCTCTGCCAAGTGGCTGATAAAAAAGTTGATTACCTTATCTTCAACTTGCACAGTTCAGTTATTTGCTGATTTCCTTTGCTTTGTCAGAAAACAAAAATGAAAGTGATTTCAGAAATTCACCAGGGGAAAGCCTACTTTCCATCCAAGTCAGGAAAACAGCTTCTCCAGCCTGGCACATTTGAAAATAAGGGCACACTTGACCTTTGATACCTGGCCATGTGTCGCCCTCTTTGGTCCGTTGATTTTACATCGTTAGTGTCCCATTTTCACAGTCCATTGAGTTTTACAGACAGCTGGTATTGCATATTTCTAACATTAGGAGTTGCACAGAATGTGTACATTCCTTTTCCACAGTCTTTAGGTGAATCATTGAATACTACATCACCTGCCTGTGTATAGATTTCTACTTTACATGTATCACCACGTTCCTACCGTTTCTTCCCATTAATCCCCTTTACAATGACAGTGAATTCAATAGGCTAGCCACACAGTGTATTATACATTTACACCCTTTGCCCCATGTCCCATAGTTACAGTTGATGTACCAGCATATGTACAGATATCAATGACACACCCAAAGTTATTAATCGCCAGCTGCAGTTTTTCATCTGTATCAAACTTAAAGACATTATGTGCACTTGGTTCCAGTTGCCACCTTACTGAATTTCGGTTTTGCAATCTGCCTAACATCTGACTGTGGATGTTTAAAGTCTCTACTTCACTGCCATTTTCCAAAACCTTCTCAGTAGTTCTACACCGCTAAGTATACTATGCAAGGCTGCAACCAGTTCCTCTTGTTGGACTTTTAGAGACTTTCGTTTGGCATTTTTCAGTTCTCACACACCCTTAATCAGTTTTATTGTCTTCAATGAGATTCTTTCTTAAAGTGACATTGCTTTCCATATATTCCGCCATATTTGTCTCTTGACTAGTGGGTCAGTCAATTCAAGCAAAACAAATGGCGCTAAACGGTTGACATCTGTCAATCAGTAGAATTTAAAACGGCTTTCAAATATAGTTTGAAAACGCCGTTTATTTTTAAAGGTACCTTTTTCGCACTTATGCGAACACCGCTTCCAACCGCAAAAAAGGTACCTTTTTTTGCTCTTTTGATAGGAACGTTTCTAAACAGCAAAAAAGGTACCTTTTTCGCGCTTTTGAAGAGATCGCTTCAAATTGAAAAAAGGTACCTTTTTCGTGCTTTAAAGTTTTGTTTAATAAAGTGAGAAATGGATGAAAAGCGGACAATATTGGCGATAAAATATTTCCCCTCGAAAGCTTAAAATACCCGCCTTTTTTCCTCTAAAAAGGTACCTTTTTTTAACTTTTCACCTAATCGACTAGCATTAGCAAAAAAGGTAACAATTTTGCATGTTGTTCTATGAAAAATAAATGCAGAAAGTTAATTTTTTTGCTCTTTTCAATTAGGAGAGTTGATCTTTTTGTAAAAAAGCAGATTTGCCGGAACCTTTCACTGATTTAAGTTGTTTCAACTGTGTTGTTTATTCAACAACGTACAGACTGGTTCTCTTCAAAGTCCAAGGCGGAAAGCGTGGTCTCGGTTACCATGTGATGTAAAGACTACCGGAACTGAATTTTAAATAATCACAGAGCGTTCTCGTTGGTATACCCCCAGGGGATGAAACAGACGCGGACGCTCGTCGGAAATTTTAAATTTAACCCCTAAAGGAGACCATCTGGGCGTGGCTGAAGCAAATTTTGATCTCTAAATGAGACCGCTCATATTCATGCATCGTCTCTTTGGCACTTGGTCATAGAAAACTTGTTAAACACGAAGGCGCGTTATATAAGGAAGTCTTCCCTGGGAAGACCTAGGCTCATTTGTCACCCACCGCCGACGTGCGCGGGCCAAATTTAAAATGGCGGGCGATTTGAACACCCGAAAGGTAAGGTATACGAGAATTGATTGCTGTGCCTTTCCTGTCTTTACTTGCCCTAGAATTGAAATATCTTTATCTAACACCAAGTAGTACTTCACAGATTAGAATTTTTTTAGAGGAAAGTTTAATCGAGGAGCTGAACGGTTGGCTTACCGTAAACAACGGGGAGATCGTTCGGGTAGAGAAACCACGAAAGAAAATATCCACGCCAGGTAAGTTGGCTCTTCAACGAATCATATTTACAACAAGATTACAAACTGATATTATTCCACTATTCGCAATGTCTATGCCAATAATTCTATTTGTAATGTCAAGTCCGATCCGAGGGGGTATTGTATAATACTGTCAGACCGTTAAGCATAAATATTCAATGTCCTGTTTTTAATGATCGGGAACTCGCAAAACGGATAAATATTTCAAGGCCATAGTTTGGGTCATACTTTTTAATCTAAATTGTATGCCTTTTTCTGCTAGCTACAAAATCTTATCTTCGGCTTTTTAGTTTGCCGAAAGATATTTTTACCCGCCATTTGCAACGTTCTCGAACGATGTCCTTTACAGCGCTAATTTTGCTTTCTTTGACAGTTTCCGAAGACAATGAAGCCACGGAAATGGCAGCGGCAACATGTGTCGAGCTGCAGCACGAGCTCCTTAGTCAAGAGATCGACAATAGATATTTTTATACAATTCTAAACCGCCACGGTTTATAGCGCGATCTTATTTACATAGCCAGGAAGGAAGCATTAGGATATTACGTAGAAGATGTTTGAAAGGTCCTGCCAGTCTGAGTTGTGGAAGATCTTCGGAAACGGTGGCCAAATCCTGATGGAGTGCCCTACTGTGCTCACCGTCGTTCATAAAACCAGCATTACAATACTCCATCAGCACTTCCCTCCAAAATAGTATACATTTCTTTGTATAGTGACGATAAGGTACAATAGAAGCTATAATTATTGTTTCACAATAGACTGTATGCCCTAATTCTGAACTCCACTATACAATATCTTGAGGGATTGATCAGCATTTTCCATGTTCTTCTTCCACTGCTTGTACCTTAGGTTGTGATCCTACTAGGAGAAAAAGAAGGAATTGGGTTGTAGTTTATTTCCTCTCAATAAAGATTATACACAGATGCTATAAATTTATAATAATTGTCATTGAGTCGCAAAGATTTCTGAGCATATGAATCCAAAATGATGTCATCATTCAAGAGAATTGAATGAGCATCATCAACTGAAAAAAGGACTCATTTCAACAGAAAATGGAAAAGCAACTGAAATAATACTTTGCCTTGAACCATCCTTGATCATCAATAAACTCATTCCAAGACCAAAGCTACATCATCTCTGAAAAGGGAAGCAAACAAGTAGTAGCCTTACATCGTGAAACTTTAAGAGCTTCTGCAAACAACCTAGAAGCTGCCAAATACATACTTAGTCTAGGCAAGGCATATGGCAAAGCCTACAAGCATCGTCATTATTATATACATGTAAATACAAGTACTGTCTTGAATAAAATAGATGCAAATGTGAAAGAGACACTAATTTCAAATGAATTCAGTCTTGATAAAAAAAGTTGTGATTGATCATGACTATAGATAGATTACAACAATAACAACTTTATCAGTGAGTAAAAAAATGCCAATGTGTTGTAAATTGTAAAGTGCACTCAATGCATGACATGACGAGTCATGTCCTGAATGATTTAGTACTTTTTTTGATCAACAAACACTAAAAGTCTTGTTTATGTTTGATGGCTTTAGATTAATAGATAACATGCTGGTAACAGATTAAATAAATTATTACAAAACTGAAGAGCACCACACACTCATTGACATATGAACTTTTATACATACTTACCATGCCAGGTGTCAAAGGAATTCTTGATGCCTCTTTGGTCAAACCAATTTTTCAATGATTGGACACAGTCATGTGCCACCTCTGTTAAGTTTTATGCTAAAAGCAAGGTATGTTTGTTATATTATGGTTTTTAGTGGACAGGAATGCCACATCATAACAGCCAAAATGGAGAAAGAGAGCTATCAATTTATTAAAAATGCTGCAGGGGGGGGGGGGGGGCAAAAATCACAAAGACGACTGATAAGATGATAGAAGTGGAAACAGGCTTTCAGAAAAGTGAGGCACAAGTTATCAAATTCATGGAGCTTAGCATTCGGTTGGAATTTCTTACCTCATACAAAGGTAATACGGTGAACAAAACGAGTTAAAAAGGAAATTTTACTTCTGTTTCTTTTCGCGTAATTCTGTATTTCTTCGCGGAACCCTAAACAAGACCTTGGCGACTTAAAATATTGGCGCTTTGCCTGGAAAATCCTAAGCGGGACCAAAATCCAAAATTTACATTCCTAAGCGAGACGACTAGCATCCCCGTCTGTTTCATATGGGAGTCCCCCCCACCCCGTATACCATTTTGCTTTTTGAAAATCACCCGATTGTAACTTCCCTCCGCACACCACACAAGCATTGTAAGACTTTGACGCTTCATATAAGTTACAGAGAGAGAAATGAGAAGAGAAGTTGTCTCAAGTACCCGTTCCATCATTGTTTTCGACGCCTTGCAGCTTCACTTCTTGAGGATTCTTGAGCAGAAAACCGACGCAGGCGCATACCAGCGGTTGACCGCAACAAACAAACAATTTACAGAACATGCGCAGACACAAAGCTTCCTTCAGGTTGGTGGACGACTCCCGCATTTTTGGCAAATTCGAGAATTTGCCGAGCTATAGATTCGATTATTTATCGGGAAAAAGTTTTCAGAGGTTTATTTTTAAAGTTTTCTAGTCGTGGAAAAAAATATCAGCTGATTCAGTGTCGTTACTTTTGTCTCTTCCGTTGACGGTCCTCCTACCATTGTGATTACAGGTTTGTAATTACAGGCCTAAACATAACCGTTGCTTTACTCTCCGTGGCACAGTTGTGCTTTTTAGTCCAATTTTTATTCTAATGTAAGGTATATCCACCATATCTAATACAAATGTTGCTAAGAACGAATTTATTTGGTGAAGGACTCCGAACTCTCATTTTAGTGATAGATACGAGTAAGTTAACGAATAATAATTGAAAGTAAAATTGTTATCTCTAGAACTATGTTACTGCGATCTTTATTCGTTATTCCTGTGTGAGACACTAAATGGCCACAAAAATATGAATTTATCCAATGCATATAGTATTTCTTACAATTTGATCGAATTTCTCTATCGGGAAAATATTAATGCAGTCTGAAGAATAATTATGCAAGAACTAATAACTTTTGACTTAAGTTATGCCATCTTAACAGGATGATAGAGATAGGGAAGTGTTAACCAAAGTTTGTGCGTCAAGTGATAACCATTACTGGTTTCGAGAAGTGTCAGGAAGTTTTTGTGAAAATTAGGAAATATGATCTGAGCAGACTCTTTGAAAAATATATTTTCCAAGGGGGCTAAATTTTAAGGGTAGTCTGTCTTGCAGGGGCTCTTTGACTTTTCTACAGACCTACCTTAAGTATAATATTTTTGAGGTCTCTATTTTTTTTCCTTCCTTTTACTATTTTCTCTACAATCACTTGTAATCAAAGCCAAAAACTGCAATATGATTACATTCTTACAAGGTGCTTCTGATTCTTTTGATCAGTTAGTTTGCTCCCATATGCAACTGTATATATCATTCACATTGTTTCAAATGAGTCATTACAGGTCAATCAGTTACTTAAAATAGTCTCTGAAGATTCTAAATCTTACAATTTAGGCTCACATTGTTGATTTAGTTATTTATTTAATCAATTTCACCAGAGTTTGGTGAGGGTCGCACAACAGAGCCAGGCTCCAAATTAATTGCGCCCAATATCCCACCCATCCCACCCCAAGGGAGGACATCCATCACACAGTAATCTCGCGTGTGGGAAATTAATGTCTCCTACCCCAACCCTGCAAGAGACGGGACCTCCATTTATTCGTCCCTATCCGAGAAGACTAGAATATCTAACCATTTCTTAATGTTCTAGAAAGGTAGCAAATTCTTCTAAATTATTTTAAGGCCCTGAGTGTTGGTCCGGCCGGGGCTCAAACCCTCGACCTCCCGCACAACAGTCCAGTACTCTATCCACTGAGCTAACCGGGAGGCAATTATAAGACTAGTTCATTTGCACCTTGATGTAAAGATATCCTTTGGCCAAAAGTCAAACAGGAATTAAACTACAGTTCTAATGGTGAGAACCTGTTCTAGCTAATCTATCACAGGAGCAAAGAAGATATAGAATGTTCCTCTTGAATGTTTGGCTGATCTATTACTGATGAGGATTATTAACCCTTCAACTCCAGGATGTCATGGCTAATTCTCCCCTCTGATCTAGCTGCTACACATTTCCTTGTTTATTACATCCATTTTGAAATCACTGGTGGTCCCTGTAATCTGATTGGCTCTTATTGGTGCGATTTATTCACAAATCGCACCATTTTTTGCTCTAAATCACATCATTTTATGCTTGACTGAGTTTATGACACATGTTGTTAAAGTCTTTCTGTTTTGCATACAAAACAAGATGTAAAAGCGTTTCCAGTTCTGCTTTTTATTTAAAAACTGGCTCAGTACTGCATCAATAAAATATTTGAATTGACCAAGTCCTGTATTTGGGCGATTTCAAAATGTATGTAATAAAGTGGTAATTAAACCTCGTGTCATGCAATTTTGGTCTGAAATCATACTCATGATTTCAAATTGAACTTGCTCTGCGTGCTCATTCGATTTTGAAATCATGCATATGATTTCAACCCAAACTGTACTCCACCCAGTTCAAATACCATTATAAATCAGTTACAAGAATTTGGTGTTATAACAAGATAACAACTTCTACCTCACGGTCCTTGAGCATTCTCATTAGCCATCTGCTGGATAATGTGTGGATATTATACTTAGGGAGAGCTAGGCCACACCTAATAATCACTTCTGGGAGCTTAGGGTTAAGTTACCTGTTTATGATCATAACAATTTGTGAAAGCTATTCATTACAGCTGGACAGCACCTGAGTGTAAATCATACTTAGTAGAGGTAGATGGCTACAGGGTTAGGAAGGATTAAAACAGTGATGTAGGAGTTTAGGTGAATGGAAACTCCCTGACTGTAATCATGTTACAGTCTTTTTTGTTAATGCTTCTTGATGTAATAGATCAACTGCAATTTCTTTTGTTCAGTTTCTTTAAAACAATTGGAATGCATGTATTTAGGTCATTTCCAAGTAATAACTGTCAGATAGAAATGAAAGCATTCTGTTTTCCTTAACATTCAGTGTTTTTGACAATGTTAAAGGGGAGTAATACATTAACCAAAATAATGTTTGGTAAATCATGGCAACTGAAAACCTGTTGTATTCCACCCAAAAGTCTAAGCTAGTCGAGAAGACTTTCCTATCAAATAGCATTGGTAACAGCTCAATTCATAAATATGAGACTTTAAAAAAAACTGTATGCTTTCTGACATTTTATCCAGCATCATGCATCTGCTGTGATATTTTTATGATCTAAAGTTTCACTGATTTTGAGCCATGGTGGAATTTTTCTTGAATATACATGTTTGATGCTCTGATGTCTTAGTCTGTTATGAATTTCAATCTGGTTAACTTCACGCACTTGTCTGGTGTTCAAAAGTGGAGAAGCGAGTGTACTGCATACAGGTGTTGAAGTCTACCAAAGAGGGTAGAGTATTTGCAAAAACCTGGATGAATTTCCCCTTTGATTTTTGCCCTTACTGCAAGTTAAGCAAGCTCTGAAAATAAATATATTTCTAGCTACATATTAAATATATACAGACCTGTCTAGTTTGTAATGAAATGGATTAAATGAAGCAGGCCAAAAGAATGTCAAAAATAATTTTTATTCATGTTGCATCTTTGATTTGACTCAGAAGTTTTATTTTCCATTAATATTGGTTAAGAAGTTTAAGAGAGAATTAAAATTATGGACTGTCTTCGACAAAACTTATGAATATTTTCTCTAGTTTGTGTAGATCAGTATCAAACATCAGCATGCACTCTACTTGTAAGGTTTAATTTTTGACGCTTGCTGTTTATCATCCACATGTCAAGTTTTTTCATGTTGAGTGTAACAAACTCTCAAAAAAAGGAACACAATTACATAATGGCCTCTGTTTTGATTTTAAAGTAGATGGAGTTCTGTTTTGTTTCAATATCAAGTTTACGCCCTATTTTCAGATAAATACTGTTTATGGTTTGAATCACTTAGCTAGTCATTCTCGTTTAATCTCAGTACACAATTTTACACCTGAATTGTATTCTTATCAGAGAATGCCCCTTAGGCTGCGTTCATAATGTATGGCAGAGGCGGGGGGGGGGGCGGGTGAAATTGAGGGGGGATTGGAAAAAATATATACAAAAAAAAGGGGGGCTTTCAAATTATTTTTACAAAAAAGTGGGGGGATACCAAATTTTTTTTTTATCAAAGAAGCTACAAGAAATAACCAGGGCATACTAAAATGTCTTTATTTCATAACATAACATATGCTGACACAGTGGGACTTTTGCAGCGCATGAAACGAGATGCATTGGGTGTCACAGAAGAAGTTGTTTAATGAATTGACGACGCTCCGGCACTTGGAGAATTTATAGATGCTCGGAAATCTCCCCAAGAAGACGATCGGTTCTTTTTCAATAAAGAGTACGTACAGAACAGAAACGCCGACACTCCTGGGGCTGCCTACTTTCAGAAAGTGTGTGCCTTTTATGATAGTCATTATATTAGAGGAGAACTGTTCATGGAGTACGTAAAGGATTGCTGTTTCACCAGGACAGGGCAACAGTGCCAATTTTGTCAAAGTAATCCTTAGACAAGCACGGAGAAGTTCAAGGGGATTTCTGCTCCATATCCAGATACTACTAAACTGCCAAAGTTCAAATATTAAGATGTCTTTGAAACACCCCTTTATAAAGATTAGGTAAACAAAATTTTTCGTACTGTGGATGACTTCCTTCCAAGAACCCAACTGAAGATAGTGTTTTCTGCTGGCACAGTTTGTCTAGAATACCCAAATAGCATCAAAAAATTTTCCGAGAAATATATCTTTGAAGAAGATCATATAAGATCTTACGTAAACCATCTTTTGTGTCTTCAAAGGGCCAAAGATATCCGAACAAATCAAAGAAAACGGGATAAAGCCGAAGTAAAGAACAAATCATACGAAGATCATGACTGGATTGAGTTATCCTTATCTCGCGACACTTTAAGGAAACTAACTGTTAGAGAACTTGAAAAATATTTAACCTTTCATAAACCATCATTAAATGGTCTGAAGAATGACAAAATTACCCGGATAATGGCACATATCAACTTTTCAAATAACGGCTCCAACATGCATTCACAGTATAAGAGTGTTTCTCAGAATGACCACCAAGACGAAACAGAGAAAGGAGATGGTGAAGATGATGAAGAAGACAGTGAAGATGATGAAGAAGACAGTAAAGATGATGATAGTGATGACAAAATACTCGCTGTTTTTGGAAGTGACTCTGAAGATGAAGATTCTCATGAAGAAAGTGGTAAAGACGAGTCTGATGATATGAATGTGCATCAGGTATATCAAGGATCCGCAGTAACTTCTCGATCTGGACGACAGTGCAAGCCTAGTAGTAGATATCAAGACTTCCTTGCATAGGTACATTGAGAAAAAAATGAACCTTATTGTCACATTTTAAAATTTTATGGTGTTGGTATGTGTAGGGAGGAGTTGAATTTTTTTTTTTATTTTTGCTTCGGGGGGATTGCTAATTTTTTCAAGAGTTGAGGTCAGGGTGTTGAAAAATTTTTTTGGTAATAAAAAATTCCACCTGCCCCCCACCCCCCCCCCCTTCCTGTGTCATACATTATGAAAGCAGCCTTAGGTATCGAGTAGTTGGGGTTAGGAGATCAACGGAGTTAGATCGTAGTTTTTGCTGAAGTTTTGCTTCTTCACGTTACGTATCTTTGGAGTTTCTTTAAGCCTTTGAAGACAGTATCAGATGTAAATGTAAGCCTAAACTTGCTCACAAGTTGCGCTTTTGAGTGCGTAGTGCAACAGTGAGCGCGAAGCGCGAGCGAGCCAAGCCGAGCGAGTAAAAGCTCGCGAGCAAGCGAAAGCCGACCCAAGGGGCTGTGACTCGATTCCAAGTTAGGGCGGAAGAGCCCCTGGGGACATTGTCTTACAAGACTAGTTCCAAACGGTCGCAGTTGTTCTGGCATCTGATTGGTGCCAGAAAATCTTGGTGTTTTTCTGCCCAATCAGAATGAAGTGTGCTTTAGAGTCCTTTCGTGTGTTTTAACACGGACATATACAAGAAGCTCAGTTGCTCGCCATGTTTGTTTGGGCCGCACGACTTGCTCGAGGTGAAAAGTTTCAGTACTAGCACGCAATGTAAGAGAAACAGATTGTCCGCAAAAAATCTCACCGGAAATTATACTGCTTTCTGTGCGCGCCAAAATCTTATCTTCGTTTTGTAGTAAAGTCTTTCACAATACGGCCACGGTTGCAGAGAACGTTAAGTTCGTGGAAGACCTCCAGCAAGCGCTTAGAGAAAGCTTAGCTTTGCTTCCGGTTAGCTAATTAAAATCTGAACAAAAACTTATCGAGAACATCGTAGGAAGGAGAGATGTTTTCGGACAGTTACCGAAGGGGTTTGGAAAGAGCTTAATCTTTCAACTGCTGCCCAGAGTGTTTTTCAATCAATCACTTTATTTAATCACGGAATCCTTATCACTAAAAGAAAAGTGGTCTTCAAAAGAGCCGTGCTTATTAACCCTAAGCATGTAGTACCTAATACTTTGCAACTATGACTTAAAAACTACAATCTATTAAGAAGAAATCTTAAAGTAAGTTATATTATACAATAGAAGAATAAAAGCTGTTTAAGGTAGTGGCCTGCTTCGCCTCAACTGACAGACTTCCATGCTGCTGCACCCTACAACGAAAACTCTTTTTGAGGGCCTCAGTATTCGGCCGCGGAATAAACAAGTTGTGTTGGGCGCCCCATAAATTATGCCTGTGGATGGCATTTACGCTGGTGAATTTGTCAGACAGCTATTCGGGTACAAGGTTATTAGCAGTTTTAAACATTAAAGATTTCAATTGTTTTGCACGTCTGTCAGTGAGGCTTTCCCGGCCATGTGGGGGCACGAAGAATCTGGGTAGATCTGACATCCCAGCCAGACCCTGTTATTATACGTGCCGCCCTGTTTTGTAGTTTCTCCGGTTTTTGACCGAGGCCATTTCCGATACATCCCCACACAGCGCTGCAATAGCCGAAATGTGGAAGAACCATTGACTTAAAAATTGTGACCAGGGTACCTTGGGGACATATCGGTCTTAGCCTCCTAAGGGCAGCAAGTACTTTAGCAATTTTACTAGCGACCTTGGAGATATGGGCTTCCCATGAGAGTGTTTGATCCACCTGAACACCAAGACAATTGTAACTATTGACTCTTTCAATTAAGTGTCCATCAAGGTAAACACAAGGTTCGCTAGGGAGCGAAGAGATTTTGTACCTTGTGCCTGTAAACGTACACTTTGTGTTCAAATTCTTGAGCTCGAAAGGTTACGGATTCTCTTCTAGTCCCTTGGTCGTTGTCATTTCACCTCTTTTGTCGATTGTTGAAGACCAAGTTAAATAGCTTTGATCATTGGGAATCGATGCCGCTTTCATTGGGGAAAACAAAACCAAACACCAGGAAATATTGGATGGGGGATCAGCTTAGTACAAGGTCATCTACCCACATCTAATAAACAAAAGTTTTCACGCTCAGCTTTTCTTTTTTTTTAGGCGAAGATTAGATTAGATTTTGGCACGCACAGAAAGCTGCGTAAGCGCCAGTTGCTCGACATACCTGCGGGGGCCGTGCGACGAAATAAACTCACGGGATTTGCAAAGTTTTAGTTACAGCAAATTATACAAAAAATCTAGAAAGATTTAAGCTTACATCTCGTCTAACGTTTAAAGCGACATATTTACGCCTGCAACCATTATGTTTTATACGAACCTCGTAAACTTTTAAACACGTTCTCTTGAGATACATGCGAAAGTATTCATTATAATTTCTGGTAAGATTTTCGCGGACAATCGGATCGATTTCTCTTACATTGTGGGTTGAGACTGAAACTCTTCACCTCGAGCAAAGCGTCGTCGCAGAGAGTAACTAATGTGCGAGCCTGCGAGCCGGAGCCGTTTGTTGCGAGCCTCGAGCCTCTTCTTGCGAGCCACTGTTTGTTCCATATATATCTTTCCATTTTCTCTCCTCATTTTATTCAAACAATCTTTGGCTCCTCTCCAGAAAGCATTTGAAGGTGAAAATCTGAAAAAATATCAAACTAGACGCTCGAAGAGCGTTTACTCGGGCTTCGTAGCGAGCGCTTTACTTGAGAATTCACCACTCGTAAAATTTATTCGAAACCACAGAGCCATGGCCTTCACACAAAACACGAGTACAATTATAATATGCATCACGAGATCTGAATTTTTTTTCCCTTTAATGACACTGTAACATCATTATGTTCATGTACATTGGTCATATTGGAAAATTTTTTTAGTAGATCACAGTCATCAAGAGTATTCATCATGTCTTCTACTGAGCACTCGTAACTCCATGCAAAGAGCAAACCAACTTTCACGATCGCTTGCACAATAATAATAGTGATTATGTACGAAATATCAAATCGTACTTTACAAGTATTGAACCCGATAGAAACCAATTACAGAAACAGGTATTTAACGGAAGAGCTAAGCTTAGATATTTAAAATTACTATTCAGGTTGCTTCTGTCAGTATCCCTATCCAATTCGCTGTAGTTAGCGCCACCTTCGAGCGAGGTGTTCGTCTCAGCTTCATAGTAGTTTGAGCGAAAACGCTCGACATCGTTTAGTGTGACCCTATCACGAACGGTGTGTGCGTTTGTATGTGAGAACGGCGTATAAGACAGGAATCTTTGCCGTGCGATTTTCCCTAAACACAACATTTCGAAAATGTGTTGTTTACAATCAGCGAGCACACGATAAAACAAATTGTCGCCCTCTCATCCTCAGTTTCCGCGGTTTAAACAAGGGACGCCTGGGACCATCACCATAAAGAGGCATTATGTCCGGATTTGGATGTTATTTTCCCGGGCTCGCAAAAAATGGTTCCGGCTTGTCATAAAAGGCTCGGGTTCGCAGGCTCGCATTATAGCAACCCCCTTCGTCGCACGGCCCAAACAAACATGGTGAGCAACTAAGCTTCTTGTATATGTCCGTAGTAAAACACACGAAAGGACTCCAAAGCACACTTCACTCTGATTGGGCAGAAAAACACAAAGATTTTCTGGCACCAATCAGATGCCAGAACGACTGCGACCGTTTGGAACAAGTCTTGTAAGACAATGTCCCCAGGGGCTCTTCTGCCCTAACTTGAAATCGACTCACAGCCCCTGGGTCTCTGAGGATGAATTTTGTTCATCTACAAGAAAGTTATGGTTTCAAGCACTTATTACAGAATGAAGCATCAAGTGCACCTAAACCAACAATTTTTTTTTTCACATAACGAAATAGGCGTATTTTTTGGAGTATTTCTGTGCAAAAATTTTTTTACTTGCTCAAATCTTCAATTTTCTGTGTCCAGTGAAAATGGCTCTAGTGGGTAATGTGACGTCAAATCGAGAACACGAAAGTCTGCATTTCACACATTTTCACTTGTCTGGGAAGGTCGTAGTCGATATTGTCCGAAAATAGGCCGACTAAGTGTGTTGTAGAAGGATGTAGCAACGTGCGAAATTTGCAATGGGGTATCGCGCTTCCTACATTCCTCATACAACACACCTAGTCGGCATATTTTGGACAATATCAACGACAAACTTCCCAAACAAGTGAAAATTCGTGAAATGCAGACTTTCGTGTTCTCGATTTAAAGTCACATTACCCGCTAGAGCCATTCCTTTTTTAAACTCGCTCGTGGGGCAAGATGGCGGCCGATTTTCCGTATTTTGACTGGGTACAGAAAATTGAAGATTTGAGCAGATTAAAAAATATTTGCACAGAAATACTCCAAAAAATAAGCTTATTTCGTTAAGCGAAAAAATATTTTGGGGTTTAGGGGCACTTTAAAGGTGTTATTTTTATTGGACAGACCAATGAACAATTGATATTAAGTCTAAAAACTGCTATTTATTTTAAATCTCTTTGCTTGTATGTAATCTTTCTTAAAATCATGATCCCCAAGATTTTACTAGACCTAATATGAGGGTATTTATGTGCTCTTGTGGAATTGCAATGTGGCATATTCGAAATGCAACGATTATTTGAATAGGGAATGATCTAAACTCATCTTTTAAGATTGGTGTTGTTGTTGTCACATGTACTTATCAATAATTGTCCACAAAAACTCTTTATGTCTTAGTGCCTTTGAAGAAGAAGCTGTAGTGGAAATGACCACCCCTTCAGCAACATCCACCAAAGAGACAACAAACTATGCAAGAATCTGTCGTCTTCTGGTGGATTTTGGTACCTGGGCTCTGAGAAACAAATTTGACAGCATTCACCCACCAAGCACCCTTTCTTTAGT
Organism: Stylophora pistillata; assembly: GCF_964205215.1. Taxonomy (NCBI): domain Eukaryota; kingdom Metazoa; phylum Cnidaria; class Anthozoa; order Scleractinia; family Pocilloporidae; genus Stylophora; species Stylophora pistillata. The sequence goes on along the minus strand of NC_142525.1, from coordinate 23,588,293 downwards.
TCTGGCTACACCCAAAACTAGAGATGACCTTCGTTCATTGTACACTGGCAAGTCTGGCAAGCCAAAGGTAGTAAATTCTTCGCAGTTGAAAAAATTGTACCAAACCACAGCTCCAGGATCAGCTCCTGTACCAACGGTATCATCAAGCGATTTTGACACAACCCTTTTGATTATTCTTCTGAGGAACATTTGTAATTTAAAAACTCCATCAACGGGCTGGGATGATCTTCCCTTATCATCAGATACAAGTCCTGAGGCTGATATTGTCAGAATAAAGTATTATAGAAACAACGCGTATGCTCATGCAGAAAAAGCTCCAATTGATGATACGACATTTCTCACCATCTGGAATAACATCCGAGATGCCATTGTGAGACTCGGTGGAAATAAGACTGATATTGATGCCTTGAAGACTGAATGTATGGATCCAGACGCTGAAAAAAGGTACACAGAGCTTGGAAAGAAGATGATGAAGGACGATGAAGAACTGAGGGAAAAAATTAAAAACCTTGAAGGTAGGTCGTCGTTATTTATTTTCCTTGATATTAGATTTAGGGATGTGAAAATCAAGGATTACAACCTTTTAGTGGATTTTTAAAATGTTCCCTACCAAATAGCTCTCCAGTGGACCCCAGTTTCATGTGTTTTTGGCATGGATCGAAGTTATGCTCTGATGTTGTAAACTGTTCCAGCCTGTTCTGCTGGTGTTGATGCAATTATCCCATGTACCATTAACTTTATAGATTGAACTCTCTTTTACAGTGGAATTTTTCAGGAGACTACTTTGAATTTGGTGATGCTGATGACCTGTTTTTCAGATAAATTTGATGAGATGGGTCAGGAGTTTCATGGACTTAAAGAAAGGCTCGATGAAACCTTCGTTACAGTGTCTGAGATGAAAAAGAACCAGGATGATACAAGTAGAGACAAAGGTTTGTTTCAATAATTTGACTTCTGCCAATTTTTATCATGTGCCTCTCTCTTTCTACCTATTTGAAATTTATGATTTACTTCTTAGTTACTCGTGAGCTAGCTTGACCAGCCTCAGTCAAGATTTATTTCCCAGGCTAAATATCCATTAGACTCCAGCTTGCATGCGGTTTATTTAGCCTTTTTAATCCCGAAACTGTTGTTCTCTTGTCTTAGTGGAAAAAGTAATCAAATGGTCTTGTTGTTTAAGATTGACGGGGATATTTCAAATGACAAATTGAATTTGCGGATCTCATTTGATATCCCAGGGACCATGCTGGAAAGTGAGCTGCCTAAAGTGCCAGGCAATGTTCACGGCCACACGGATGAGCTCCATAGGATTGTAAAACTCCTCACAGATGATAGCAACAAAGACGTGGAAGGAGTCCTAGTCAGCGGAATACCAGGGGTTGGGAAGTCTACTGTTTCCATTCAAGCCGGTCATATACTCAAAGACGATTTCGATAGAATCGTTAAGTTTTGCTCTTTAAGAGACATGCATCCTACCAAAAATGGGCGTGACACCAAGGATGATGAAGGAGAAAGGGTGTTGAGGGAGATTTTAAGCAAGTGCCAACCAGGTTATCAATCGGCTCATGAATACCCCAAACATGTTTTGCTCAACTGGTGTAGGGGGCTTAAGCAAGACCTGGTTCTTGTGCTTGACAATGCAGAAGATGCCATGGAAGTCAGTTTTAACAATTCGCTCATTCAATTGTTAAACGAAATGAGAACGTGTTCAAAGGGAAAAATCAAATTCATAATTACCTCAAGACGTACAGACATTGAGAGCACCGGACAAGTTTTGAATGTTGAGAAGGTCACAGTAAATCCTTTGAGTGAGGAGGATAGCATTCAAGTCTTAATTGGAGTTGGTCGTCTGCAAGGGGACTCTGATGTCTCAGGAGAGGATTTGAGTAGGGTAGCAAAGCTTTGCGAGTACATTCCGATGGCGCTTTGTCTAGCAAGCCCGCTTCTTTCTTCAGATTCCGAGTACTCTGTTGACGAGTTAGTAGACGATCTAGAAAAGCACCCTACACGCACACTTGAGTGCGAAGCTATAATGGAAATTGCCTTTGAGAAATTAAGCGAACCTTTGCGGCATTCATTAATTCGTCTGTCTATTTTTGGCCGATCTTTCGAAAAAAAAGCAGCAAGGGCACTACTTGGCGACAATTGCATTGAACACTTAATGAAGTTGAGGAAAAGATGCTTTATTCAAAAACAAGGCGATCGATACTTCCTTCACTTGCTTCTCAGAAGTTACGCTAGAACGATAGGAGCAGAGAAATTTCCGGATATTTTGAATCATGGCCAACAAACATTTGATGAGCACTTTTTGGCTATGATTTCGGAAAATGCAGAAATGTACATGCGTAAAGATAAATGTAAAGCCTCGTTTGATCTTTTTAATGAAGAGAGGCTTAACTATGAATCCCTGCTTAGAGATGTCAGTGACGAGAAGATACAGAACTGTAAAGCTCTGCAAGATGCTGTAAGTGGTTGCAGGAAAGTTGCACCTTACGTAGAATTCTGTGTTCCAGTCAAATTGCATAAAGATTTTCTGAACGGGCTTTTACGTTATGTTCAAAAGGAAAATGACACAGTGCACGAAGTGGAAATTTTGTGCTTCCAGCATTACGAAGGAAGGAAACAAGGTTGTGCCAAGATGTATGCAAAAGGCTTGATGGACATAGCTTCTAAGCTATTCGAAGAAAATCGGCCAGCTTTCGAAAAAAGCGTCCCGTCAGAGGTGATTTATCGCCGCCATTATGGCAGATATCTATCACAGGATTGTGGCCAAATAGATGAAGCACAAGATTATTTCAGAAAAGCACTAAGTATTTGCGAATCGTATGAAAAAGAAACCTCTGAGGTGATATCTGACAAGGGGGCAATTCTTGCACAATTGGGACATATTGCAAAACACCAAGGAAGGAAGGATGAGGCACATAAATGCTATTTACAAGCTCTGGAGTTTCACCAAGCCCATTATGGAGATCATATTTTGACTGCATTCACCCATAAAATTGTCGCAGATTATTACCTGTCCTTTAAGGATCTACCTTTGGCAGAGGAAAACTACATGAAAGCAATTGACATTATGAAACGTTTGGGTGTAGCAGAGCACAAAGAGGCAATACCCACGTACAATAAAATGGGAATCTGCTTCGAGAGGAGAGAAATGTTTAAAGAATCTCGGAAAACGTACGAGAAAGGAAGCGAGGTTGCTGACAACACTATCGAAGGAAACCATAAATGGAAGGTTTGGATTAAAACCAACTTGGCGTTGCTTCTTCACTCAAAATACCCAGGCGACGTTGACGTGGCTTTCGCAATTGCCAAGGATGTTCTTGAAATGGGACGACAACTTGGATTGAAGGACAAGGACTGGTCAGAAAAGGAAGCACTTGAAAAAGTTTATCAAACAAACTAGACATTTAGAGAAGTTCTGTTTTGAAGGACAAAAATTTTAGTCTCAATGCGTGAAAAGCGTGTAGAACTTTTTACAGAAGTATATAATTTTGCCAACATCAATGGCTTAACTAAACGTTGACTGAAAATTTTCTTTACCTTGGGTATCACCACACATGAAACCACCATCAACTCTTTTCCATTTTGAATATTGGATGTCGACATGATTTTAGCGGTAGATTGTGTAAATAGCGCGGGAACTGTTTCAGATATTCTTAGTTCAAGGTCATTCTTGTTCTAGCTTATATTTATTTGTACCTGGATATGCATGTTCTCTCAACTGTGGGTGTATTTTTGAGCCAATCTCCCACATTAAACGACCTCAACTCTCGGAGGTGAGCGTTAAAAACTTTGATTAGTATAGCTTTCCCTTCTGGGATTTCAGTCAGCCTCATTCCCACGGTCTCTGCCCTTCTTCTTCTCTCTCTTGCTCTCAGGCGAAGTCAAAAGAGAAGTCCTGGTAACGATGTTTGTTTGGGGCAACAAATTTCGATATAGTTTGTGACAATGTAGGCTCAGTTTCAGTTTTTTACGGCAAATTATACCTTACTATCAAACTAGATGTGTATGTTGTTTTATAGCTTGTAGATCAAATAAAGGTTTTGTACTAAGACACTCCAAACAAAAGCATAGTTATCACATCTCAGCTAAATGAATAACCCTTTACACCCTCAGATCATTATACATATTCTCCATACTGTTCTTCACACATTTCACAAGGTGTTGACAAGGTGTTGATTTTGTTAGGCAGAGGACGTTAAAGAACCCACTTCACGAGATTACTGTGATGTAGTCTGGCCTGTTTACTGGGAATTGGGGGGAGGAGGTATCTGTTATATTCGCCTTTATTTGATTGTAAACTGCTTAGCAGTCTGGTAAAGTCCCCCGTACAGTGTTGTAAAGCACCATGAATTTAAGATATGAGCGCTATACAAATAAAAGTTATTATTATTATTATTATTATTATTTGATCAGCAGGGATTTGCTAAAGCAAAGGCATAGAAAAAACCAGGAAAGATTTATTACTCGACGTTTCGGGGTCATCGTGACTCCATTATCAAGAGACTAGTTTAAAAACATGCAAATAAGGAAAGGTACAAGAATAGCATAAATTAGACTGAACGGCTTAAATTTAAATGTAACCTGTGTGATGCAGGGTATGTGGGCTATACTCGTGGTCACTTACACGAGCGCGTAGAAGGGCACACAAGGAAATCATCTTCTATCTACAAACACTACCACCTCCAGCACAATAGTGAAATGCCTGAACGCTTGATCGAGCAATTCAACGTCATCACGAAATGTAACGGCAAATTTGATTGCCTTGTTAATGAAATGTTGTATATTCGCATGCGTAAGCCAACACTGAACGTGCAAACGGATTCCATCCGCGCCAAGGTGTTTATTTAAGCCGTTCAGTCTAATTTATGCTATTCTTGTACCTTTCCTTATTTGCATGTTTTTAAACTAGTCTCTTGATAATGGAGTCACGATGACCCCGAAACGTCGAGTAATAAATCTTTCCTGGTTTTTTCTATTATTATTATTATTATTATTATTATAAGGAGAATTTGGTCAACATTCAAGAGACTTTTTAGTTGGCGATCATTTTCTTTATTCTCCTGACCTAAGTGTGGGATTCAAGGCTGATATTGTAAGGAGAATTTAGATCCTAGTCTCTCTTAGGGTTTAAAGGGATAAACGGCATCCATTTTTACTGTAATCACTCAGCATTGCTGAATTTTACCGTGGATCAAAAAGAAGCGAGCGGGAAAACAGCTTTGTTTAGAAGTCACTGGTCAAATCTTTTTCTGTTCATTCATGTGTCCGTAAAAGTGTCCAAAATCTCGCGATTTTGAAAGACCTTTGCGTGCGTCTGTGATTCTACAAGTTGTTCCAGCACAAATTCCGAAAGGAACATCATAAGAATTATACAGCAGACAGCAAAGAGAATTTTTTAATGAAATCTTGGCAATGCAAGGGTTAAAGTATCATACAGTCAATTAGAGCTTGGAAAAAGTTTGAATCCCAACTTGAACATGCCTGGGTCATTTTTCCATAAGTTTGAACTAATTGAATTATTCATGAGAAGGAGAAAAGATGGAAACCAATTAAACACTAACTATAGATGAGATAAAATCAAGCCTAAAACTGCAGGATACAGGATATACAAAGGCATGATACCCAAGCTGTTTAATAATCAACTTTTGAAAGAAAGTTTACCAGACTATTATATAAACCAATATAATTGCCAAGATTGAAATAAACATGTCTGGCATCACTTTCAATTAAATTTAATGTATGACCTTTTTAAATCATGCAACGTAACCTTTTGACTCATGAGAGCTTTTAACTGACTTAGAATCTTTTTATTTGACTCAAATGAATGGTCAATTTCCTGAGTTGCTTGCCTTGCAAGCATTTAGCAGGCAGAGAAAGTTACTTGCCCAAGTCAGTAGTCTTACTTGTCCTAAACGACAACCGAAAGGGGGCTTTATTTGAGCCCTAAAAGGCCATGGCCTACCCTATGGCCTACCCTGTGGCCTACCGGTGGTCAGATTTTTGAAAGCAGACACCAAATGCAAATATGGCATCCAATTTGAGTTGCCATTGCTCTGGACTCACTAGCCTCTCACACATGTAATAATCCTTTCGTGTTTCCACGCAAAGACGAGACTAGTGAGTCCAGAACAATGGCAATTCAAATTGGACGCGATATTTGCATTCGGTGTATAGCATTGCTGCAAACCTTTCAACGTTTTCCTGGGGACTGTCTTACCAATACAATACAATACACTCAGAAAAGGAGGCAAACAGTGTTTAAAAGGTACTATATGTCTCCTGTTTTTGAGACAAGCCATTTGAAAGGTATAAAGGCTGATAGTTTCGAAAGAAACTGTTTGGGGCTGCGTCGGTGGGAGTAACGAAATAATTTGGATATATCAACACAGTTGAAATGGTAAATTGGCCACCGTAACGATTACAAAAGCTGACGTTTCGAGCGTTAGCCCTTCGTCGGAAAGGTAAATTGCTTGAATGACTCAAAATTTGCGTTTCCCTCTGTTAATATTCTTAGCATAGGTAAGGATGATTAGCATCATCTTGCTTTAGTTACAGTTAAGAAAGATTATTACCAGCATAAATTACAATGACATCGACAGTGAAGTTGACAACATTAATTTTTTTTTTTGGAAGAACAACCCAAAAATTAATTAATTAACTAACTTTAGGACGTTTATTTTGAGATATAAAAAGAAGATAAAAAATATTAAACAGATTCAGTGTTAAATTTGTCAATTACTCTATGTGTTATATCTTTTTGACACAATTTCATTCAATATAGTATCCCAAATAAACTTCCTGTTGCACAGAGAACCATAGAACAGAGAACAGCTTAATACACTACTTGTATTGTTATGCTACCACAATTCAGTAGGAAAAGCAAGTAAATTAAAGTTTGTGAAATGTTTATGATGGCGATGCCTGCGCGTCCCGGGGTGCTTGTTGCAAATTTAATACTCTACAGCACTTAAGAGGTACGTACTTAAAAAATTGGCCTTGCACGTACTGTTTGCGTTTTCTTACCTGGATATGTTGCCCAATATAACGCCAATCATTACATTTTTACACTAGCACTCCACTAGAGCTGGCAGCCTGTATGGATCGTGAGGCCGCTATTTGGATATCCTCAACGAACACGCAATATTGGCCCCTCCTCTCCCCTCCCCCTTAATCTACCGTTATGGTTGAGTGCTTGGGTGGGGAAGACAGAGTAATTATGTTTCAAGGCTGAGTGCTGTAATATTTGCATTGTTTCGTTCCCTCGGACGTTGAAAATCGTGTTACTGACGTTTTAGTATACCCTTTTTAAAAGGCATAGAATTGTACGCCAGCGTACTCGTTCGACTCTTACTGATTTGGTTTATTCAACTAATATAAGTTGATCAATGTAAATTGGCCATCGTAAAGAGTTTAAAACTGATGTTCCGAGCGTTAGGTATTCGTCATTTGCTCGGCTCTGACGAGGGGCTAACGCTCGATACATTAGCTTTTGAACTCAACAGTGGCCAATTTACGTTCTTAACTTAGTTGATAAAACCGAATTACCTTGTAACCCCTACCGACTCAGCACCACATTTTCTTTAGAAACTTACCCCACTTTGTTTCTGAATTTAGGTTTCGCAGTCTGTGTAACATTTGCATTATGATAATTATTTAAAATCTCTACTTCACTGCCATTTTCCAAAGCCTTCTCAGTGAATTTTACACCCCTAAGCACACTATGAAAGGCTGCAACCATTCCCTCTTGTTGGACTTTTAGAGACTTCATTCAGATAAATTGATTAAAATTCTGAAAACAGTCAATAACTCCTTGAACAGTCTGTTCTGCATGCAGTGCACCACTTCTACTCCTCTCTGAAACTCCATCAACTCCTTTAGTAACCCTGCTTTTCCTTTTGTCTATGAGAGAATTTTCGATATCCTTTCCTTCTTCTTTGCAAAAGCGTCTTTGACTTAAGTCTACTTGTGTTCTAGATGCTCCTTAATTGTACAGTCTCTGCAGATAGCTATTTTGCATGTTCCACAAAACAGCCTTAATAACTCCCGGTCATGTTCCTGGCAAAATCTGGGTTTTGTCACAACAACGAATCCCATGTTTTTTACCTCTTCAAGAGGCACCAGACCATTTAAGCTCGTGCTACACCCTCGAGGGTGACCCTGAATACAAAAATCACAAAGGAATTGGCAGCATGTGTAATACCCAAGGAGTTTTTCTTGTTTCTCATCGCTTTTTTTTCATTCCTCCGAAGAGCAACAGCTCAATAAAAAGAATTTCCATTTCCAGTGGCAACGACTGAACTCCTTTGAGGATGTGTATTTTCAGACGCCGTAATTTTTTTTATTAAAAACGTCAAAGGCAACAGGCTAGTCTTTCTTTTTTTGTACACATCTCTCTAATCACGATGCAGTTCTCATCTGTTGAGGTTTAGGGGTTGTTTGCTGGAATTAAAGTATACACATTTTCATGAAATTTGTCACTTCATAAACCATATCTCAGTGATGAGGCGTATCAGATAACGGCGAATTATGTGATTATCGCAGTCTATAAAGTGGAAGATTATGTGATGATGTTTCCGAGACTACTCTCCCATTTCTCCATAGATATAACGACCACACCTCTGGTGCTAACGTTATCTTACTTTTCTCTACTCGACATTGACCTTTTGTGTTTCGATAATTGGTCCCGCCGGTTATGATTAATGTCAAAAAATTTTTCAACTAAAACATTAACCTGCGTTGACTTTTATTTTTCGCTGAAATTGCGAGTACATTGCACCGGCAATTGAAGTTCTACAAACGATTAAAGGAAAGGGAGTACTTTAAATGTTCAACGATAGCGTGAGATAGCAATGATACAATGAAATTACTTTCCAATACGTCTGCGCTCCTCAACAGGCCTCCTGCATCATTCACAAATAACATCGTGTACATCGCCCAAACAGTCATTTAAGACTCGAACTCGTTTTGCGCTTGGAAAATCACTCCATTTCAACTTCCTTCCGCACACCACACAACCATATTAAGACTTTGATGCTTCCATCTAAGTTACAGAGGGAAAAAGGACAAGAAAGGTTGTCTCAAGTACTCGTTCCATGGTTGGTTTCCGACTCATTTTCCTGCTCCACTTCTTTAGCAGGAAACCGACACAGCCGCCACACGACTGGCGATAAATCCAGTATTTTTGGAAAACTCGAGAATTTGCCGATTTACAGATTCGATTATTGATGGACAAAAACTCTTCAGAAGTTTGTTTTAAAGAATATGATTTTGCTTTTGCGTCAGTCGTAGAAAAAAATGTCAGCTGGTTAACTATAGTTACTTCTCTTGCTTCCATCGATGGTCCTCCCCTCACTGCGATTACAGTCGAACCTCGAATATTTGGACTCATTGGGACCAGACGAGACAGTCTGGATAATCGAGAATTAGAATATTAACGACGCATAGAAAGCTTCATTGAGCTGTTCATCACGAGCAACCCTACAGCGATAAGGAAAATTTCGAACGTATTTCATTCACTTTCACATTTCAACCCCAAAACCACGCAGTTGAATCCATCATTCTAGAAGAAGTGATTCAGAGAATGGCACTGTCTTTTCGTAACCTCCACTTGTTGCATTCAAACGCGAAAAAAAAAACTTTTTGGTGAAAAGTTCACTACAGACTAAAAACCAACCCAGAACTTTCAAATGCGCTCGCGCACGATGCAAACTTGAGCTTTTAATCACAACGTTGAGAAAATTTTGGGACCCAACCGATCCATGAAGATTACTGAGCACTTCATGTGCACCCCCGCTAATGTCATCGACTGCATAATTTGCACTTAATGCAACAAGATATACATTGGTGAAACAGGTAGAGGACTAGGTGATCGATGCCGAGATCACCTTTGCGTCTGCAGCCTTTCCTTGAAGTTAGGTAGTGCGGAATGCCACAAAACTCTTGAACAAAAGTTTATCTTTCAAATAGACACTCGTAATCCCAAAGGTATTCTTGTTTTTCTCATCGGTTACCATGTTTCCACAACAGCGCAGCTCCATTTTCTGCATATAAACACACACTCAACCATTCGCCCCGACAGAGGACTAACTCTCCTAACCTCAGCTTTGAAACTCTTTACGGTGCTAATTTACATTATAAAATCAGTAAATAAAACCAAAACTGTATCAACTCATTGTAAAGCTATTGTACGTATTATGAATTCATTAAAATAGTGGGCCACGCAGGAATCGGTCATAACGAGCCCACACCACTACTAATGTCATTAGTGGATACCCTCAGTTACTGTTTTGGTCAAGTTCAACAGTAGCTATTTTACATCTGTTGTATTGCGTAGTTTACAGTGCAACGCGATACCTCGTATAGAATCTCGGAGAAAGACCCCCCGAAGACATGGAAAAGTAAGAATTTTTTTTTTTACAGACGGTAACATTTACCCGATCTAAACAGGAAAGTTCGCTGAGTTTATTAGCTGTTGTCTCCAATAGGAAGGAGAAGAACTCTTCTTATAGAAAATCGGCTATGAAGTGTAGCTCACATTCGTTTAAAGGCCGTAAAGATATCCCACAGTTATCTGATCTCTATTTCCAACGTAACTCAAAGCAGCATCAGCTGGATTCAAGGTGCGCTTGACAAGGAAACGAATCTCGTGAGTGTCTAGCCCCAGTTCCTCGGCTAAAAGCTTCCACTCGTCTCCACCTACAACGGTAAACGTGCTTCATTAAAAAAAAAGGTTCTTGAGATTGTACATACACGTTCATTATCCTTTGGTTTGAAATTTTTTTCCAAATGTTTTGAAATGCTGCAATAAAAGTTTACCATGAAACTGGTTTATACTTCTAACTAAACTTACTTTACTTAGCAAACTATTTTTCATTATTATTCAATTTATAGAAGGCTATACTAGTTTCTCATCTTACGCAAACAAAAGCAGATCGCAAAGTGAGAGGGCGTAAGTATGAAAGTTTACGAAAGCAAGTGGGAGAGGAACTGATTGAGGGACGGGAGATGAAGAAAGAACGAGGAGGTTATATTTGCAAATTTTTATGAAAGAACGAGGAGGTTATATTTGCAAATTTTTATGAAAGAACGAGGAGGTTATATTTGCAATTTTTTATGAAAGAACGAGGAGGTTATATTTGCAAATTTTTATGAAAGAACGAGGAGGTAATATTTGGAAATTTTTATGAAAGAACGAGGAGGTTATATTTGCATTTTTTATGATATAATTCACCCTCAACTGGTCTTAGACTGATGAGGAATACTTTGCTTTATATAGCCTTACCGCTAAAGGCTGGTTTTCATTGGCGACGGAGTCGGAGTTGGAGTCGTAGTCGGAGTCGTAAGAGCGCTTATGACCCAGTGAAAATCGAAAAACGGAGTCGTAAGCGGAGTCATAAACTCGACGGAATCGGAGTCGGAAGAATCAGAACGTTTCCATTTTCTTCGGATTCCGCTTATGACTCCGTCGCTTACGATCTAGTGAAAACTGTATTATCAGAGTCGGAAGCGGAAGCGGAAGAATAAACCAATCACAATGCTTTATTTCAAGCCCGCTAAAGTACAAATTTTGGCGCCAAAGACAACATGGCGGACGAAGAGCAAGTTTCAGTGGCTCCTATTAATCATTATTTTGCGCAGGCAGAGACAATACAGGAATAATATCGTTCGAAAAAGAAAGAAATTTTGGGTTCGTGATATCTATTGACGTCGAGCAGCTTAGAAGAGTATGCTAACCTCGTCAGCGAACTAAGACTTGGTGATCGTGAATTGTACTTTCGGTAGGTTTCGAGTATTTTAACTTTTAATTTCGTAATTTTACAGTCAAGCTCACACGTTTAAATTTGTTATGGCTATTTGTGCATTTTGGAAAGATAGAATCGAGCATTGTGATTGGTTCATTCTTCCGCTTCCGCTTCCGACTCCGGCAATGCAGTTTACACTAGATCGTAAGCGACGGATTCATAGGCCGAATCAGTGTTCTGCTTCCGACTCCGTCGGTTTGATTTTCACTAGATCATATCGCTCCACGCTTCTGATTACGACTCCGACTACGACTCCGTCGCAAGTGAAAACCAGCCTTAAGGGAAGTGGTGAGCTTTCTTTCCTGAATAGAAGGTATTTGTAGAACGTGAAGGTTCTCAAGCAATGGTAGAGCTAGCAAAAGAAGAAATACTTTTCTCAGAAAAAAGGAGTCCAAAAGCGGACTTCCTAAGATGGGAATCTCCTTTATTGAGAACAAGGTTGAGTTTGCTCAGGTAAACCCATAGAAAACTGCAACTTTAATTTTAAAAGCAATAGACCACCACACTTTATAGTGGTTTACTGAGGAAATAACTGGCTTGGAATTTTGAGAGAACATTAGAAAAGGTTATAAATCACTTGACATGTCTCCTGCTCACGATTTACAAACTTTCCTCATGTTCCCTCAGAATCCCGGTTCTGGTTCGAGTACACGCGAGAGTGAGAAGAGTACTACAAAACATGCGCAACAGAGACAATAGGAAGGAAAGTATACATACATACATACATACATACTTTATTGCATAGCTCCCCCCTGGGGGCTCTTCCGCCATACATGAATATAAGATATTAAGTCATAAAAACGTCTAAAGTCATAAATACGTCTAAAGTCATAAATACTACATACTAAATACTAAATAAATAAACTAAATACTAAATAAATACTAAAGTCACATGTTACGAATTAAGAATATTCTTAAAAATTTTCTTTTTAAAACCACTTAGGCTATCTGTGTCTCTGATAAATTTAGGTAAAAAATTATAACTTTTAGCCCCACGGAAGGCAAAAGCCCTTTGCTCAGCCGCGATCCTGCACTTGGGCAACGTAAGCTCGCTCTTCTGTATGGAACTGTTGCCCGAAGAATTATAGGATGCTGAAGGAGAAATAGTGCGCTTGACACAACGCAACGCTTTTTGTGACGAGTACAAAGCTGTGAGCTCAGGGAAGTCGATATCAAAGTAAAGCCAGTTGTTAAAGCTTAACCCCTGCATCGACGACGATGGAGTTATCCGCAGTGATGGCCGATTAAAGTTTGCAGGTTTTCTTTCACATGATACCAGATTTCCAATCATTCTACCTCGTGGACACTGAGTGACGAAACTTATTGTGAAGCACTATCATGAGAGAGGAAATCATGCTGCTGGAGTAAGCTTCACTCTTTGCCAGTTGAGTGAGAGATTTTTGGATTATCGCCGCACGGGAGGAGATTCGCGAGTGGGATCGTGAATGTAGCGAATGTAAGAGAAGACGAAACAAGCCAGCTTGTCAGAATATGGCCCCACTCCCGCAAATGAGGCTTCGTTTCAGCCTCAGACCCTTCGCCCAAACAGCCGTAGATTTTGCAGGTCCTTTCTATACTGTTCAAGGACGCGGAAAACCACGACAGAAAAGGTGGCTGTACCTTTTTACTTGCTTGGAAACACGAGCAGTGCATTTAGAGATGGCCTGGGGACTGGATACCGACACGTTCTTAAACTCCTTCGTACGTTTAACCAGTCGTCGTGGAGTTCCTAAAGAAGTGACAAGCGACAGAGGCACAAATTTCGTGAAAGCAGTGAGCAAGTTACAGAAACTAGTCCTTCAGTTAGACCGTCCGTTGACTTATCAGAGTTCAGATCCACGAGATGATGTCCCATTGACACCTAACCATTTCTTGCATGGCAAAATGGGAGGACAGTTCGCTCCTGAGGCCGTTGAAACCACTACTTTGCATCCGCGTCAACGATGGCGAAAGGTTCAAGACACCCCCGATGCGCCGCTTATTCGAGGAATTCCGATAACCAGGAAAAACACTATAAAACAATTTTAACACAGCACCGGCAATTTATATTCTTTAAATGTGATGTTCTTTAGTTCAAAGTGATTGCATTTCCCTGCCCGGGTTATCCTGAAACGTTCGGGGTTTTTGTCACCACATAAATTTTTCTCGTAATTCTAGATTTACTATCAGTTTAGCATCAGTCCATTGGAAAATTGACAGATAGAAAGTGTAGCGTTGAATAAAAATATAGAAAAAGTACATTTGTCTGGTATAATTTTTAAATAAGCGCCGCCCTCGAATAAGCGCCGCACTTATGGCGCGAAATATTAAATAAGCGCCGCCGCGCTTATTCGAGTAAATAAGGTATGTTAACTTTTATTTTTCGCTGAAACTGCGAGTACATTGTACCGGTAGTTGAATCTCTGCAAACGATCACAGGAAAACGAGTACTTTAAATGTTCAGCGATAACTTTAGGTAGCAATGACACGATTGAATTACTTCCCAATACGTCTGTGCTCTTCGAAAGGCCTCCTGCACCTTTTACAAATCTACACAAGATCATCTACATAACCCAAATGATCCTTAAAGACCTTAAGATCGAACTCGTTTGTATACCCTTTTGCTTTTTGAAAATCAACCGATTGTGGCGTCCTTCCCCTCACCACACAGCCATTGTAAGAATTTTACGCTTCCATATAAGTTACAGAGAGAAAAATGAGAAGAAAGGTTGTCTCAAGTACTCGTTTCATTGTTGTTTTCGATGCATTTCGCCTTCACTTCTTCAGCAGGAAAACCGACGCAGGCGCGTATCAGCGGTTAACCATATCAAAGAAATATTTACAGAACATGCGCTGACACAATGCTACTTCCGGGTTGGTGGACCACTGGCTAAAAATCCTGCATTTTTGGCAAATTCGAGATTTTGCCGATCTATAGATTCGATCGTTGATCGAGAAAAAGTTTTCAGAGGTTTATTTTAAAGTTTTTCCAGTTGTGGAAAAAGATATCAGCTTGTTAGCTATCGTCACTTCTGTCTCTTCCATCGATGGTCCTCCTTCCATTGTGATTACAGGTTTGTAACTACAGGCCTAAACATGACCGTAGCTTTACTCTCCGTGGCACAGTTCTGCTTTTTAGTCAATTTTTTCATTCTAATATAAGGTATATCCACCATATGTGTTACAAATATTACTACATTAGAACGAATTTATTTGGCGAAGGACTCTCAACTCTCATTTGAGTGAAAGATTCGAGAATTAACGAATAATTATAAATTAAAGTAAAATTGTTTTCTTTAGAACTATGGTAATACGATCTTTATTCGTTATTCCTGTGGAGACAGTAAATGGTCACAAAAATATGAATTTATCCAATACGTATAGTATTTCTTAGAATCTGATCGAATTTCTTTATCGGGAAAATATCAATGCAGTCTGAAGAATAATTACGCAGGAACTAATAACTTTTGACTTAAGTTATTCTATGTTAACCATTACTGGTTTCGAGAAGTGAGTCAGGAAGTTTTCGTGAAAAACATAATGATGATCTGAGCAGACGCTTTATAATTTGAAAAGGATATTTGCTAAGTGGGCTAAATTTTAAGGGGTAGTCTGTCTTGCAAGAGCCTTTTGACTTTCCTTCCTTCTACTATTTATTATACAATCAGCTGTAATCAAAGCCAAAAACTGCAATATAATTACATTCTTACAAGGTGCTTCTGATTCTTTTGAACAGATAGTTTGCTCTCACATACAATTGTATATATAATTCACACTCATCAATTGAGTCAATACAGGTGAATCAGTTACTGAAAATGGTCTCTGAAGATTCTAAATCTTAAAAATTAGGTTCAAACTGTTGATTGTAAGACTATTTCATTTGCACATTGATGTTAAAATATCTGTTGGCCAAAAATCACACAAGAATTAAACTACTTCTAACTGTAAGAACCTGTTCTTGCTAATCTATCACAGGAGCAAAGCATGCTCCTCTTGAATGTTTGGCTGATTTATTACTGATGGGGATTATTATCCATAGTGGTTAAGTTACCTGTTTATGATCATAACAATTTGTGAAAACTATTCATTACAGCTGGATAGCACTTGAGCATAAATCGTACAGGGTTCAACACTTGGCTGCCTGCATTACTAGCCACCGGGTTAGTTTTTTCTAAAATTTACTAACCCGAAACTCACCTTGGTAACCTGGATCAATTTCCTTCTGAGGTCTACTTCAACCCCAAACACACAAACCTTCCTCTAAACTTATTGGCAAAGTCTTTCAAAATGATAAAGAATGGCGTTTTTTCTTTCGTTGTGATAACATAATGTGCCATTAAAGTAAAAAGCTAAGTAAATTTCAAGTGCGAGGCAAAGTGCAAAGCATTGCAACATTGATAGGGAGAAGACTGGGGAAGACGTTGGACATTAAGGTTACAGTGAACCTTCAGGGTGCAAAGGGAATTAGTTCGATTGCTCTCAAATTTTGACAGTAGCTAGTTTTACAATTATAAACAACAAAAATGTGTCTCTGAATTTTTTATTTCTAAATAATTTTTTTCCAAGAGCGATTTTTGTATGATCACTCCACATTTTTTTAATCCAATTTCAAATATGTTCTGTGACTTTTCACTGAAATTGAATATGGCACATCGCAGACATGAATTTTTAGCACTTTGGCCCTGGTAATGGAGGAACACATTAAATAAGCGAAACACAAAATTCACTCTGACGTGTAACATTCAAAAGGTGATTCGGGCGCTTGCATTTAGAAGTCATGAAAAATTCAACAATTCATTTTTTTCAAAATTTTTGGTATAGTCTGATAGCCAGTCCTATAAGCTTTAATCTGATATAGGGGTTTAGATATCTACAGTTTAAACCAGACGCACTACATCGCTTGTATGTGAGACACCCCTGAAGGTGCACAGTAACCTTAAGCACAGAGTCTGAGATTTAGCGATGTTTACGATCGACATGCAAGACAAAAAAAGACACCAGAAAATGAAAGATTTTTTCCTTATTTATTTTTATTATCATTACAATTTAAGCTTTCTTGATTTTTTTAATCAGCTGTGAGCTTCAAGTAAACTAATTATATATAATTTCTTTCAGTTTTTCTACTAGCCAGTAGGCTATTAAAAGTGGATTTTTACTAGCCCGACCAAATTTTTACTAGCCTCGGGCGACTGGGCTAGCGGAGATGTCGAACCCTGACTTAGTAGAGGTAGCTGAGGTTAGGAAGGATAAAAATGGTGGTGAATGGAAACTCCCTGACTGTATCATCACTAACACTTGGCAAATCAAACTACTTGGAGTTGAAGTAGATTAAAATCTTAATCTCACCAACCATCTCAGTAACATTTGCATAAAGGCAAGTCAAAAAGTTGGTGTCCTATTGAGAGTGCAAAATTTGATACCTTGCAAAGCAAAACTCATAATTTAAAAATCATCCATCCTACTTTACTTAACATGTTGCCATCTGGTATGGCATTAAACTGCAGATCCTCTGACAGCAGAAAAATAGAACAGATTCAAGAACCCGCACTTAGAGCAGTGTTTAATTCCCTTTCAGAATTATTTGAAAACCTTTTAGTTTGTGCAGAGCTACCTTCACTATAAAATCAGACTACAACACATCATCATATTAATGTACAAAGTAAAATATGGCATCACACCAAGTGTTGTACAGAAAAAGCATTAGTTATTCACTGAGAAACACTAATTTCTTATAATACTATTAACTATGGAAAATATTCTCTTAGATATCAATTACAAGGACCTAGTATATGGTCAAAACTGGAAAAAAAAAAGGCTTCCTGAATATTGAATCTTTTAAAAAGAACATTAGGAAGAAAGACCTAGCATCATTCTTAAACTGTGAGCAGCCATGGCTGCTGTGACCTGTGCAACTCTTAGTGACCACCTCATAGACCCACTGTTTTAATGTACAATTTATACATGTTATTCATATAAATTATATAGACATCCTTCATAATTTCTTATTTGTAAATATTAACTATTTTATGTTGTCTATCAATTAACTTATTTATTTATTTCTTTTTTGTGTCCCTAATTAGTTGTGAAAGCTAAATACATTGACACATTAGTAAAGCTTTTACTTACTTACTGTTATCATGTTACACTCTTTTTGTTCACACTTCATGATGTAATAGATTGACAGCAAGTTCTTTTTTGTTCAGTTACTTTAAAATGATTGACATGCATAAGCAGGTCAGTTCCAAGTAATAACTGTCAGATGACCCTGAAAGCATTCTGTTTTCCTTAACATTCAGTGTTTTTGACAATGTCAAAGGGGAGTAATATATTGATTAAAGTCATGTTTAGTAAATCATGGCAACTGATAGCCTGTCATCTTCCACCTAAATTCAAAACTAGTAAAGAAGGCTTACCTTTCAAATGGCCTACTTGTAATAGCTCAATTGATAATCTTTAAGACTGTCAGAAAAACTGAATGCTCTCTGAAGTGTGGCAAAGAGGGTAGTGCATTTTACTAAAACCCGGTTGAGTTTCCCCCTCAATTTTTGTTCTCACTACAAGTTACGTGAGCTTGCTACAAAAAATTTCTTTCTAGTTTTACAAATATGTATGGGTCCAGTTTGCAAAGCAACCAATTAAATTAGGAAGCCAAAAAAAATATCAGAATTACTTTTTATTCATGTGACATCTTTGTTTTGACTCAGTAGTGTTATTTTCCATTGTTGTTGGTTAAGGGAATATAAAATTATGATGTCCTAAACAAAACTTGTTTTTGTTAATAAGTTTTTTTTGTCACGTGTGGATATCATATAATAGCATCAAACAACAGCATGCATCTGCTTGTGAGGTTTGACTTGTGGCACTTGCCGTTTATCATCCACAAGTAAAGTTTTAATTTTAATGATCAATATTATTTTATGCATTTCCTGCACAAAGGAAAAGGTTTTGTCAGTGTCAATGTTCAAAAAGTTTATATGGCTGAGCTTTCCATTTACATTATTTCTGTTGTTTTTGTTTTTTAATAATTAAATAGTTTTTTTTTGTTATTATTATTTTTCTGTGATCATAGTTTTTTGTGCCTGCATGCTCCCCTATCCATATGCAATATGTGTACTTTCATGAACAGAATTGACTATTATTTTCTGAATAAAGGCTGATAGTTTCGAAAGAAACTGTTTGGGGCTGCGTCGGTGGGAGTAACGAAATAATTTGGATGTATCAACAAAGTTGAAATGGTAAATTGGTCACCGTAACGATTACAAAAGCTGACGTTTCGAGCGTTAGCCCTTCGTGCGAGCGAATAGAGGAATTGTGGGTTGTGTGTGCTTTTAAAGGCAGAAAATGGAGCTACGTTATTGGTTGGAACATGGCAACGAGAAAAACATGAATAAATTAGTGGAATGAAAAGCGTTCGTTGATCCCAGTGGGATTTAGACTGCCGGTTTTTATTTTCTGTTTAGTATTATGAACAGGTTTCTGTGAACCTAAAATAATTGAAATATTTTCTCCGTACAACCAATTGAAAGAGCGACTTTAAGTTTTTGTTTATCTGTTGAAAGTAATTGTTTGAAATATTAATTGCAGAATGGAGCATCTTGTTAAGAATGTGATTTTTATTAAACAAAATTTTGAGCAATCAGTAAAAACCCAAAATTGATGATTGGTTATTTTAAATCTCTTTGCTTGTATTGTATTGTACCGTCGTCCGGCTCTTGCTCAAGGCCTAGTATGAGGATATTTGTATGCTCTTATGGAATTCAAATATGGAATATTCAAAGTACAATGAAGCGATTACTATTACAAAACTCACCTTTTGAAGATTGATGTTATTGCATGTGCTTATTGATGACTGTCCTCACAACCTCTTTACGTTTTATTTTTTATTTATTTATTACCTTTAGAAGAAAAACCTTTTGTACAAATGGCTACTCCTTCAGCAACATCCACCAAAGAGACAACAAATTATGCGCGAATCTGCCTTCTTCTTGTGGATTTTGGTACCTCAGCTCTAAGAGACACATTTGACAGAATCCACCCTTCAAGCAACCTTTCTTCAGTCCTGGCAACAAATAGAGCTAAACTTCTCAAGGTAACAAATTCTTCGCAGAAGAAAAAATTGTACCCAGCCTTTGCTCCAGGATCAACCACGGCACCAACTGTATCATCAATGGATTTTGACACAACCCTTTTGACTGTTCTTCTGAGAAACATTTGTGGTTTAAGTCCTCCTCCATCAACCAGAAACTGGGATAAACCTCCCTTACCATCAGATATAAGTCTTGAGGCTGATATTGTCCGAATAAAGTCTTTTAGAAACGAAGTGTTTGCTCATGCAGCCAAGGCTTCTGTTGATGATGCAAAATTCCATAACATCTGGACCGACATCCAGGACGCAATTGTGAGACTCGGCGGAAAGAAGACTGAAATCGATGTCTTAAAGACTGAATGTATGGATCCAGGTGTTGAACAAGAGTGTAAAGATCAAGTGAGGCAGATGATCAAAGATGAGGAAGATGTTAGGGAAAAAATCGAAAACCTTGAAAAGAAGACAGAAGGTAAGATCGTTATCCTTGTCGCTAGAGTTAGAGGTGCAAATGTCGAGGAACACTGAGTCTCTTGATTGGATTTTAAAAATGTTCCCTAGAAAATATCTCTTAAATTGACCCCAGTTTCGTGAGTTTTTACCGTGGAGTGAAGTTTTTCTGTATTTATTAACGCGTGACCAAGAGCCAAATATTTTACCGCCCGGCCCGACCTGAGAAAACTCAGTCAATAAGCATTTTATCGAAAGGCTGCAAATAACGGCCGGTCAACGGACAATGCCCGATCAGTATTGGGTATTAATCGGACAAATCCTTGGATTGCCGGACATGTTGTGCGGTCTTTTACTGACTCGTTCAGAGAGATTTTCATTTTTATTTATTTGATAATCACGAGAGACAATATTCATGTTCCCGAAAGAAAAAGAAAACGATTAGAAAACCAGACAAATAAGTGGTCAAGAAATTCCCGGTGGTCGCAAATTTCAGTTGACGATGTTATAAAGTCCCGGCGTCGCGACCGCAAATCATCGTGTCTTCGTTATTTTATTTACTTGAAGTGTACTCGATAAGCAGAGGGTTTTACCTTTGGCTAGATACCATTGACTCTTGAACAAAGTGATTGATTGATTGATTGATTGATTGATTGATTGATTGATTGATTGACTGAATGATCGAAAAGCACCCTCACGAAGAATAATCGCGCTGCACCGAGTGTACTCCACATAGCATTTTCTTCCGGCACACCCTGAAAAACATGTTTGGTTACTAAGCTTTCAGGTGATTTCATCACTCTATGTAACTCGAAAGTACAGGGAGCATATAACACAAAAAGTGGAAGAATAAGGTTGTCTTTAACAGATTCTAAATGGAAGAAAGACAGCGAACGCAACAACTGTACTTGGAATAAGACTCCATCCATATGATACAATGCTGCCGGTTACATTTTAGTTAGCTTATTCTTCAAATTAATTAAGAGATCGATATTCAATCCTTCGGCTTTTACACATTCTACTTTAAGTTCTTTTGTAGAATTGATGTGGAGATTGCCAAAATGTAATTTTTAATTATAAGTGATTTTGCCAGATGTCAAGTAAAACGAACAAAAAAGTGCGGTTGTGTCTTACGTAACCGCTGAATGCGAGGCTCCTTTTGCGATAAATACTAGCGAAACTATCAGCTTGTAACTTTTATTGCCCAACCCACTGGATTCCGTTTTTTTTTTTTAGTTCAAAGAAAGTTTACTGTGCAATCTGGGTTCACTATCGCAAGAGTTACGACTGTTTCAATTTTGCGGGCCAAAAACGGGTTGTGTCCGAACAAAAACTTGTTTGACCGGTGCCGGCCGTTAGTTATTCGCAGCCCTGTTATCTTATGACCACTATGTGTTAAAAATGTCAATCTAACTAGGACGTGATAGACGGGCACACAAGAAACTCTCTATTCCTTGAAAAACGCGACTTTTTTGTCATTTTTGTTATCTTTTAAGTTATTTGCAACTTTTTGCCGGGCCGAACGGCTTTTTCCGGACCGGCTCACGTCAACCCGTCCGGCCACGGCCTTCACTATGGTTTTCTATGGGATTGTGCGAGCGGGGCCAGAGGGATGATATGATAAATGCTCTTATTTTGTAAACTGTTCTGTTCTGCTCTGCTAGTGTTGATGCGATGATCCATAGTAACTGAATTGTAATTTACTGTGGGTTCTGGCAGAGGATTACTTCGAAGATGATAATGCTCATGAACTATTTTTCAGACAAATTTGATGAGATGGGCAAGAAGTTGCATGAGGAAATCGATGGAGTTAACGAAAGGCTGGAAGGGTTGCATGAGATGTTGGATGCAGGAAGAGAGAAAGGTTTGTTTCAAAAATTGGACGACGCCAACTTTTTTCGTGTGCCTCTTCCTTTCTTGCTATTAAACTTTGTCTCTTTAGTCTTATAATCTACTTATTAGTTACTCGGAAGCCAACTTGACTAGCTTCAGTCCACATTTGTTTTCCAGTTTCAATGTCCACTAGATTCAAATTTGTAGATTGTTTTGTTTTGTTTCATCTACGTATTTACATGTTTGGAAAAAGTCATCAAACGATGTTGTTCGTATGTGCAGGGTTAGGGTTAAATTTTTCATTTTTCGATGACATTTTTTATGTACGGATCTCATTTGATATCTCAGGAAATAAGCTGGAAAGTGAGTTGCCTAGAGCGCCAGTCGATGTGCACGGCCATACGATGGAGGTCCAGAGGATTATAAATATCCTCACAGATCATAGCACCAAAGACGTGGCGGTGGTCTTAGTAAGCGGAATACCAGGAATTGGGAAGTCAACCGTTTCCATTCAAGCCGGTCATAAACTAAAAGACGATTTCGGTAGAATCGTTAAGTTTTGCTCTTTAAGAGACATGTATCCAACTAAAAATGGGCGTAACACCAAGGATGATGAAGGAGAAAGGGTGTTGAGGGAGATTTTAAACAAGTGCCAACCAGGTCATCAAGCGGCTCATGAAAATCCCAAACATGTTTTGCTCAACTGGTGTAGGCGGCTTCAGCAAGACCTGGTTCTTGTGCTTGACAATGCAGAAGATGCCATGGAAGACAGTTTTAAAAGTTCGTTTATACAATTGTTAACCGAAATGAGAACGTGTTCAAAGGAAAAGATCAAATTTATCATTACCTCGAGACGTACAGACATTGAGAGCACCGGACCAGTTTTAAATGTTATGAAGGTCGCAATAAATCCTTTGAGTGAAGAGGATAGCATTCAAGTCTTAAAGGGAGTTGAACGTTTGCAAATGGTATCTAATGTAACAGGAGAGGATTTAAGTAGGGTAGCAGAGCTATGCGAGTACATTCCGATGGCGCTTCGTCTAGCAAGCCCACTTCTTTGTTCAGATTCCGAGTACTCTGTTGACGAGTTAATAGACGATTTAGAAAAGCACCCTACGCGCACACTTGAGTGTGAAGCTATAATGGAAATTGCCTTTGCGAAATTAAGCAAACCTTTGCGGCATTCTTTAATTCGTCTGTCTGTTTTTGGCCGATCTTTCGAAAAAAACGCAGCAAAGGCACTACTTGGCGACAACTGCGCTGAACACTTAATGAAGTTAAAGAAAAGATGCTTTATTCAAAAAAACGGAGATCGGTATATCCTTCACTTGCTTATCAGAAGTTACGCAAGAACGATGGGAGCAGAAAAATTTCCGGATATTTTGAATCAGGGCCAACAATCATTTGATGAGCACTTTCTAGCTATGATTTTGAGAAACGCAACGATGTATATGCGCAAAGATGAATGTAAAACCTCGTTTCATCTTTTTAATGAAGAAAGGCTTAACTATGAATCCCTGCTTAGAGATGTCAGTGATGAGAAGGTATGGAACTGTAAAGCACTGCGAGATGCTATAAGTGGTTGCCGGAAAGTCGCACCTTACGTAGAATTCTGCGTTCCTGTCAAATTGTACGAAGATTTTCTGAACGGGCTTTTACGATATGTTCGAAAGCAAAATGAAACAGTGCACGAAGTGGAAATTTTGTGTCTCCTGTATCATGAAGGAAGGAAACAAGGTTGTGCCAAAAAGCATGAAAAAAGCATGATGGACAGAGCTGCTGAGCTATTCAAAGAAAATCGGTCAGCTTTCAAAAAAAACATCCCGTCAGAGGTGTTTTATCTCAGCCATTATGGCAGATATCTGTCGCAGGATTGTGAACAAAGAAATGAAGGACAAGAATGGTTAAAAGAAGCACTAAGTATTTGCGAATCATATGAAAAAGGAAAGTTGATATCTGACAAGGGGGCAATTCTTGCACAAATGGGACATAATGCAAAATTCCAAGAAAAGAAGGATGAGGCACATAAATTTTATTCACAAGCTCTGGAGTGTCACCAAGACTATTATGGAGATCATATTTTGACTGCATTTGCCCATAAAAATCTCGCAGATTATTATCTGAATTATGAGGATCTACCTTTGGCGGAGGAAAACTACAAGAAGGCAATTGACATTATGAAATTAATGGATAAAGCAGAGCACAAAGAAGCAATACCCACGTACAAAAATATGGGAATCTGCTTCCAGCAGAGTGAAATGTTTGACGAATCTCGAAAAACGTATGAGAAAGGAAGTGAGGTTGCTGATAACACCATCGAAGGAAACCACAAATGGAAGGTTGGGATTAAAACCTACTTGGCGTTGCTTCTTCATTCAAAATACCCAGATGACACTGCTATGGCTGCCAGAATTGCCAAGGATGTTCTTGAAATGGGACGAGATCTTGGAATGAAGGACTGGCCAAGAAAGAAAGAACTTGAAAAAAATGTCTCAAACACACTAGACTTTTAGGAGAACTTCTGTTTTGAAAGACAAAAATTTCAGTTTAGATGTGCGAAAAGCGTGTAGAACTTTGCACAGAAGTATATAATTTTACCAACACCAGTCGCTTGAGTAAACGTTGACGGAAAATTTTCTTTTTCCTTTTTGAATTTTGCATGTCGACATGATTTCAGCGGTAGCTTGTGTAAATAATGCGGGAACTGTTTCAGATATGCTTAGGTGAAGACCATTCTTTTTTTTAGCTTTTTTTCATTTCAATGTACCTGGATATGTTCTTTCAACTTTGGGTGTATTTTTAATCTAATCTCTCACATTTGCTACCTCAACTCTCAGAGGTGAGTGTTAAAAACTTTGGTTGGTATACATTTTCCTTCTGGCATCTTAGTCAGCCTCATTCCCAGTCTCTACCCTTTGTCTCTCTCTCTCTCTCTCTCTCTCTCTCTCTCTCTCTCTCTCTCTCTCTCTCTCTCTCTCTCTCTCTCTCTCTCTCTCTCTCTCTCTCTCTCAGGAGAGGTAAGAAGAGAAGTTCTGGTAACGATTTTTGTTTGAGGCAACAACTTTTGATATTGTTTGTGACAATGGAGGCTCGGATTCAGTTTTTTACGGCAAATTATACCTTACTATCAAACCTTATGTGTATGTTGTTTTATAGCTTGTAGATCAAATAAAGGTTTTGTACTAAGACACTCCAAACATAAGCCTCGTCATCACATCTCAGCTGAATGAATAACCCTTTACACCCTAGGATCATTATGCATATTCTCCATACTGTTCTTCACATATTTCACAAGCTGTTGACAAGGAGAATTTGGTCAACATTCAAGAGACTTTTTAGTTGGTGATCATTTCCTTTATTCTCCTGACCAAAATGTCTGATCCAAGGCTGATATTGTAAGGAGAATTTGGATGCTAGTCTCTCTTGGGGTTTAAAGGGACAGATGGTGTTCATTTTTTACTGTAATCAGTCAGCATTGCTGAATTTTACTGTGGATCAAAGAGAAGTGATTGGAAAAACACCTTTTGTTCAGATAGCATGTTCTTAAAACCCTGCATAGAACAAGGGTGGACTTTGCTGTGTATCTCCTTTCAAATAAGGAAATTTTAATCCTATTAGCTCCCATGAGTAACTATGACAGAATTCCCCATAACAATATTAATACAATATCACGCAGAAAATTAATGAGAATAAGCAAAAATATAAATTAAGGCATATTACAGGTTGATCCAACACCAGATTCTCAAAAGAACATCATGAGAATTGTACAGCAGAAAGCAAAGAGAATTTCTCATGAGATCTTGGCAGTGCAAGGGTTGAAGTACCATACAGTCAATAAGGGCTTGGTAAAAGTTTGAATCCCAACTTGGACATGCCTGAGTCATTTTTCCATGAGTTTGAGCTAACTGAATTATTCCTAAGGAGGAGAAAAGATGAAACCAAGTAAACCCTAACTATATATGAGATAGTATCAAGCCTAAAACTGTAGGATACGTGAGGGAGGCTTTGGGATTTTCGGTTTTGCGGTTTTGACTGGTTTTTTAATCAGTTTTTCGGTTTTTGGGCCAAAAAGGTTCGTTTTTTCGGTTTTGATGTTTAGAGCGGTTTGCAAATTTTACGTGTTTTTGCATTCGGTTTTCGGTTTTCACGTAAACTGTGATGCGGTTTTCGGTTTTTCCTTTTTGACCCCTTTAAAGGTGAAAATGTAGCGGTTTTGTCAGGTTTGCATGCGGTTTTCGGTTTTGCTGCTTTTTTTCGTCGGTTTTTCGGTTTTGGAGGTTTTTTTCTCCGGTTTTGCGATTTCCAAGAGGCCCCAATGCCCCCCTCATACGTACTGGATTTACAAAGGCATTACACCCAAGCTGTTTAATAATCAACTTTTGAAACAAAGTTTACAAGACTATCTAGTAGAGAAACCATCATAATTGCCAAGATTGAATGAAATGTGTCTAGCATCACTTTCATTGAAATTTAGTGTATGATTTTTTAAATCATGCAACATAACCTTTTGACTCTTGAGAGCTTTTAACTGATTTGGAATCTTTTTATTTAACTCAAATGAATTGTCAATTTCCTTAGTTGCTTGCCTTGCAAGCATTTAGCTGGCCGAGAAAGTTACTTGCCCAAGTCAGTTGTCTAACTTGTCCTAGACGACAACCAAATGGGGGCTTTTTTGAGCCCTAAAAGAGTGTGGACAAAACGTGTGGCCTTTCCTGGAAAAAGTTTGAATCCCAACTTGGACTAGCCTGAGTCATTTTTCCACGAGTTTGAACTAATTTGATTATTCATAAGAAGGAAAAAAGATGAAAACCAAGTAAACAGGCCTACCCTATGGCCTACCGGTGGTCAGATTTTTAAAAGCATAGCATTGGTGCAAACCTTTCAACGCTTTCCTGGGGACTGTCTTACCAGTATGATACAATACAATCAGAAAAGGAGGCAAACAGTGTTTAGAAGTCAATACATGTCTCCTGTTTTTTGAGACAAGCCATTAGGATGGGTAAATTGCTCAAATGATTCAAAATTTGCGTTTCCTTGTGTTAATAATCTTAGCATAGGTGTGGACAGAGTGTGGATGATTAGCATCTTCTATGCTTTAGTTACATTTAAGAAAGATTATAGACCACTTTCATAAATGGCTGCCGGATTAATATTCTTTTGTTTAAATTTAAATTTGCCTGGGAGGCCTCGCTTGAGATAATGTATTCTTTTGAATTTTGTACTGGAGAACGAGGCCACCTAGGCAAATTTAAATTTAAACAAAAGAATATTAATCCGGCAGCCATTTATGAAAGTGGTCTATAACCAGCATAAAATACAATGATAACGACAGTCAAGTTGAAAATATTCATGGCTCAAACCAATTTTCAGTCTGTTCTATGTCAAGGCTATGCTCTAGCGGCGCCCGCTCGCCTCAGGCAACTTACACTCAGTCCCAAGCAATTGAAAAAATATTCCGGTGGTCCAGCCTCTTGTGCAGCATTCGCCTCTATTCCGGTGGTCCAGCCTGTGGTGCAGCATTCGCATCTATTCCGGTGGTTCAGCCTCTTGTGCAGCATTCGCCTCTATTCCGGTGGTCCAGCCTCTTGTGCAGCATTCGCCTCTATTCCGGTGGTCCAGCCTGTGGTGCAGCATTCGCCTCTATTCCGGTGGTCCAGCCTGTGGTGCAGCATTCGCCTCTATTCCGGTGGTTCAGCCTGTGGTGCAGCATTCGCCTCTATTCCGGTGGTCCAGCCTCTTGTGCAGCATTCGCCTCTATTCCGGTGGTCCAGCCTGTGGTGCAGCATTCGCCTCTATTCCGGTGGTTCAGCCTGTGGTGCAGCATTCGCCTCTATTCCGGTGGTTCAGCCTGTGGTGCAGCATTCGCCTCTATTCCGGTGGTTCAGCCTGTGGTGCAGCATTCGCCTCTATTCCGGTGGTTCAGCCTGTGGTGCAGCATTCGCCTCTATTCCGGTGGTTCAGCCTGTGGTGCAGCATTCGCCTCTATTCCGGTGGTTCAGCCTGTGGTGCAGCATTCGCCTCTATTCCGGTGGTTCAGCCTGTGGTGCAGCATTCGCCTCTATTCCGGTGGTCCAGCCTCTTGTGCAGCATTCGCCTCTATTCCGGTGGTCCAGCCTGTGGTGCAGCATTCGCCTCTATTCCGGTGGTCCAGCCTGTGGTGCAGCATTCGCCTCTATTCCGGTGGTCCAGCCTGTGGTGCAGCATTCGCCTCTATTCCGGTGGTCCAGCCTGTGGTGCAGTATTCGCCTCTATTCCGGTGGTCCAGCCTGTGGTGCAGCATTCGCCTCTATTCCGGTGGTCCAGCCTGTGGTGCAGCATTCGCCTCTATTCCGGTGGTCCAGCCTGTGGTGCAGCATTCGCCTCTATTCCGGTGGTCCAGCCGGGCACTTAGCCTCTTCTGCAACATTTGCCTCTATGGTAAATCTGGCTATTAATTGCTACATTTTTAATTGATTGATTTATAACCATTACTGGCAGAAAAGATATTCTTTTGCGCGACGCGAAGTCGAATTGTTCACGGTCGAAGATTACGAAGTAACTGCTACGTTCCGCTTCACATGATTTCATACGAACCCAAATTAAAATAATAATTGTAACAATAGTTCCTGTCAGTTCCTGAACGTGATAAACCGCACGGATATTGTAAAAATAGGTGTTGAACACCGCGATTTTGCTAGAGATGATCATTGTCTGATTTAGTTCAGTGTTTCAGTGGATTTGGAGAGTGTAGCCCATTCATTTTAATTTCAAACCAAGATTCTCTCTATATGCAAATTTCCCGCGAGCCAAGCTTTGTTTGTAGATGTTTATTGATTGCTGTGATAAGCGACTTGCAATTACTTTAGAAAGATTTAGCGAGAACTGAGCTTATGACAATTGCATATTTTGACTTGTTTAGTTTGGTGCTTTCAATGAAAAATATATGAAGTTCACATACTTTGTACTGCGGTATTAAATACATATGATGCACGATCCTCGCAGTAGATAGCGCTATTTAAGCAATAGGGTTTATTACGAATCAACTTACGGGTTTATTACGAATCAACTTAACGGCCTGCTCCCAGTTGGCTTGTTAGCTCAATTGGTATAGCGCTGCACTAGTATCGCAGAGGTCAGTGGTTCGAATCCCGTACAGGCCTGATTTTTTTCAGGTCTGATTTTCGCTATTGCTTCAATAGCGCTATCTACTGCGAGGATCGTGCATCATATGTATTTGGTGCTTTCGAATGAAAGTTCTAAGTGGTTTTGAAATATCCAAAGAAGCACAATTGCCATTTTGAAAAATGACACAAGCTAACCGCTAAAACTACCAACACACTCTGGCACGCAGTGTGTTAATTTTCAGAGTAAGATTTTTAATGTAGCTTTTCCACAACCCCACAGCTTTCCTGCAAGTGTTAGAAAAAAATTCAAAATATTTCCCTTTCAAAGCGACACGCTTTAGTAGAGATTACTTTTGCAGAAGGTTCTCATGGCCAGACTAGCGACTCTATTTTTAATTGTACCTGTAAACATCTAGTCAATTTTTCGTCGACTTTCTGAAAATTTCAGCTCTCCACAATTAGTCAATTATGTGCGGCTTTTTCATTTTGCCCCTCACTTCTTTTCTGAAAAATGGATGAAAATGTTGTGCATGTTGTGCTGTTCATTGATAATGATAACTGTAATTTGCAATCATGCCTTTGATAAAGTGTTCCATTAACTGGGAGGCAAACTTGTTTGTGCCAAAAAGAAGCCAGAAATAATCTGATAGTGTATTGTATATGCTAAACAGCAACACCGAAAGTAAAACGCTTTCTAAACCGCTTGAATTATTGAAATTCATGGTTTGGTTAAATATTAACTGATGAAAACATGAAATAAATTAATTATAAATTATTAATTGCTTGGTTAATTAATTAACTTTTGGGCGACCAACCTGGAGGGTTGGGCACCCCAACTGGAGTGGTTGGGAGCCCGAAAGGCTCCCTGAATATTTCTTAGAGCACAGCCTTGCATGTCAATTTTTTTTTTTTTTTTTTGAGGAACAAGCCAATAATTAATTAATTAACTAACTTAAGGACGTTTATTTTGAGATATAAAATGAAAAGAAAAAATATTAAACAGATTGTTAAATTTGTCAGTTGCTCTGTTTTCTATCTTTTTGGCGCAATGTCATGCAATAAAGTATCCCAAATGAACTTCCTGTTGCATACCCTGCGAGCAGAGCCTTTTCTTCTTTTCTTCTTCTTTTCTTTTTTTTAATCCTTCAAGGGTTAAAAAGAAGAAAAGAAGATTCGATTCGATTCGAGGACGGGTTAAAAAGGCTCTGCTCACAGGGTACCTGTTGCACAGAGAACAGCTTAATACACCACTTGTATTGTTATGCTACCACAACTCAGTAGGAAAAGCAAGTTAAGTTTGTGAAATGTTTATGATGGCGATGCCTGCGCGTCCCGGGGTGCTTGTTGCAAATTCAATAATCCACAGCACTTAGAGGTACTTAAAAAATTGGCCTTGTACGTACTGTTTTCGTTTTCTTACCTGGGTATGTTGTCCGATATAACGCCGTTCATTATACTTTTACACTAGCACTCCACTAAATGTTACCAACTGGCCGCCTGTATGGATTGTGAGGCCGCCATTGTGGATAGGGAGGCAGAGCTGAATAATGAAATGCTACGTCAGAGGGTATGTGGTCAACAACGCAGGCTCAAGTGTCCTAGGTCTAAAAACTAGCGAAATTGGCGGAAAATAATAAGGGGTGACTTTTAAAACCGAGGAACTCTGTTTTCGTCGAAAGCATTTTCCTATTTCCTGAAGTTTTAAGGAGAAAATTAATTCTTGTAAATTTTTAGGGGGTGCACCAAAGTTTTGGAGGTTGTTCTGTAAAAGAAAAGCGGCAAGGAAAACGACACGTATAGACAAATCATTTGTAGTTGTTGTATTAAATAACCGTGGTATCAATCCCGAAATTTTCTAAATAACAAGTTTAGCAGTTTTCAAAAGCGTCGACTATACAAATATCTTTCACTGCTCTAATAAGCAACGAAGGCATCGGGAAAAGCATCAAAAAATGATATTTTTGTTCCGGAAACTTGCCACGCGACGGCAAGAAAGTATCGCGACTTCGGTTGTCCAAGGCGTTAATCACAGCTGGCGTGCCTTTCACTTGGTTTTTGCAATCTCTACTTTTTTTCCCTGGAAATGAATGCTAAGGAACTCTACAAAAATTGAGTTCCATCTGAATGATCTTTGAGTCTTCTATTTAACAAACGGTAAACACCACAGCGTACACTATTGAGTTATGGATGCACGCGGGAGGTTGCTAAGCACGAAAGAAGCGTAAGAGTCGCTCCAGGCGATAGCCGAGAGCGACTCTAGCTTCTTGAGTGCTTAGCAAACCTTCCAAGTGCATCCATAACTCAATAGTGTACGCTGTGGTGTTTGCCACTTGTTTTATAACATAACATTGATACATTGTAGCTAAAGAGTTCCCTTTTATTTAACAAACCTTACCTGACCAGAAAAAACAAGCACGCGCGGAAAAATAGTCTTTGCATTTGCTCACGTCAGCAGCGTACACCCTTGGGCAAATGGGGGACGCTAAATTGACCAATCAGAGCACGCGCTTTACTTTGGTTATGTTATAAAAGTTTGTATCCACAGGCCCAGATGGAAAACTTTCATAACAAAAATTCTACCGGCTGAAGTTCTCTTACTTCATATCATATATAAACAATTGCCTCCATTCCATGTGAAAATATGCAAGGAGGAAAACTCAAGGATTCAAGAAACAGCCAAATTGAGGCTAATAAATAAATGGCCAAATATATAGTTTATTTCCGACCACTTGCAGTCTATAGGCTGAATTACTGGTACAGTTTTAAAAATATACACACTGGAAACCTAAATAAATACACATAATACTTTACACAGGTTGATACTAAACGGTAACGAAATTTTTAAAACGCTCAGTTCTCACAAGTGTGCGGTGAGAAGATTTGCCTGATCGCAGACACATTTGCGTTGTGCTGTGAAGTACCCGCTCATGAATATGGGGGTACAAGGGATGGCCTGGGCGAATTTTACGAATAAACCGCTTGCATGCAGCTACGCGGCGCGCCGACAAGGCCTGAATGGCGGCCTTTTCAAGCGTATGTTCGTATGGAAGGTCAGGCTATATAATAGAAAGAGCCCTTTTCTGGACGTCTTCCAGTGTGTTATCCAAGTACTTTGGCAAGTCAGCAAACACAGCTGACGCGCACTCCAATATAGATCTTACAAGTGCACAGTACACAGTGCACAGTACACAGTAATGTGCACAGTGCACAGTACACAGTAATGTGTTTACCATCCCTCAAATGTTTCTAATAAAGGCCGCTCGTTTTAGGAGACCTCGCCTCAAAATAACCTATGATAAAATAATTATGTTTTCAGTTCAAAATTATTTTTTTCTATTCACTTTAACAGATGCACTCGGGATGAAAACTAAGCGTTCGAATCGAACAAAAATAAAACATTTTGAATTCTGGGATGTTCTTC
This sequence comes from Stylophora pistillata, assembly GCF_964205215.1. NCBI lineage: Eukaryota > Metazoa > Cnidaria > Anthozoa > Scleractinia > Pocilloporidae > Stylophora > Stylophora pistillata. Next base: position 23,555,617 of record NC_142525.1, on the reverse strand, counting down.
ATATTATTGGCTCCATCACGTTACGATTTTGGACCAGTGCTTAAACAGCAGGTGAAATGTTGTGTAAGCGTCTCTGCGAAAGGCACATTCAGACAACTTGTGTGGCAAAACTAGGCACAGCTATCGCACCCAGGCCAATCCGAGTGGGGAGATTCATTACTATGGGTTCTGGAGTTTTCCGAAGCGATTCAAAAATCATTCAGATCGAGAACTCAATTTCTGTAGAGTTCCCTAGCTTTATTTCCCGGAAAAAAAGTAGAGATTGCAAACATCAAGTGAAAAGCATGCACGCCAGCTGTGATTAACGCCTTGCACAACCGAAGTCGCGATACTTTCTTTTCTACTTCACATGCATCACCATTTTCCTACCGTTTCTTCCCATTACTTCCCTTTACAATGACACTGAGTTCAATCGGCTTGCCACACAGTGTATTATACATTACACCCTTTGCTCTATGTCCCATATTTACTGTTGATGTACCAGCCAGTGTACCAGTACAGATGTACCAGTACAGATATCAATGACACACCCAAAGTTATTAATCGCTAGCTGCAGTTTTTTATATGCATCAAACTTAAAGACATCATGTGCACTTGGTTCCAGTTGCCACCTTACTGAATTTCGGTTTTACAATCTACCTAACAGTTGACTGTTCATGTTTAAAGTCTCTACTTCACTGCTATTTTCCAAAACCTTCTCAGTAGTTCTACACCGCTAAGTATACCATGCAAGGTTGCAACCATTCCTCTTGTTGGACTTTTAGAGACTTTCGTTTTGCATTTTTCAGTTCTCGCACACCCTAAATCAGTCCCTCACAACACTCATTCAAATAAACTGATAAATTCTGAAAACAGTTGATAACTCCTTTACCAGTCTGTTCTGCGTGCAGTTCAACACCTCTACATCTCCGAAACTCAAATGTCTCGTTTAGCAACCCTGCTTATCCTTTTGTCTGTGAGAGAATTTTCAACATGCTTTCCTTCTTCTTAGCAAAAGCGTCTTTGACTAAAGAATACTTGTGTTCTCGATGGTCCGCAATTGTACGACCCTACAGATGGCTTTTTCTTATGTCTCACAAAACAGCTGTAACAACTCTCCGTCATGTTCATGGAAAAAACTGGGTTTTGACACAACAACGATTCCCATGTTTTTTACCACTTCAAGAGACACCAGACGATGTGAGATCGTGCTACGCCCTCGCGGGTGACCCTGAAAACAAAAATCACAAAGAAACTGACAGCATGTGGTACATCTGTTGACAGGAGGATCCCCACTCTTACAGTTGTCACACTCCGGAGCACTACTTACTGGTGGTTCATAAATTAATGATGGAGAAATTATCTGGCAGAGAATTAACTTTACCTTCAGGAATCTTTTTTAAAAGAAAATAACTTTACAGTACCTCCATTTTCAAGAAAAATAGGTTGGATGACCTTTTTCTGGCCGTGGCCAATAAGTGCTGGTTGAGGTTATCGTGTTAACTCCTCGCCTTTTGTAAGACTAATTCGAAGTCACATCACCACCATTCAATTCTGAATCACTCCCACAATGTTAAGAAGACGTTTGTGCGCGTGCGACTCGCGTGCGCGTGCTTTGGGACTACGTAGGCTAATAATATCGTAAGCAAATCACGCGGACCTTTTAATTTTGACGTGTGCGAATTTCTAGAGGGAGTTGAAAGGTTTTTAGTTTATCGAATAGCTGTTTTGTTTAATGGTCGTTGTCGTTTACCATGAGTCTACAGTTTACCGTGTTGGAATTAAAGTGTTTGTTTGGATTTCCCGTTTCGCTTCCGAACATTTTTGGCGACCACGATGGGAGCAAGGTATGAGCTGTATTTCTTTGGAGATCTCGTTTGCGAGTTGAGTGCTATGACTTCTGCTGAATCCGAGAATTGCGAAGTTGTTGAAGTTACCGTGAAAAACGACAAAACTGGACCGAGTGGAGTCAACAAACAGAAGCAAAAGGACGTTCTGTTGATAGAGATTAAGAAAAGAAAACGTACTGCAAAGACGAAATTGACAAAACTCAGACATGAGTTGGAAAAACTATGCTTAAGAGATTCAAAAATAACGGACATAGAAAGTGCGATTGAACAGCTGTGGGCGGCGCTAGAGACATACAAGAGATTTTAGAGGAACTGACCGCATTCTGTGTGGAATTCGAAGAAGAACCTGCAAAAAAAGAAGCGTTTGAAGAGTCCGAAACGATCGAAAGAGAAGTACAAAAAACGATTGAAGCGGGTCAAAATACGATTACAGTCCGTGCGTCCAAAACCAAAAATATGAACTGGCCATTAAGCGAGAACACAGCGAATCGCTACGAGCAATCGGCCCAAGAAGATCAGCTTAACGAAAGTCACGGCAGCCACGACGTCCGGAACCGATATTTGAAGCCGTTAACAGTTCCCACGTTCAATCATGACAAGAGAAAGTTTGAAGATTTTTGGACCCTTTTTACAAGTCTCGTAGCCGTGTCAACGGAGCCAGTACATTTAAAAATGGTAAGATTACGACAATGCCTTATAGGGAACGGTTTGGAAGCCATCCGTGGTCTTGGAATCACCTCCCCCGAATACGAGGAGGCAAAAGAAATATTAAAGACGAAGTATGGAGGTACGCGCCGGCTTCTGCGAGTCTACTTGGATCAACTAGAACAGGCGCCGTTAATAAGAAGCAACGATATCCACGCGTTAGAGAAGTTTGCTGACCTTGTTAGAATTACAGTGGTAAAGTTACAGGCCGAAGGAAGAGACGGTGAGTTACGAGATGGAACTCTTCATAGCCTGCTGGTAAAAAAGTTGCCTGATCGTCAGCTAGAGAATTACAGTCGCTGGTTAAACGAACGCGCCAGACAAAGATCAGTCAAAGCTTTCAGAGACTGGTTGAAAGACGAAGTGAGATTCCGAATAGAAGCGGTGGAAATGGTGGACGGGATTGAGTCGAAACCTTTCGAGCACGCCAGATTGCCGAGAGTACCGAGATGCCAGGATCAGAGCAGGATGCGAAATTTACATACTGTTGCGATGGGGAAAGACCCGCGTAGTGTGAAGCTTCCATGTTCTCTCTGTCACAGTTTCGATAACGGGGTGTGGTATTGCAAGGAGTTTTACGACAGAAGAGTGGATGACCGCTGGAAGATCGCGAAAGAAGGAAAGCTGCGTTTCCGTTGCCTAGCCTCTGATCATAGGGAGAAAGATTGCCTGAGAGCCCGCAAGTGTGATATAGACGGTTGCTGTCGAAATCACCACCGTCTTCTTCATGGAGGTGAAGTTTTGTCGGAAACTGGACTGACGACAACGTTGCCTTATGTTGAAGACGAGAGACGCCCAGATGTTCCACGGGAGGGGCACCCGCTGTGACCCTGACCAGCTGTAATGAAGGAACGTCGACTGAACCTTATTCGTTATGAACTGTCCCTGTGTGGATGAAGGCCAATGGTAGAAAAGTGAAAATAAACGCCATTCTAGACGACGTATCGAACGAAACTTTCCTAAATGAAGTGGTTGCTGGGGTACTAGGACTGCAAGAGCCTTTCAAAAAAGTTCAAGTTCATGTTCTCAACAACACAGTCGAAAAGTTTCAGTCCATGCCATTAAAATTGAAATCGAAAGTGTGGATGGCAGGTTGTCAAAGGAAATCGAGGTAAAAACATGTCCCCAGAAAGTCACAGGTAGTTACAGAGCTGTGAACTGGAACAAACATCAGGATAAATGGCCTCACCTGACCCAGTGCAGTTTTCCCAGGCCGGCAAATGATGGACTTGTCGATCTTCTTATTGGCACTGATAACGCTGAACTTCATTATTCACATGTTGATCTCGGAGGAAAATATGGTGGACCTGTCGCCTGCCTCGGACCACTTGGGTGGAGTTATATAGGTGCGCCTGACGAAAGCGAAACCGCGAGGACACGACCCCACGTTATTCGTTCCTTCTTAACTACAGAGCCAATTTGGAGCGAGAGAAAAGAGTCCTGTTGTGATGTCGACAACAGCTTAAAGAGATTCTGGGAAATTGAGAAGTCTGGCACAGACCGCGACTACAGACTCGGACTCACCGAAGAAGAAAGACTAGCTTTAAGCAAAGTGAAAGATGCCCTAAAGTACAAAAATGCAAGGTATCGTGTAGCCGTTCCTTGCATGGCAAAATGGGAGGACAGTTCGCTCCTGAGGCCGTTGAAACCACTACTTTGCATCCGCGTCAACGATGGCGGAAGGTTCAAGAGAAGAAAGGTTGTCTCAAGTACTCGTTCCATTGTTGTTTTCGATGCATTTCGGCTTCACTTCTTCAGAGGGAAAACCGACGCAGGCGCGTATCAGCGGTTAACCATATCGAAGAAATATTTACAGAACACGCGCTAACACAACGCTACCTCCGGGTTGATGGACTACTGGCTAAAAATCCTGCATTTTTGGCAAATTCGAGATTTTGCCGATCTATAGATTCGATCATTGATCGAGAAAAAGTTTTCAGAGGTTTATTTTAAAGTTTTTCCAGTTGTGGAAAAAGATATCAGCTTGTTGGTTATCGTTACTTGTCTCTTCCATCGATGGTCCTTCCATTGTGATTACAGGTTTGTAACTGCGGGCCTGAACATAACCGTTGCTTTAATCTCCGTGCCACAGTTGTGCTTTTCAGTCAATTTTTTTATTCTAATATAAGGTATATCCACCATATGTGTTACAAATATTACTACGTTAGAACGAATTTATTTGGCGAAGGACTCTCAACTCTCATTTGAGTGAAAGATTCGAGAATTAACGAATAATCATAAAAGTAAAATTGTTATCATTAAAACTATGGTAGTACGATCTTTATTCGTTATTCCTATGCGAGACAGTAAATTGTCACAAAAATATGAATTTATCCAATACGTATAGTATTTCTTAGAATGTGATCGAATTTCTTTATCGGGAAAATATTAATGCAGTCTGAAGAATAATTACGCAGGAGCTAATAACTTTTGACTTAAGTTATTCTGTGTTAACCATTACTGGTTCCGAGAAGTGAGTCAGGAAGTTTTCGTGGAAAACATAATGATGATTTGAGCAGACGCTTTATAATTTGAAAAACATATTTGCTAAGTGGGCTAAATTTTAAGGGGTAGTCTGTCTTGCAAGAGCTTTTTGACTTTCCTTCCTTCTACTATTTATTATACAATTAGCTGTAATCAAAGCCAAAAACTGCAATATAATTACATTCTTACAATGTGCTTCTGATTCTTTTGATCTGATAGTTTGCTCTCATATACAATTGTATATATAATTCACACTCATCAATTGAGTCAATACAGGTGAATCAGTTACTGAAAATGGTCTCTGAAGATTCTAAATCTTAAAAATTAGGTTCAAACTGTTGATTGTAAGACTAGTTCATTTGCACATTGACGTTAAAATATCCTTTGGCCAAAAATCACACAAGAATTAAACTACTTCCAACTGTGAGAACCTGTTCTTGCTAATCTATCACAGGAGCAAAGAAAATAAAGCATGCTCCTCTTAAATGTTGGGTTGATTTATTATTATCCGCAGCAATTAAGTTACCTGTTTATGATCATTAGCAGTTTCAATAGCACTTGAGCATAAATCATACTTAATAGAATTGATTGATTAGAAAAGATAAAAATGGTGGTGCTGCAGTTTTGCTGAATGGAAATTCCCTGGCTGTAATCATGTTACACTCTTTTTGTTCACACTTTGTGATGTAATAGATCGACAGCAAGTTCTTTTTTGTTTAGTTACTTTAAAATGATTGAAATGCATATATACACTGGTCAGTTCCAAGTAATAGCTGTCAGATGACCCTGAAAGCACTCTGATTTCCTTAACATTCTGTGTTTTTGACAATGTCAAAGGGGAGTAAGATATTGATTAAAATGTTTAGTAAATCATGGCAACTGATAACCTGTCGTCTTCCGCCCAAATTCAAAACTAGTAGAGATCAAAGCTTACCTTTTAAATAGCCTTTGTAACAGCTCAATTCGTATTCTTAAGACTGTCAAAAAAACTTATTGCTCTCTGTTATTTTATTCAGCATCATCTGCTATGTTATTTTCATGTTCTAAAGTCTCAGTGATATTGAGCCTAGGTGAATTTTTACTGTACGTATGTGTTTGATGCTCAGTATGTCTTAAGTCTGAGATGAATTTTAACCTGCACGGTTAACCTTAAGCACATTTCTCAGGGTGTACAAAAGTGGAGAGGTGAACGTACTGCATAGGTGTTTAAGTGTGGCAAAGAGGGTAGTACATTTTACTAAAACCTGGTTGAATTTCCCCCTCAATTTTTGTCCTTATTACTAGTCAAGTGAGCTCGCGGCAAAAAATTTCTTTCTAGTTTTACAAATATCTACAGGTCCAGTTTGCAAAGCAGCCAATTAAAAGAGGAACCCAAACAAAATATCAGAATTGTTTTTTATTTATGTGACATCTCTTTTTTTGACTCAGCAGTGTTATTTTCCATTGTTGTTGGTTAAGGGAATTAATATACAATTATGATGTCTTAAACAAAACTTATGAAGATTTTTTCTCGCGTGTTTGGATATCAAACAATGGCATCAAACATCAGCATACATCTGCTTGTGAGGTTTGACTTGGGGCACTTGCCGTTCATCATTAATTTGAATTATCAGTATTATTTTATACATTTCCAACACTAGGGACAAGGCTTTGTCAGTGTCAGTGTTCAAAAAGTTTATGTGGTTGAGCTTTCCATTTTCATTATTTCTGTTGTTGTTGTTGTTTTTTTTTTTAATAATTAATTTTTTTTGGTTACTATTTTTCTATGCTCATAGTTTATTATGCCTGCTTCTCTATCCATATGCAATTTATGTATTTTCATGAGCAGGACTGACTATTGTTTTCTGTTTATTATTATGAACAGGTTTCTGTGAACCTAAAATAACTAAAAGAATTTCTCTATACAACCAATTGAAGAAGTGACTTTAAGTTTTAGTTTATCAATAGAAAGTAATTGTTTGAAATATTAATTACAGAATGGAACATCTTGTTAAAAATGTGATTGTTATTAAACAAAATTTTGAACAATTGATAAAAATCCCCAAATCTGCTTTTTCTTATTTTAAATCTCTTTTCTTATATTGTATTGTACTATCATCCAGGTCTTGCTCAAGGCTTAGTATTAGGATATTTATGTGCCCTTGTGGAATTGCAATGCGGAATATTTTAAGCGCTATGAAGCGATTATTTTATAGAGAATGACCCAAAACTCATTTTTTTTTAAGATTAATGTTGTTGCATGTGCTTATTGATGACTGTCCTCGCAACCTCTTTACGTTTTATTTATTACCTTTAAAAGAAAAACCTGTTGTGCAATGGCTACCCCTTCAGCAACATCCACCAAAGAGACAACAAATTATGTGCGAATCTGTCGTCTTCTTGTGGATTTTGGTACCCCCGGTCTGAGAGACACATTTGACCGAATTCACCCACTAAGCAACCTTTCTTCAGTTCTTGCAAAAAATAGAGCTAAACTTCTTAAGGTAACAAATTCTTTGCAGAAGACTCCCTCAGATCATTTCTGAACAAATTTTCATTTATCATTTTCCCCATGCTGTGTATCTTAGAATCGGTTCAGGTTAAGCTCATGCTAAGGGGAAATAGTGTTGTTTTTGAGGATATAAAAACTAGTTTGGGGCTTTTCATTTCTGCGCGGAAAAACTGACAGGCTGAACTTTGTGAAAATTGCAACATCGTCATTTACGTCACGACACAATCTAATTAGGCACCCGGAATTCTAAAAACGTTTTAGAAGTTAGTACCATGTTCAATCAGGAAATCAATACAGTGAGCTAGCCTTGCATAGCTGACTACAGCATGAAATGTGATATATGGATTTTGAAATATTGGTGATTTTTATAAGCGTTCCCTGAGCTCAAAATTAAATGAAATGGTTCCGTGTTAGACTTAAGCCATACCTCAATCCCTCCTATACAAATCTGTGAAATTGATACGGACTTACTGTCTTTTATGCTTTTCATGAGCAAAGGTCCCTTGCCTCTACTCGGGGCTGATTTCCACCGTTTTACAGCCGACGCTTGTTTTAGTTTTCGTGAATTTTCTAGGACGAAGAAGCAAGTCTGTAAAAAAGAAAACCTTGCCATATTTCTAAGTTCACTATAAGGTATCTCTGGGCAAATATGAAGGTTTGCAATTTTTCAATCATGTGCCATATTTTTTGATTTTCATTCAGTCATTCCAACATTCGGTCTGAACTCTTTTCCTTCTGGAATTTTGCATTTTGACATGATTTCAGCGGTAGTTTGTGTAAATAACACAGGAACTGTTTCAGGTATTCTTAGTTCAAGGTCATTCTTGTTCTACCTTATTTTTATTTGTATCTGGATGTGAATATTCTCTCAAATGTGGGTGTATTTTTGAGCTAATCTCCCTCAATAAACTACCTCAACTCTCCGAAGTGAGTGTTAAAAACTTTCGTTTATCTACATTTCCCTTCTGGGATTTTAGTCAGCTTCATTCCCACGGTCGTTACCCTTCCTCTACTCTCTTTCTCTTTCTCTCTCTCGTCTACCCACAATTGAAAATTTTTTAAAGAAAAAGGCTTGTTTATTTGTTTTTGATTGCCTAAACAGCAATGTTTGTAGTCCTTTCAAAGAATATTTTAAATTGTTAACCCACGATTTTAATACGAGGAACAGAGGGACCACCGTTGCTCTGCCGAAAGTGAGACTTGCCTTTGCTCGGAAAAGTTTTTATTTTTTAGGAGCTTCAGTTTTTAATTTTTTACCTTTAAAAATCAACCAAATTAGCAGTAGGGTACCTTTTAGGGAGTCTTTAGATCAATTTTTTGCATAGGGCATTTAATTAGGTGCGTAGTCATCCTTATCTTATTCTAGTTTTTATCCTTATATTATGTTATTTAGACAGGACCCCATCAATAACAGTGCTCCTGCACTGAAGGGCTATCCTGTATAAATATTCGTTATTATTATTATTATTAGGAGAAGTCAGGAGAGAAGTAAAAGTGTCCAAAATCGTGATTTTGTTGGATCTTTACGCACATCAGTGATTCTACAACTTGATCCAATACCAAATTCTCCAAAGGAACATCATAAGAATTGTGGAGCAGACAGCAGAGAGAATTTCTAATGAGATCTTGGCAGTGCAAGGGTTGAAGTACCATACAGTCAATCATTAGGCTTGGAAAAAGTCTGAATCCCAACTTGGACTTGTCTGAGTCATTTTTCCCTGAGTTTGAGTTAATTGAATTATTCATAAGGAGTAGAAAAGATGGAAGCTAGTTAAAGACCAAGATGAAATAGCATCAAGCCTAAAACTGCAGGATATTGGATGTACAAAGGCATTACACCCAAGCTTTTTAACAATCAACCGTTTTGAAACAAGGTTTACCGGACTAGTATATAAACCATTATAATTGCCAAGATTGAAATGAATATGCATGTTAAGCATCACTTTCAATGAAGTTATGTACAAATGTTTTAAATCATGCAACCCTTTGACTCTTGACAGCTTTTAACTGATTTGGAATAGGAGGACTTTTCTTAATTAAAATCCATTGAATGGTTAATCTCCTGGAGTTGCTTGCCTTGCAAGCATTTAGCAGGCAGAGAAAGTTAATTGCCCAAGTCAGTAGTCTACTTGTCCTGAATGGCCAAATGGGGGCTTTCTTGAGCCTTGAAACATTGTTGAAAGTGGTTTAAACGACTTAGTTTTGAATTTCATCATGGCCTTGAAGCCCATTGCTCTATAACCTATTTGATACATTAATTGAATTGTTTCTGCATTCTGAAACTTGCTCTGGCACAGTCACTTCACTTAGTGTATTCCAGCATTGAAGATCACAATAAGTACCTGTGACATTCCATTTTTCCCCTTGAGTTTGTCTCAAAATTGTTTCTTGACTTCAAACAAGTAGAGGTGATAGATACATATGATGCACAATCCTCGCAGTAGATGGTGCTATTTAAGCTATTGCGAAAATCAGACCTGAACAAAATCAGGCCTGTGACCGGAGTACAAAAATTAATATATAAACTTCATATATTTCAAATATATGAAAAAAAATCAGGCCTAATACCGCAGTACAAAATATATGAACCTCATATATTTCATTGTATCTCATTTATCACTTTCACGGGTTTATTACGAATCAACTTAATGGCCTGCTCCCAGTTGGCTTGTTAGCTCGATTGGTAGAGCGCTGCACTAGTATCGCAGAGGTCAGTGGTTCGAATCCCGTACAGGCCTGAATTTTTTCAGGTCTGATTTTCACTATTGCTTAAATAGCGCCATCTTAACTGCGAGGATTGTGCATCATATTTACCTGATAAGTTTAAGTATTCTCATTAGCCATCTGCTGGATAATATGTAGATATTATAGGAAGAGCTAGGTTATGCATAATAATCATTTCTGCGAACTAAAGGGTTAAGTTACCTGTTTATGATCAGAACGATTTATGAAAGCTATTCATTACAACTATAGACAGCACTTGAGCATCAGTCATACTTAGTAGCGGTAGATGGCTACAGGTTCAGGAAGGATAAAAACAGTGATGTAGCAGTTTAGGTGAATGGAAGCGCCCTGACTTTAATCTTGTTACAGTCTTTTTTTTTTTTTTCATGCTTTGTGATGTAACAGATTAACTGCAATTTTTTTTGTTCAGTTTCTTTAAATCAACTGGAAGGCATGTGCAGGTCAGTTCCAAGTAATAATTGTCAGATGGCAATGAAAGTATTCTGTTTTCCTCAACAGTCAGTGTTTTTGGCAAAGTCAAAGAGGAATAAGATATTGATTAAAATAATGTTTAGTAAATCATGGCAACTGATAACCTACATCTTCCACCTAAATTCAAAACTAGTAGAGAAGGCTTACCTTTCAAATGGCCTTTGTAACAGCTCAATTCATTTTCTTGAGACTGTCAAAAAACTGAATGCTCTCGGTTTTTTTATTCAGCATCATCTGCTATGTTATTTTCATGTTCTAAAGTCTCAGTGATATTGAGTCTTGGTGAATTTTCTTTGTACGTGTATGTTTAATGCTCAGTACGTCTTGAGTCTGATATGATTCTCAACCTGATTAACCTCAAGCACATGTCTGGTGTACAAAAGTGGGAGGTGAACATACTGCACAGTGTTGAAGTGTGGCAAAGAGGGTGGTGCATTTCACTAAAACCTGGTTGAATTTCCCCCACAATATTTGCCCTCATTACAAGTTAAGTGAGCTCGCGGCAAAAAAATTGTTTTTAGTTTTACAAATATTTACAGGTCCAGTTTGCAAAGCAACCAATTAAATGAGGAAGCCAAACAAAATATCAGAATTATTTTTCATTCATGTGACATCTTTTTTTTTGACTCAGCAGTGTTATTTTCCATTCTTTTTGGTGAAGGGAATGTAAAATTATGATGTCTTACACAAAACTTCTAGACTGAGAGTTTTTCTCATGTGTGTGGATATCATATAATAGCATCAAACATCAGCAGATGCACGCTGCATGTGAGGTTTGACTTGTGGCACTCGCCGTTTATCATCCACAAGTCAAGTTTTAATGTTGATTGTCAATATTATTTTATGCATTTCCTGCACTAGAGACTAGACTTTGTCAGTGTCAGTGTTCAAAAATTCTATGTGATTGAGCTTTCCAAATACATTATTTCTGTTGTTGTTGTATTTTAATAATCAAATAATTTTTTTCTTATTATTTTCTGGTGATCATAGTTAATTATGCCTGCTCACCTATCCATATGCAATTCATGTACATATGCAATTCATGATTAAATAATTCAATTATTTAATCAATTAAAAATAAGCTCCTTGAATAATTGGTTTTATTTGGCTATTATTTTTCTGTTATCATAGTTTATTATGGCTGCTCCCCTATCCATTTGCAATTCATGAGCAGGACTGACTATTATTTTTTGTTTATTATTATGAACAGGTTTCTGTGAACCTAAAATAATTTAAAGATTTTCTCCGTACAACTAATTGAAAGAGCGACTTTAATTTTTGTTTATCTATAGAAAGTAATTGTTTGAAATATTAATTACAGAGTGGAGCATCTTGTTAAGAATGTGACTTTTGTTAAACAAAATTTTGACCAATTGATAAAATTCCTAAATCTGTCATTGCTTATTTTAATTCTCTTTGCTTGTATTGTATTGTACTGTCATCCAGCTCTTGCTCAAGGCCTAGTATGTGGATATTTATAATTATGCTCTTGTGGAATAGCCCATTTCTGAATTACCCTTGGCCTCATTTTCAAAACGAGTCCTGGTGCTCATCCTTTCATATGATTATAAGTTTCCATTCACATGCAAATTAAACTCATTTTCACAAGAATGGTTGAGTACCAGGCCTCGTTTTGAAAAAGAGGCCAAGGGTAATTAGGAAATGGGCTATTGCAATGCGAAATATTCAAAGTATGATGAAGCGATTATTTTATTGGGAATGACCCAAAGCTCTTTCTTTTAAGATGTTGTTGCATGTGCTTTTTGATGACTTCCCTCACAATTTCTTTATGCTCTATTCATTAATTACCTTTAGGAGGAAAACCTTTTGTGAAAATGACTACTCCTTCAGCAACATCCACCAAAGAGACAACAAATTATGCGCGAATCTGTCGTCTTGTTCTGGATTTTGGTACCCCAGCTCTGAGAGACATATTTGACGGAATCCACCCTTCAAGCAACCTTTCTTCAGTCCTGGCAACAAATAGAGCTAAACTTCTCAAGGTGACAAATTCTTCGCAGAAGAAAAAATTATACCCAGCCTTTGCTCCAGGATCAACCACGGCACCAACTGTATCATCCATGGATTTTGACATATCCCTTTTGATGGTTCTTCTGAGGAACATTTGTAATTTAAGTCCTCCTCCATCAACCAGCAATTGGAATGATCTTCCCAAACCATCAGATACGAGTCGTGAGGCTGATATTGTCCGAATAAAGATTTTTAGAAAGGGTCGAAAGGGTCACTCACGCAGCCAAGACTTCTGTTGATGATGCAACTTTCAACACCATCTGGACCGACATCCAGGACGCAATTGAGAGACTCGGCGGAAAGAAGACTGAAATGGATGCCTTGAAGACTGAATGTATGGATCCAGTTGTTGAACAAGATTATATAGATCAAGTAAGGCAGATGATCAAGGATGAGGAAGATGTCAAGGAAAAAATCGAAAGCTTTGAAAAGAAGACAGAATATAGGTTGTCATCTTGGTCGCTAGATTTACAGGTGCTAATGTCGAGGAACATCTTCATGATTGAATTTTGAAAATGTTCCCTACAAAATATCTCAAATTGACCCCAGTTTCGTATGTTTTTAGCATGAAATGAAATGTCTTCGTGTACTTCTTGACTAAGTGGAAGGGCTTGACGGGAAAATATTTGGCTGAAGGTCATGACGTGCCTCATGACCGAGAGCCAAATATTTTACCGTCTGCTCGACCAAACTCAGTCAATAAGCATTTTATTACAGGGCTGTAAATAAAGGCCGGTCAACGGATAATGCCCAGTCAGTATTGATCGGAGATTGGATTTCCGGACATGTTGTCCGGTCTTTTACCGACTCGTTCAGAGAAATTTTAATTTTTAACTATTTGATAATCACGAGAGACAACATTCATGTTTCCGAAAGAAAACAAAGTCAATATAATGCTAGAAAAAGTCGAGAAGTTCCCGGTAGTTGCAAATTTTTCACAATGTTATCAAGTTCCGTCGCGACCGAAAATCATCGAAAAATCAGCACCGAGAATACTCCACGTAGCATTTTCTTCCAGCAAACCCTGTAAAACATGCTTGGTTACCAAGCTTTCTAGTGATTTTATCACTCGATGCAACTCAAAAATGGAGCGTATTACACAAAAACTGGAAAAATAGGGTTGTCTTTAACGGATTCTGAATGGAAGAAAGACAGCGAGCGCAGCAATTGTATTTGAAATAAGACGCCATGCATAAAATAAATGCAGTGCTGCCGGTTACATTTTAGTTAACTTATTTTTCAAATTAATTAAGAGATCGATTGAATCCTTCGGCTTTCATATTATTCTGCACATTTTACTTTAAGTTTAGTTGTAGAAATGATGTGGTGATTGCCAAAGTGTAATATTTAATCATAAGTGATTTTTGCTACATGTTTCAGAAAAACTTGATGACCTGGGTAAGAAGATCGACGGAGTGCCGGATGTGTTGCACGAGATGTTGGATGCGGGGAGAGAGAAAGGTTTGTTTCAAAAATTGGACGACGCTAACTTTTTCTCGTGAGCCTCTCTCTTTCTTACTATTAAACTTTTCCTCTTAAGTCTTATAATCTACTTATTAGTTACTTGGGAGCCAACTTGACCAGCGTCAGTCTAGGTTTGTTTTCCAGTCTCAGTGTCCACTAAATTTAAACTTGTACATTGTTTTGTTTTGTTTTATCTTTGTATTTGCATTTTTAGAAAAAGTAATCAAATGATGTTGTTGGTATGTGCAGGGTTAGTATTAGGGTTAAATTTCTCATTTTTCCATGGTGACATTTTTTATATACGGATCTCATTTGATATCCCAGGAAGTAAGCTGGAAAGTGAGCTGCCTGAATTACCAGTCGATGTTCACGGTCATACGATGGAGGTCGATAGGATTGTAGAACTCCTCACAGATGATAGCACCAAAGACGTGGCAGTAGTCTTAGTCAGCGGAATGCCAGGGATTGGGAAGTCTACTGTTTCCCTTCAAGCCGGCCATAAGCTAAAAGATGATTTCGGTAGAATCGTTAAGTTTTGCTCTTTAAGAGACCTGCATCCCACCAAAAATGGGCGTGACACCAAGGATGATGAAGGAGAAAGGGTGTGGAGGGAGATTTTAAGCAAGTGTCAACCAGATCATCTACCGGCCAAAGAATATCCCAAATATGCTTTGCTCATGTGGTGTAGGCAGCTTGAGGAAGACCTGGTTCTTGTGCTTGACAATGCAGAAGATGCCCAAGAGGACAATTTTAAAGATTCGTTTATGGGATTGTTAACCGAAATGAGAACGTGTTCAAAGAAAAAAATCAAATTCATAATTACTTCAAGACGTACAGACATTGAGAGCACCGGACCAAATTTAACTGTTGAGAAAGTCACAGTAGAGCCTTTGAGTGAAAAGGATAGCATTCAAGTCTTAAAGGGAGTTGGACGTTTGCAAGTGGACTCTAATGTCTCAGCAGAGAAATTACGTAAGATAGCAGAGCTGTGCGAGCACATTCCGATAGTGCTTCGTCTAGCAAGCCGACTTCTTTCTTCAGATTCCGAGTACTCTGTTGACAAGTTAATAGACAAGCTACAAGAGCGCCCTACGCGCATACTGAAGTGTCCAGTCATGATGGAAGTTGCCTTTGAGAAATTAAGTGAGCCGTTGCGGCATTCCTTGATTCGTCTGTCTGTTTTTAGCCGATCTTTCGAAAGAAACGCAGCGGAGGCACTACTTGGCAACAATTGTGCTGATCACTTAACGCAGTTAAAGGAAAGATGCTTTATTCAAAAACGCGACAATCGATACTTCCTTCACTTGCTTATCAGAAGTTACGCTAGAACGTTAGGAGAAAAGAAATTTCCGGATGTTTGGAGTCACGGCCAACAAGCATTTGATGAACACTTTCTGGCAAAGATTTTGGAAAGTGCAGAGATGTACATGCGCAAAGATAAATGTAAAGAGTCGTTTGACCTTTTTAATGAAGAAAGGCTTAACTATGAAACCCTGATTGGAGATGTCAGTAGCAAGAAAATACGGAACTGTAAAGCACTGCGAGATGCGGTGAGTGGTTGCAGGAATCTCGCACCTTACGTAGAATTCTGCGTTCCCGTCAAAATGCACGAAGATTTTCTGAACGGGCTTTTATGTTATGCTCAAGAGCAAAATGAAACAGTGCACGTAGTGGAAATTTTGTGCCTTCTGCATTATGAAGGAAGGAAACGGGGTTGTGCCAAAATGCATGCAGAAGGCTTGATGGACATAGCTTCTAACCTATTCGAAGAAAATAGGCCAGCTTTCGAAAAAAGCGTCCCGTCAGAGGTGTTTTATCGCCACCATTACGGCAGATATCTAATACAGGATTGCGAGCAAAGAGATGACGCAGAAGTTTGTTTCAAAGAAGCACTACGTATTTGCGAATCGTATGAAAAAGAAACGTCTGAGTTGATATCTGACAAGGTGGCCATTCTTGAACAAATGGGACATATTGCAAAAAACCAAGGAAGAAAGGATGAGGCACTTCAATGCTATTCGCAATCTCTGGAGTTTCACCAAGCCCATCATGGAGATCATATTCTGACTGCATTCACCCATAAAATTATAGCTGCTCATTATCAGTCCGTTAAGGATCTACCTTCGGCAGAGGAAAACTACATGAAAGCCATTGACATTATGAAACGTTTGGATAGAGCAGAGCACAAAGAGGCAATACCCACGTACCTTAAACTGGGAATCTGCTTCCAAATGAGAAAAATGTTTGACGAATCTCGGAAAACGTTCGAGAAAGGAAATGAGGTTGCTGACAACACTATCGAAGGAAACCACAAATATAAGGTTTGGATTAAAACGCGCTTGGCGTTGCTTCTTCACTCAGAATACCCAGACGACGTTGCTGAGGCTGTCAGAATTGCCAAGGTTGTCCTTGAAATGCGACGACAACTTGGAATGGAAGAGGACTGGACAAAGGAATTACTTGAAAAAATTTGTCAGACACAAAAATGTTAGTTTCGATGTGTGAAAAGCGTGTAGAACTTTTTACAGAAGTATATAATTTTTCCAACACCAACCGCTTGGGTAAACGTTGACTGAAAATTTTCTTTACCTTGGATATCACTACACATGTAACCATCATCAACTTTTTTCCTTTTTGAGTATTGGATGTCGACATCATTTTAGCCGTGGGTTGTGTAAACAACGCGGGAACTGTTTCAGATATTCTTAGTTCAAGGTCATTCTTGATCTTGCTTATTTTTATTTGTATCTGGATAGGAGTATTCTCTCAACTGTTGGTGTATTTTTGAGCCAATCTCCCACATTAAACTACCTCAACTCTTGGAGGTGAGTGTAAGAAACTTTGGTTGGTACGACATTTCCCTTCTTCAGGGATTCTAGTCAGCCTCATTCCCAGTCTCTACCCTTCTCCTATTCTCTCTTGCTCTCAGGAGAGGTCAGAAGAGAAGTCCTGGTAACGATTTTTGTTTGAGGCAACAACTTTTGATATTGTTTGTGACAATGGAGGCGCGGATTCAGTTTTTTGTGGCAAGTTATACCTTACTATCAAACCAGATGTGTATGTTGTTTTATAGCTTGTAGATCAAATAAAGGTTTTGTACTAAGACACTCCAAACATAAGCCTCGTCATCACATCTCAGCTGAATGAATAACCCTTTATACCCTAAGATCATTCGCATATTCTCCATACTGTTCTTTATTTCACTTGGTGTTGACAAGGAGAATTTGGTCAACATTCAAAGAGCTTCTCTAGTTGGTGATCATTTCTTTTATTCTCCTGACCAAAATGTGTGATTCAATGGTGATATTGTAAGGAGAATTTAGACGCTGGTCTCTCTTAGGGTTTAAAGGGATAAACGGCATCCATTTTTTACTGTGATCAGTCAGCATGCAACCCTTTGACTCTTGAGAGCTTTTAACTGATTTGGAACTGGAGCACTTTATTTACTACACTCAATTGAATGGTTACCTACTCATTGAAAAATCCATAATTATTTTCCAATTTCTCCTAAGATATAACGACCATATCTCTTGTACTAGCGTCATCTTACTTTTCTAACCCGACATTGACCTTTTGTCCTTCTATAATTGGACCCGCAGGTTATGACTCACGTCGAAGAAACTTTTGAACTAAAACATAACTCACGTTAACTTATTTTACGCTGAAATTGCGAGCACATTTCACCGGCAGTTGAAGCTCTACAAACGATCACAGGAAAGCGAGTACTTTAAATGTTCAACGATAACCTCAGATAGCAATGACAGGATCAAATTGCCTTCCAATACGCCTGTGCACTTCGAAAGGCCCCCTGCATCTTTTATAAATTTACACGAGATCATCAACATCGCCCAAATAATCATTAGACTCGAACTCGTTGGTATACACTTTCGCTTTCTGAAAATCACCAATTTTGACTTCTTTCTGCCCACCACACAACCACTGTGAGAATTTGAAGCTTCCATCTAAGTTACCGAGAGAAAAATGAGAAGAAAGGTTATCTCAAGTACTTGTTCCCTAGTTGTTTTCGACGTATTTTGGCTTCATTTCTTCAGCAGGAAATCGGCGCAAGCGTAAACCAGCGGTTACCCGCATAAAAAAATTAAAGAACATGCGTAGGCACAATGCTACTTCCGGGTACATTTCACGAAATAAATCATAACCTGGTGGACAACTGGCGACAAATCCCTCATTTTTGGCAAATTCGAGAATTTGCTCATTTATAGATTCGATTATTGATTGCGAAAAAGTTTTCAGAAGTTTGTTTTAAAGCTTTACTAGTCGTGGAAGAAAATGTCATCTGGTTAGCTATCGTTACTTCTGTCTCTTCCGTCGACGGTTCACCTACCATTGTGATTACAGGTTTGTAATTACAGGCCTAAACGTAACCGTTGCTTTACTCTCCGTGGCACAGTTGTGCTTTTTAGTCCAAATTTTCATTCTAATATGATATATATTACAAGTAATTACTAAGTTAGTCTTCCTCGCAGCCGTTTTTTTGGATGTCACGCAACGCTCCCCCAAAAGAACGACTGCTGACAACCGAACTACATTCCTTTCTCATTGTCCTTGCGGTTTGTTCGCGGTCTATTGAACAGACCAATCACATACCAGAAAATCTGAATGACGTAAGGTTTCACGTTAAATTGTGGATGTGGCAGATGATCTAGCTATCATGTCGGGAGAAACACTGAAGAAATTTGTCAATGAGAGCTCAAAATGTTTCACATGTTCATCGTTGTGCCCTGGTAAAGATGGAGTATATATTTTTGGGAAAACCTCACAATTTCGTTGAAATTATAGAATCTACGCTTAACATAGACGTCAACTGCTACGCCAACGACACGAACGCTAGATTGTTTGAGCGATTGTTAAAGTTTCAGCGAGCAACTGAGAAAGTAGAAGCTAAAAGCTGAACTGAAACTCTTCATTCGCACTACTTCAAGAGGTTACTACAGATTATAAAAGTCAGAATATATAAGAAACAGTAAATTACATCAATAATCAAAATGAAATACAAGACGCATTTCAATCGAGGCCAAGGGCTAAACGCTTGCTTCGACCTACAGATGGAGATCAGGAGGGAAAAAGCGCGTCCTTGCCGTCAACAAACCGGGCGAAGGCTCTGAGAACACTGCAATTTAGGTCGGCCAGTCCTTCATTTGCCAGTCCGCTGCTAGCTGGAGTGAACCCGATTAGTTATGTTCGTGGCTTCTTATCACCGGTACAGGAAATCGGCCCGAATTATCGAGTGTTTCCGCACGTTGGTACAACGCAACAACAATGACATTAATATGACCACTTTCATCGGTAACATGGTCAAACACGGGCGGGAGTGCTTGATATATTAACGATTCCCCGGATCCTGTAGGCAACTTAACAAAAACATCTTCTTTCTCGACTAAAACTTTTCTAATTGCAAGCTTCTGGTGAGCATTAAGCTCGAAAATTTTGAACTTTGACGACGCTTTGCGAAAAGCGTCTTCAAGCACCGCCATTCGTCTTGTGTTTTCCACATGAGGATCGCGATAGAAAACGATATCTGATTGGACGAGTCTCAAAAGGTGAGTCTGGCGCGAAAAGGTTCCTGAAAATGGAACCCGAGCTGTGATTGGCCAATTCGGAGAAAGGAATGTAGTTCGGTTGTCAGCAGCCGTTCTTTTGGGGGAGCGTTGCGTGACATCCAAAAAAAAAACGGCTGCGAGGGGGACTATTACTAAGTTCGAGCGATTTTATTTGGGGAAGGACTCAGAACTCCGCTCATTTGAGCAATAAATTGAACGAGCGTAGATAACGAACAATAAAGTAAAATTGTTATCTTTAGAACTATGTTAATGTGATCTTTATTCGTCATTCCTGTGTGAGACACCAAATGGCCACAAAAATATGAACGTATCCAATACTAGTGCTTCATAGAATCTGATCGAATTTCTTTATCGGCAAAGTATTAATGCAGTCTGAAGAATAATTACGAAAGAACTAATACTTTTGACTTAAGTTATTCTATGTTAACAGGATGCTAGATATAGGGAAGTGTTAACCAAAGTTTGTGCGTCAAGTGGCAACCATAACTGGTTTCGAGAAGTGAGTCAGGAAGTTTTTGTGAAAAATAGAATATATGATCTGGGCAGATTTTGTAAAATATATTTTCTAAGGGGTTTTGCTAAAAGCAGGCTCGCGGCCCACAGCCCACAGCCCGCGGCTCACGGCCCGCGGCCCGCGACGGCCCAACGGCCTGGCAGGCCGAAGGCCCAGCGGCCCGCAACGGCCTGCGACCCGGAGGCCCGTGGCCCAGTCCTGATTTTCCACAGTTTTTTTGTCCGGCAGTAAATCCAAGCGCATGCACAGATCTGCATCGGGTTTGGGCGTGCAAAACGGACGAGAGTGAGTTTGAATTCGTTCACTATTTAATCATTTTTTTAATTCGTTCACTATTTAATCATTTAAATCCATGTTTCTGTTTGTTGCATATTGTTCAGACAAAAACGTTTTGATTCTCTGTTCATTAATCTCTCTTCAGAAACCGATAGCACAATAGAGGACTTTCATTATCGAACGATGAAAGTTATTTTCAAACCATACTTTGAAAGTGAAAATATCTTAAGTAATGCGATATGTGAACTGCGAATCTTTCCCATACAGAGACATGTCGATCTATTTACAGGTACTCCACCCCAAAAGGAAAGCGTGTTCTCAAACATTGCTTTCCGGCGATGTAAGTACCGCATTTATTCCAATACGATAAGCGCCCTGGGCGCTTATTAAATTATTGGTCCTCAAGGGCGGTGGGCCCTTATTCGAGGCTGGGCACTTCTTAAGTTTGCACCATTTTTAGCAGGTAGCAGAATTTTAACTGTTCATTGAAAGTCTTTGTAAATTACGAAGGAAACTCTGTGTTCGGGTAAGTCTCTTAGTGGTACTTACTCGATTTCAATCTCATTGTCACCAAGGTCAACAAGCGAAATCTACTTCTCAGTCGGGCGACCGATCGATTTGCCGACGTTACGTTGCCGGACATCGAGGAGGCAGCTCCATATTTGAGGTTGGGCGAAGAAATACGGTACATTATATCGAGTGTAAAAGGATTACTTTTCGATCAAGGCGAAAAGTGAAAAATTAAACCCCGCCATCAAGAAACTCAACAAATAGAAACATCGATTCAAATGATTAAATGGTAAACGAATTCAAACTCACTGTCGTCCGTTTTGCACGCCTAAACCCGATGCAGATCTGTGCATGCGCTTAGACAAAAAAACTGTGGAAAATCAAGACTGGGCCACCGGGCGTCCGGGTCGCAGGCCGTTACGGGCCGCTGAACCTTCGGCCTGGCAGACCGTTGGGCCGTCGCGGGTCGGGAGCTGTGGGCCGCGGGCCTGCTTTTAGCAAAACCCTTTTCTAAGTGGGCTAAATTTTAAGAGGTAGTCTATCTTGCAGGGGCTCTAAGACTTTTCTACGGAACTACCCTAAGTTAAATATTTTTAGGTAATTTTTTCCTTCCATGTACTATTTTCTATACAATCAGTTGTAATCAAAGCCAAAAACTGCAATATAATTACATTCTCACAAGGTGCTTCTGATTCTTTTGATCAGTTAGTTTGCTGCCATATGCAACTGTATATATCATTCAAATTGTTTCAAATGAGTCATTACAGGTGAATCAGTTACTTAAAATGGTTTCTGAAGATTCTAAATCTTAAAAATGAGGTTCAAATTGTTGTTTGTAAGACTAGTTCATTTGCACCTTGATGTTAAAATATCCTTTGGCCAAAAATCACACAAGAATTAAACTAATTCTAACTGTCGCCTGGAGAAGTTCTAGTATTTCATTAATGTCAATGTAATAAAAAAAAACTAAACCCTCTTTAAAAATTTTCATCCAAGACTGATTATACTACATGTATCTTGGTCTGACAAATTTGATTTTTTGATATTACCAAGTGAAGTGTTTGAATAATGATGGACAACAAACTGTGAGGTCAATATCATCTATTTTCACAGACACTGTCCATTTATTATTTCTGATCAGTAAATATCATATAGAAACTAAAGAAAATTGCTTATTTCTGGTAATATACAAAAAGTACATTTCACAAACATACATAAAACTTTATTTCATCTCGAATTAAGAGTAGCCAAAGGTAGGCTACTATCTCTGAGTAAAAAATAAAAAAAGAATTTTAATCCTAGAATAAAATGAAATACTTTTTACATTAACTAGAAATAATATGAGAATATTATTATCATTATTATTAGCTCATCATATAATAAAATTATGTTGATGAATTGCTGAAATACAATTTAAGAACGAAATAGCTCATAAGTTATCCGGTAGCGCATTTCAGTACTTAGCAGCTGTAGAACTGAAAGAGTTTATGCCATAAGTAGTAGTAACAGGTCTAAAAAGAGTAAGAATATTGGTTCCTCTCATAGAGTAGCCAACAGATCTCAGAGTAAACAATTCTTTCAGGTACTGTGGCATGTTTATGTTTCTCTTGTTGTAGGCTTGTTATTCAAATATTCCTTTGCCCAGGCCTTCCTCAGTCCAAAGTGACTCAAGCAGTGTCCCAATGGCATCAGGTATTAGTTTCACTTCAAGATGAGAATGCAGATATTAAATGCATGAGACTGTTCACCTATACCAGACAACACTGTATTTTGAGACAAAAAAACAGGCACAAAAAAACCCTCTGGCACCCAGGGTTAACAAATAAGTACATTATCTTGTGAATTAAGTATTTCATTTCATACCTTGCTTTGAACAAATTTTTGATGATTTAAACCTTGTGCTCTCTACTTTAAAGTTTTTGAAATTAGATTGGCTCACTGCATATATCAATGCATTCAGTATTATGATAATCCATCTCCCCCTCCGGGTATTTAAAGACTTATAAGCAGCTCTTTGATCGGATCATTGCCTTATGTTTATCATCATCTCTAGTTTGAATGTTTGTGTTTATTTGCACTGCCTTTTGTTTTCTGAAAATAAATGATATTTCAACTTTTTTCCCACTCTTTTAACCTTTTTTTCCCACTTATTGAGATCTACTTTCATTACATTTGCAAATACTGGCAAGGGGATTTGATAGGTGGGAGAATGCATAGAAGTCTACATACTTACATTGCACTTTTCCCTTCTTTATGTAAAGTATCTTATAATTTACTGTGTCATAAGGTTTGATTAGCAACTGAAATTCTCTTTGTCCCAGGAAAAAGGAATGGGAGAGGGTCACCTGGCTGTAGTAACCAGGGTCACCTGGCTGTAGTAACCAGGGTCACAAACAACCCAACGTTACAGCTGTGGATATTTTTCAAGATTTCAGTTGACTATTGATGAATCCTAGCACTATGTATGGTTATAATTATAGTGTTGAGAAAAGGGTGATCCATCAGAAACATTGTAGAAGAGAATTTTATTCATTATTGTAAACGATTTGAATTAAGTTAAGGAGAATATTGCAATGTATATGAGAACGATCCTTCGCAGTAAAGCACTATTTGAGCAATAGTGAAAATCAGACCTGAAAAAAATTTCAGGCCTGTACGGGACTCGAACCACTGACCTCTGCGATACTAGTGCAGCGCTCTACCAATTGAGCTAACAAGCCAACTGGGAGCAGGCCATCAAATTAATTCGATATAAACCCGTGGATGATAAATCAAACAACAACAAACATATGAAACATATGTGTGAACTGCGGTTGTGAGACGTATATGAGAACGATCCTTCGCAGTAAAGCACTATTTGAGCAATAGTGAAAATCAGACCTGAAAAAAATTTCAGGCCTGTACGGGACTCGAAATTCGATATAAACCCGTGGATGATAAATCAAACAACAACAAACATATGAAACATATGTGTGAACTGCGGTTATGAGACGTATATGAGAACGATCCTTCGCAGTAAAGCACTATTTGAGAAATAGTGAAAATCAGACCTGAAAAAAATTTCAGGCCTGTACGGGTCGAGTCCCGTACAGGCCTAAAATTTTTTTCAGGTCTGATTTTCACTATTGCTCAAATAGTGCTTTACTGCGAAGGATCGTTCTCATATACGTCTCATAACCGCAGTTCACACATATGTTTCATATGTTTGTTGTTGTTTGATTTATCATCCACGGGTTTATATCGAATTAATTTGATGGCCTGCTCCCAGTTGGCTTGTTAGCTCAATTGGTAGAGCGCTGCACTAGTATCGCAGAGGTCAGTGGTTCGAGTCCCGTACAGGCCTGAAATTTTTTTCAGGTCTGATTTTCACTATTGCTCAAATAGTGCTTTACTGCGAAGGATCGTTCTCATATACGTCTCATAACCGCAGTTCACACATATGTTTCATATGTTTGTTGTTGTTTAATATTGCAATTGATCAATGATTCTGTAATCCGTTACATCCACTGCACGGGGGATTAGCCTATGCAGAACCCGATGGAGGACGGAAGTGGTTAATGGCCTATGCTCCAACCGGAGCTAAGGGAATATATATAATATTGCAATGCTTATAAAAGAACTTAGTTACATTGCTGTTTGTTAATGTGAGGTTGATCTGGGGCACATCCAGAGGCAGTTTGGGAGGTTCTGAGTCAAACCCGCTAAATTTTTCCTCAAAATGCTGGAAATCATGTTCCGAAGACGTCATTTTCAAATCTCCCAGGGGAGCATGCCCTTGGACAATTCTCCGAACCCCCCTTCGACTAATCCTGGATCCGCCCCAGTTGATGTAAATAAAAGTTAACCCTGATATTACTCGCTCCTAAAGCCGATTTTGAGCATAGTTCTTTTTAACGGAACAGTCACATAGAGGATTATGGGTGGGGTGTATGTGTGATTGTTTATTATACTATGACATTATTTTCATTGATGCAATAATTGGTAGCTGTACAGGACATAGGACTTAATTCATTCTCCAAACATTAAAGCTTTAGTGGTAGCAACAGTGATGCTTCGAATTTCATTGGAGCATACAAAATGTGTCAATGGCTTTGGCCATGGGTTTGTTTATCTTAAAATTTATCGTTGTTAATTGTTACCAGGGCCACTTGCTTAAAATTGAACAGTACGATTAAAGGAAACAAACTTTGAATTTCTTTTAAATTCTTTGCCATCTTTGCTTGCTTTGGTCTTGGAAATTGATTGGTTCAATTGAACTAAGTTGGAATTCTTTTTTGTTTCCTATATTGTGAACTGTTTATTTGTTTAACAAAAATTGTGTTAACAAAATTATTTTTGTACTAAAACAAGGCACACCAACAAATGAAGAATTAGAGAAATTGGGAAACGAAATTGGTGAACTTTGGATAAAACTCGGGCGTCGCCTAGGGGTCAAGGATTTCAAATTACAGGATATAAAACAAAGAAATGAGTAGCTGTGTGAGAGAGGATACCACATGTTAATCGACTTGAAACAAGAAAAAGGTTCTGCTGCAACCTACCAAATTTTGAAAGCTGTATTACAGCATAAATTCGTACATCGCAAAGATTTAGCAGAACAAATTTGTTGCAATCACGGTAATGTTTTCAAAAATTTTGATTACATAGAGTTATTGTATGTTGATGTTGACCAGATTCCATGATAGTTTAGCGGACGCTGACCAAAGTTTCGGTCTTGTCTCCCTTTGTGCTTTAAACCTACCATGTACGAAGCAGACGTCAGATTAAGGGGACTCAATTCTTAACCGCAGTCAATTCTTTTCACCTGGCTCTAAAATATATCTTCGCATCCATCTCTCGTTAACGACTCTGATTTTTTCCACAAATCAGAGTCAATGTACCAGTTTTTTGAAAAACGTGGGTACCCTATTTCTGTCGTTCAACCGGGTCACCACCGCGCCCAACTTATTTTTTTTTTTTTTTTTTTTTTTTTTTTTTTTAATACAGCATTGTTTATTACACTTACACATGTACTTACACTATAATTACTTTTTACACCATGTTTAAACTACTTTAACTTACACTACTTACAATACATCTATAACAATACAGTTACACTAGTCAAATTTAATTACAGTTGATCTATTTACCACATTATTGTTTGCATGTTAATTGTCGAGTAACTACAGAAAAAATTTCCATTTGTTCCTGAACTCCTTCTCGTTATTACAAGTGACAGCAATATACTTTTCTAGATAAATTTTGTCGCGCACAAGTGAGACGAAATCATCGAAACGGCAATTTATGGTATTTAAAGCGTTAACATATAAAAAATATTTGCCTAGAATAATGAGATGGTTGAGGGCTAAACAGTAGGTGTGACAGCGAATAATTCCGAACATAATCTCCAGTTCTGACAGTGACAGTTTCATATTACTAGAGGTTGAGTACCACTCCTGGAATCTATTCCAAAAAGAACTTGCTTGCTTACAGTTTATAAACAAATGCCAGACGGTCTGGTGCTCAGATGGACAAAAGAGACAGGAGGGCGATGCAACTTTTTTCATTTTATGTAACAAGCTATTCGTTGGTAAAATTCGATGATTAATTTTGTATTGAAACATTGTCAATTTAATTTCTCTCGTGGCTTTGAATGGTAGGAGGTAGATTTTGTTCAAGTCACTTTTCTCGATGCCAGACATTAAAAGTTTTTTCTCAGAAGTTGGTGGCGGCAGATCTTCGAGGTTAAGCAGGATACTGTATATTGCTTTACATGAGAGTGAACAGGTTGAGGTAGGAGGCGTAACTGGGTCTTGGGAATTTTCTTGCAATAGTTTTTTCCAATTTTGTGGTATAGAAGAAAGAATGCTATAATATTGCAAAAAGTTACATTTTACATTGAATTTATTGCGAAAAGAATTAAATGAAAGGAATTGACCCTCACAGGAGTCAAAAAGGTCCGAGATTTGTTTTATTCCAGCTTGATGCCAATGAGGAAAGAATACCGTTTTCTTATTCACAGTTAAAAATCGATTATTCCAGATTGGCTGTGAGAGAACCTCAGTTTTATTTTTAGGTGTGGTCATTGCAATGTCCTGCCAGTAAAAAATGATTTCTCTGTAGAAAGGAGGAAGATGGTTGTCTAGGTCAAGGAGATTATAATCATAGTTGCATTTAAACAGTTCTGTACCGCCAACATCGGCTAGGAGGGATTTTGGTATGTACTGCCATGGAGCATCCGAGTTAGAGCATAACTGTTTTACTCAGTTTAACTTTAGTGCTTTATCAAAGAGAGAAAAATCCCTCATGTCCAAGCCACCAGCTGTTTTTCGCTTGAAAAGGGTAGTCTTTTTTATTTTGGCGGGTTTGTGATTCCAAATAAAGTCGAACACGATCCTGTTTACTTCTTTACTGAAGTCTTTAGGGGTACACATGACGCTGCAGATAAAGACAAGTTTTGAAAGTGCCAATGTTTTAATTATATTTATCCTACCAACGATGGAGAGGTCTCTTTGGGACCACATGTTCAATGTTTTCTTTAAAGAATCTAATTTGTCCAAAAAATTTTTCTTTTCAGACATTTCTAGGTCATATGTAAAATGCACTCCAAGCGCGTAAACTGGCTCACCGCTCATTTGAAGATCAAGTATAGAATCTTTTCTGTGGTTTACAGAGCCAAGCCATAGCATTTCAGATTTTGTTTGATTTAGTTTTAGACCAGAGCACCTTTCGAAAAGTGATAATAAATCAAATAACTTTGACACTGATTGAACATCAGACAGAAGTACAGTTGTGTCGTCTGCATATTGCGAAAGTTTGACCTCTTTATGTTCATCTATTGTGATACCTTTTATTTCTTTTGAGCATCTAATACTTTGCGCGAGTAGCTCAATAGCAATAATGAATAATGTGCCGGAAAGTGGGCAACCTTGACGCACTCCGCGTTCTAGACGAAAATGTTTTGAGGCGTACCCGTTATTCAAAACACAACTAGCCCAACTTATTGATCGACAGTCAGCACTACAAATGTCACAGAAGGAAAATTCCGACCGCATTCCATTCACTCTCACGTTTCACCCCCACAACCACTCAGTGAAATCCATTATTCTTAAAATTTTTAAATTACTTCAAACGATCCAGACTGGCATTATCTTTACGCAACCTCCACTCATTTCTTTCAAACGCGACAAAGGCATAGGCAATTTTTTTGTCAGAAGCTCAAACTGATGACCAACCCGGCACTTCAAATGCGCTCGCGCACGATGCAAAACTTGTCCTTTCATTCACAACGCTGAGAAAATATCGGAACCCAAACGATCCATTAACATCACTGATCACTTTACGTGCACCTCCGCCAACGTAATCTATATCGTAACTTGCACTTCGTGCACAAAGATCCACATCGGCGAACAGGAAGACGACTATGTGACTGATTCCGAGAACGCCTTCGCGACGTAGAAAGGAATGACAAGGACGCATCTAGACCAGTTGCTAGATACTTGAATTTACCTAATCATTCGAAGCAACATATGACAATCTGCGATCTTTTCTTATATTTAAGTAGTTCGGAAAGTCGCAAAACTCTTGAACAAAAGTTTATCTTTCAAATCGACACCCTTAATCTCTTAGGCATCAACGAACGCTTTTTATTCTACTTATTTATTCCTGTTTTTCTCATTTCCACCTTCCCGCCAATAGCGTAGCTCCACGTTCCACACATAAACCCACACACAACCCACAATTCCTCCATTCGCTCTAACGAAGAGCTAACGCTTGAAACGCCAGCTTTTTAACTCGTTACGGTGACCAATTTACAATTTCAACTTAGTCGATATGGCCTAGTTATCTTGTTTCCCCCACCGACGCAGCACCAGAGTTTAGAAGCTTTCAGCCTTTGTTGCGGTTTATTTAGCCTTTTTAATCACGAAATTTTTTTTTCTTAATAGACAAAGTGCTAAAATGGTGGTGTTGTTTAAGATTTACAGGAATATTTCTCATGACGAATTAAATTTTCGGATCTCATTTGATATCTCAGGAAGTAAGCTGAAAAGTGAGCTGCTTAAAGTGCCAGTCGATGTTCACGGCCATACGATGGAGGTGGATAGGATTGTAAACTTCCTCACAGAGATTGCAACAAAGACGTGGAAGTAGTCCTAGTCAGCGGAATACCAGGGATCGGGAAGTCTACTGTTTACATTCAAGCCGGTCATATACTCAAAGACGATTTCGGTAGATCGAATCGTTAAGTTTTGCTCTATCATAGAAATGCTTCCCACCAAAAATTGGCGTGACACCAAGGATGATGAAGGAGAAAGGATGTTGAGGGAGATTTTAGACAAGTGTCAACCAGGTCAACCGGCTCATGAATGTCCCAAACATGTTTTGCTCAACTGGTGTAGGCGGCTTGAGCACGACCTGGTTCTTGAGCTTGACAGTGCAGAACATGCCAAGGAAGACAGTTTTAAAAATTCGTTCATTCAATTGTCAACCAAAATGAGAAAGTGTTCAAAGGAAAGAATCAAATTCATAATTACCTCGAGATCTACAGACATTAAGAGCACCCGCGGACCAGATTTAAATGTTGAGAAGGTCCCATTAGAGCCTTTGAGTGAAGAGGATAGCATTCAAGTCTTAAAGGGAGGTGGACGTTTCCAAATGGACTCTAATGTCTCAGCAGAAAAATTACGTACTACGGGTAGCAGAGCTGTGCGAGCACATTCCGATCGCGCTTCATCTAGCAAGCCCACTTCTTTCTTCAGATTCCGAGTACTCTGTTGACAAGTTAATAGACGAGCTACAAGAGCGCCCTACGCGCATACTTAAGAGTCGAGTTATTATGGAAATTGCCTTTCAGAAATTAAGCGAACCTTTGCGGCATTCCTTAATTCGTCCGTCGGTTTTTGGCCACTCTTTCGAAAGAGAAGCAGTAGAGGCACTACTCCGCGACAATTGCCCTGATCACTTAACGCAGTTAAAGTGCCCCTGAGACGAAAATTGACCATTTTATTTTGGCCTAAATAGTTTCCACAATGTTGAATTGGGTCAAGTTAAGACGCTTTTTGCCATTAAAAACTCAAAACAAACCTTCGATGACCAATTTTTACCGCATCAAAGTCGTCCAAAAATCGTCCGCCATTGCTGAAAACATGTCTCAGCCGAGCCCGCAGAAACGTCATCATGACGTCAAAGGCTCAACAAACTTATGCTTTGCATTGTCACAACTCTCTTTGTTCGTTGCACAGAGAATCACACATATTACTTTTTTGAGAACTGTTTCGTTGTCAGTCGGGAAATATCGACTTTTTCAGACTGCAAGTAGCGTTATGACAATTTTCCAAGTAGCTCTGAAGGGCGATAGAAGACTGAACCCGGGTGGCATTCAGTTTGATATGAAACAGAAGTGGTTCTTTGTTTTGTCCGTGAAAGGTGTAACGGAGGCGCATTCATCTTGCGAATAAATCTCGCAAAAGTTGGTCGATGAATTTGAGACCCTTTGATAGCACGTTGACTTGGCTTTCAGATGGTTGATAGTTTGACAGATTTTTAAAGAAATTTTCATTTTCTTGGTTTTTTGGCTGCAAGCCTACATTTTAAAGTGTTTTTACGCTCTGTGTCTTAAGCTGTTTGTTCTGCTTTCGCTGATATTAAAGCCAGCTTTTTTTTAGAATCAGAGCACAATTATATTTTTCATCTCTTTTGTATAAAAGTGGGCTCGTTGAGGTCAGAAATCTCAATCCTCAATTCGGCTATTTTATCATTCTTATTTACAATGTTCACAGAGTACTTTCCTTTGTGTAAGGTATTCTGCCAGAGAGTTGTTAAAGGTGGATATTGATCAGCTCATATGTAAAGGTGACAAAATCCGTGTAGGTTCGTAGACTTCGCTTTCCGGGGAAAGTTCGTAGACTTCACTTTTCGCCCGTCGCGCGAGAAAATAGGGACTTTAAGCAAACCACGATGGCGACGGCAACTAGAACGTGGAAAAACGATAGATCTAATTGGCAGAACAATAGCCTAGCACGTGCGTTTTAAAACTTTGTACATTTCTTAGCCGTCCTTTGCAAAAAAACGTGAAATCACCAAAATTTGCGTTGTCTGCGAAGCGAAACCGCGGCGGCAAATTATTTTAATTTACAATTGAATAAAGGCTGATAGTCTCTAAAGAAACTGTTTGGGGCTGCGTCGGTGAGGGTAACGAAATAATTTGGATATATCAACAAAGTTGAAATGGTGAATTGGCCACCGTAACGATTACAAAAGCTGACGTTTCGAGCGTTAGCCCTTCGTCGGATGTAACGTTATAGGTGAGGCAAACGGTAAATCTGGTACAGTCACTATAACATAACAATCGGCTACACAAACAGATTGTATGGACCCCCTAGATGAATGTAGCCACCTTAGCAAAGATTCCACATTTCATCAAGCCATTTATAAGGACTTCCCCTTACATGACAACCATTGAGTTTTACAGACAGCTGGTATTGCATATTTCTAGCATTTGGAGTTACACAGAATGTGTTCATTCCATTTCCACAGTCTTTAGGTGGATCACTGAATACTACATTGCCAGCCTACATACAGAGTTCTACTTCGCATGTATCACCACCTTCCTCTCATTTCTTCCCATTACTCCTCTTTGTATAGACAGTGAATTCAGCAGGTTAGCCGCACAGTGTATTACACATTACACCCTCTGCTCCATGTCCCATAGTTACTGGGGGATCAGTGAATACTACATTGCCAGCCTACATACAGATTTCTACTTCACATGTATCACCACCTTCCTCTCATTTCTTCCCATTACTCCTCTTTGTATAGACAGTGAATTCAGCAGGTTAGCCGCACAGTGTATTATAACATTACACCCTCTGCTCCATGTCCTATAGTTACTGTTGATGTACCAGCACACGCGAGTCTATCAGTGACACTTCCGAAGTTGGGTATCATCTGCTGCAAATGATCATCGGTAGTAAATGTGATCACATCAGGTACACATGGCTCCAGTTGCCATATCCTCGTAGTTAGGTAGTTTTTTGTAAACTTTATCAATTGCCTCATTTAGAAACCCAGCTTTCCTTTTTGTCCCTGAGAGAATTTTCAACGCACTTTCCTTATTCTTTACGAAAGCATCTGTTTCAAATGTATATTTGGGTTCATGATGCTTCACAATTGTATAGTCTCTACAGACAGCTTTTTTGCATGTCTCACAAAACAGCCTCAACAGCTCTCCATTGTGTTCCTTGCAAACACTGGGCTTTGTCACAGCCACAGATCCAATTCTTTTCGCTTCTTCAAGTGAAACCACACCATGGGACCTGGTGTTGCCCAAACACTAATGAGCTTGTGTGCAAAATGCACAGAAAAAGTGACAGCATGTAGTACATCTGTTCACAGGAGGATCCTTATTATCATAGAGATCACACTCCATACCTCTTCCAGAATCAACATGAAAAGAAACCATGGACAAGAAATTGTTCAGGATGAAATTAACTGGTGGGGAATCAACATTGCCATGGGGAATCTGTGTAGGACAAAAAAACATCATGGCATTACAAAAAGCAGCTTTTCCTTGCTTTTGTGCATTTGTTTGAAATTTGCACACTTGAGATTGGTTTTTCAGCCGATGGGGGAAGGTGTTTTGATAATGTGGGAATGACCAAGAATTGTACAAAAAAAAAAACAAAGGGAGATGCATTTTGGAAATAATCTAGTAATTTTCTCTCCTTTATCTATTGTTCAAGCTGGGGAAAAACAAATCCTTTCCAGGCTAATGAATTAAACAGAAAGTTTGGTTTGTAATAGACAAGTATTTTCCCAAAGATTTCCGTATTACTATAACCCATACTATTCATGAACGAAGCAGTACTCCCAAAATAAAAGCGACCTATTGTTTTCGTCAATCTCTTCTTAATCCAAGAACCGTATCCATATTAAAATAATGAGCTGTGCGAAAACGTTGCCTTGTTGTATCATAAACCAATGTCATTACAGGCATTTTAACAAGACGAGAAATTATGACTGCGAAAGTTCTCCAGACGAGGTTATTGTGTTTCGGAAAATAAAAAGTTATCTGACGTGTAATCCGCATTATCCATCAAGAGAAATCAGTGAAGCCAAGAATGTTTTCCTTACTGTTTCGCTTTGCTTACACCAGCTGTTCATATTCAACATCTTAATGTTGAAGCATTTCATCAAGTCTCAGTACCAAGCCCCTTGTTTTCTTCAACAAGGCACAGCACAGTCGCAGCTTCACAAAGACAAGAGATACAGTCATAAAGTAAATTCGAGTCACGCGATGGCGTGAACAAGTAATTCAGCAACGTTACGTGTCATTTCGCAGCCACTTTTCACGATAATTTTGGCCCACTCATACATAGTAGCGTACTAGATCCCATTCTTCCTTGTCTAAGGAGCTCCAGAAGTGTTGGGGTACTACCGGTAAGTTGTAAGACTGAGTCACATGACATGTGCACATCTACCAACCAAAAAAAACTAACCGACAAGAAAGCACAAATCCGACAAGAAGGACAACTCAACTTCCGAGCGTTTCCTTTTCTATCGACCAGCTCCTTCAGACATATTTTGCAGAGAGAATGAAGACATGAAAGAACTTGCGCCTTTGAATTTGCTCCAAGCACACTATCACTGTCAGTGCATTCCAACTCCTTCCTCACAAGAAATAAGAGCAAAGTCATCACCCGAGATAGCCCGATGATCAGAGCGAAAGCAAAAAGTGTGTTAAAGAGCTTCTCTTTCTGAAAAATCACGTGATAACTAACTTGTCGATACGAACTCCAACCTTCAATAAAGTAGGTACGCAATGCGCACAAGTATGTCTAAGAAGGTGTACGTCTGCTGATGGCTTAGGAATTGTGGTTTTTCGGTCAAGAAAAAAGAGCTCAAATTGTTTTTTCAGTCGGAATTATTCAAATGAGTTAAATGCAGTGTAATTCAAGGTACTTTGCTCACTATAAGTCAAGCTATGCCCAAATTTACACACACAAAGTTCTTGTGGTAAATCAGCAGAACAGGCATCCTTCCACACAAGCTACAGTTGGTCAGCAGTTGACTGACTATCGGCCAGCAGCTTTAAGCAGACCTGGCGGCATAAAGGCAGCTTACAGTCAGTATTCTGTTGGTGATCTGTCAGTAAGTCACACAACACTTGGCAGCACCCTTAAAAATAACCCCAACTCTGCATTTAATTTCACAATAGAAGTTACAAGTACAGCCCATATTGTAGGACACAATCTTAAAGAGAGCTGGAAAGATTTGAAAGATTCCTTTTTTAAAAAAAATGCATTAATCAGATTAGTTACTGGAACAGTTTTGATAATTTTTGTATGGAAAAGTTTCTGGTATTAGCTGTAAGCCTTTGACCCTTATGAGTGACTTATATCTTTTAATTTCTCCAGTAACACCCCTGAATCCCACATTAAGGTCACAAGAATAAAGTAATTGATCACCAAACAAAGAAGCTCTTGATTTTAAACAAATTCTCCTTGTCAGCACCTTAAAAAATGTAAAGAGCAGAAGTATGGAGAAAATGCATGATGATGTTAAGGTGTAAAAAAGGTTACCGGTAAAGCATGGCTTTGTTCAACATGACATCTTTTTCAGCTTTCCTAGGAATCAGGATAATTGTGTGGCCATGTGTCTTCAGCACAGAAGGCTGTTTGTCAGTACACAGCTACTGTGCTATAAATTGCAGTGCTGGGTTTAATCCAACTGCTCACTTGGAATTTCTTCTTATCATGTGTTTATTTTGTAAATTAAATAGAGAATAATTGGGCCAGTGTGACATTTAGTTTTCATTAATTTCGAATTGTATTACATTATAATCAGTAATAACAATTGAATTTTTAATTGTTTTCATGCTTAAATAAAAATTCAACTCATATTTCTGGGCAACATTTTACCTCTGACATGATTAAAGAAACTTGAATAAAGTCACCAGGCCCCCCACATTCAAAGGGTGGACAACGCTATCCACTTCCAGTAAATAGCACAGTACAAATGCGTTATTAACCAAGCGAGGTCAAGATGGCTGGATATTGGCCAAGTTCTTTTATTTCCATTTTATGGACCAAGATGAAGTTGAAGTCCATAAAAATGCAACAAAAGAACAAGACTAATATCCTGAGGCATCTTGAGTGAACAAGCTTAGTCAATAAAGGATTTATTATACTGCAAAAATATTTCACTTTATTAAAAATGACTTATTTAATTCGAGAGCTGGGAAAGAAAGCCAACTGCTTGTAGCACAACAAACTCACGAGAGTCATTTGTTTTCTTTGTTTTGACTATCTTCTTCCACTTCTTCCGAAATTGTCCAAGAATTACAAACTTAGTTCTAATTCTATTTTTTTTCATGCACGCGGGATCAATGTGGGCAATTCCGAGTGGGCAAAATGAGCCCATCTTGCCCCCTCGGGTAGCCAATCAGAACACAGGATTCGCTTCATCTTACCTACAGGTGCTATGAGCAATGTAATAAATTTTGTTAACATTTATCAACTGGACAGCGATTCATCTGTTACAGAGCATTATTCCCCCTTCGAACAAACTGTACTACAGAAAAGATGCTCTTACAAAGAAGAACATTTTACTTTGTTACACAACTCTATGTTTGAAATTTTACATCTGATTCAAATTTTAGCCCACGAGCTTAGTTGGATAAGTGTTTAAAATGTCTTTTCTATAGCAAGAGATTTCAGGCCCTAAGCTGTTCTTGAACTAAATATTGCAATGACCTCTTACCCAAAATAACAATGTCTAAGATTTACATACTAATTAGTTATTTATCATTTTCCTCTACACCCTACCAAAAAATAATCTCAGAGTCTATCACTAAATTATTAAAAACTGGATCATTGGATAATGCAATTCTAGACTTTTTATTGGCTTATAGCCATTACGGTATATGAACCAATATACTACAATCTACAAAT
This sequence comes from Stylophora pistillata, assembly GCF_964205215.1. Taxonomy (NCBI): domain Eukaryota; kingdom Metazoa; phylum Cnidaria; class Anthozoa; order Scleractinia; family Pocilloporidae; genus Stylophora; species Stylophora pistillata. Next base: position 23,519,585 of record NC_142525.1, on the reverse strand, counting down.
ATGGTAAGCATATGCATCAGCTTAAAATTAAAAGGTAGCTAAAAAATTTAATAAAATTTAATCATTTAATTTAACGTTTTTAATAAATCAATCATTCCAGTCACACCTGTTGGATATGAGATGATTATAGCCAACTCGGTGCTACGGGCCTCGTTGGCTATCTATCATCTCATATCCAACGTGTGCTCATGGAATAATTGTTAATTATACCTACCCTTGGCTAATAGTTGCATTGCAATTCAGGTTTGTCATACAGATTTGCTACAGTTTGAGCATGAATTCTGTTGAAAGTAAATATTTATCCATAACATTTGACTACTGCCCACAATTATATTAAAAGAGATCACCATGAAGCAAAGGCTAATAACATGAGACCTCTAGGAATGACTTTAAAGGCCACTAAAAATAGTGGCAATCTCATTCATTGACAGCACCATGCTCAGAGGGGAATACTCCTTAACTCTAAAATTGAAATGATACCAGTATACTTGTATTTATTAGCTGGTCCAAAAAATGAGTTATACAAACTCAAAGCTACAACTAGAAATAAATTGGATGAAATTTTAGTGTAAAAAGTTGCCAATTTGGTAATCTGTTATTTTTCATGATGTGCATTTAGCAATCCTGAAGCAAGTTGTAAGTTAAACGTTTTAACAACTTTATTTTCAAGATATGAAGTCAAAGTGAGACATTCCTTAAAAGAATACTCAAGCTTTTTCAAGTTTAGCTGGAAAAACATGATGAAAATTATTTTCTAATAATTTTTGCCAGTTTTCACGGTAACACCATCATCAATAACCATTCAACAAATAAAGTCACTTGAATCACAAATACAAAAGAAGACAAATATTCAACCAGTCTTGCAAAGATTCAGGTTTGTGCAATGTTTAGTGCTGTAGATATTTGAAGAAATGTTTTACTAAAATTTATAAGGCTTCAGGTATGGAGATGCTATGTTAATGTGTCCCTCTGAAGGCCAAACAAAAAAAACATTGGCAGCCTCACAGAAGCTAACAAGAACATATGTCATCAAGTTTAGCTACAAAAGCTGTAGTTGCCTTATGAGGGTTCATAAACATCTAAAGGAGTACTTCTCATACAAGGACTGTTCAGAGTGCAAAATCTCAGCATATAAGTCACTTTTTTTAACCACTGTGACAGCATTCTCAGTGATCATTTTGATATCACATCACACAAAAGCTTAGAAATTCACTCTTGCTTTATCACAAGATGAAAAACCCTATCAAAGTGAAAATTTGGTTAAAGATAAGTCTTCAGCTGTTCTAATAACTAACTTACCTAAAATCTCAACAAGAAATTCTTACTGAGCTGTCAGGTGAAAACCATTAGAATAGATTGGTTTTCCCTTCTTTACAAAATTAAAGAAACTTCTTGTTCATCTTTAGACATCTCAAACATAGGGTATACTTTACCTTTGACATTTTCCCATGTGTCACTCTCTTTGGTGCGCTGGTTGTACATTGTTAGTGTTCTGTTATTACAGTCCAAGTAAAATTCAATGATGTCATCATTTATACAGTTTGTTAAAGTACTTTTCTGACATGATGAGCCTTGGTACTTGTTTCCTGCCTCCCACATCCACTTGAGTGGAAACGCATTATTGCGAACAACAACACCAAAAGAAAATCCATCGGAAACTTCACCAGACATTTTAGCTTTCCATGAATGTTTTCCAACCTGAAATGAAGAAGTACCAATGACTGTGAGTCTTTCCATCACGTTTTTCTTTGGTGCTCTATATTCTTCATGTTCTTCATATCCTCCATACTCATCATAGTCTCCATAGTCTTCTGGCATGTCACGACCTAGGTACAGTCCACCAGCAAGTCTTTCATTCCAGGCTGCTCCTCGACCCCAATCTTTATTTTGAATGTCTTCTTCGTCATCAAAATAAACCTCGCGACAATATTTCTCAAATGCCACAGAGGTTGCCTGCACTCTTGAATCTTTGTCTATCTGAATGAGGGGATAAGTTGAACCCCACAAGATATTCTTATCTTGGCAGAGTTGCCAGCTTTCACTATGCCACGTACAAGAACTCCCTTTCACAAGAAAACCATTCAATTTCACTGACAACCTGTACTTCATATCAACTTGGTTTGGAGTAAAATTGAAGTTATAAGTTCCATTGCCAACATCTTTGGCTGAAAACTGAGCCACATCACTAAATTTATTTTTGCCTTTTCCTGCACAAATTTTAACTTCACACTGGTCACCACCTTTTTGACATTTCATTCCATTCTTCTGTTTGGCAGTAACTGTGAATTCAACTGGTTGCCCAATGACTGTATTATACATCAAACCCTCTAAACCATGCCCCATAGTGACTGTTGATGTACCAGCATCTGTACAGATATCCATGATGGTTCCATAGCTGGCTAACACTTCATAAAGTTGGTCATCAGCATGAAACCTAAAGACATCATGTGCACATGGCTCCAGTTGCCATATTGCTGAATTCAGTTCCTCTAATCGGCTGGACATTTTTTTGCGCATGTTCAAAATCTCCACTTCACTGCCATTTTCCAAAGCTTTCTCTGTGAATTCCACACTGCTTTGCACACTGCACAGGGCTGATTCCAAATCTTCTTGCTGGACTTCTAGTGACTTCTGTTTGGCTTTTTTCAGTTCTAGTACACCATGAATTAATTCCTCACAGCGAGCATTTAGACAGGCTGTTTGTTTCTGAAAATTGTCAATTACTTCTTGAACAGTCTGTTCTGCATGCAATTCAACACTTCTCCTCATCTCTGAAACTTTATTGCCTCCTTAAGTGACCCTGCTTTTCCTTTTGTCTGCGAGAGAATTTTCAACATACTTTCCTTTTTCTCTACAAAAGCATCTTTAACAAAAGTATACTTGTGTTCACGATGCCTCACAATAGTGCAGTCTCTACAGATAGCTTCATCGCATGTCTCACAAAACAGCTTCAACAGCTCTCCATTATGTTCCTTGCAGATACTGGGTTTTGTTACAGCCACAGATCCCATCTTTTTTGCTTCTTCAAGTGACACCAGACTGTGTGACTTTGAGTTACGCCCTCGTTTATGTGCTTGGGAGCAAAACTCGCAGAGAAAGTGGCTGCATGTGGTGCATCGGTTAACCGGTAGGTCCCCACTGTCACAAATATCACATTCCAGGTTACAACTTTCTGAGTCTCCATGAAGTGAAACCAAGGACAATAAGTTATTCAGGAAGAAATTAACCGGCAGGGAATCAACTTTTCCATCTGGAAGCTGAATAACATAAAACAGAAGCATGAATAGTATGTCACACTCAGCTGTTTAAATGTATTTTGTTCAACCAGTAAGTGTATTAATTAAACATTAGACTTCTAAGAAAACTCTGATTGGTCTAGAGCATATAGTAAAATACACAAATTATCATGGCATGTGAAGTTGACATGATAACTCTAAATAAGCTGCAGGGTTTTTATGTTGAGTTCAAAGTCTGCCTAGTTTCCAAGCCCCTTGTCCAATTGTATTGTACTCACACTTTTGCAAACTCATTGTTTAAAGAATGTTGACCGAAACAATCACTGAATTGGGTTTTCACAAGATTAATCATGAATTGTTAAACCTCCTGTTTCAAGTAACTGTGCTTCAAAAAAGAGAAGGCCAAGGGTACAAATATCACGCTTGACAAGAAGAATCTAAAACTTAAAGCAACTCTGTGAATAAATTAATCTGATTAATCATTTAACAGACAAAGGCTAAGGGGGCATCTTTATGTCGTTTAAGGAGGCTCGAAAGGGTTTTTTTGACCGCGGGGAGAATGGATTCCAAGATACACGCAAGCTTATTACTCGCGAGAGAAACAAGCGATGGCGCGCGCGATCAGATCCGCGGGCGAGTTGTAAACAAACATGGCCGCCATGAGCGTTTCAAAACTGCCGGGTACCTCTAGCTCTATTGTTTCCAGCGGAAGTGGTTATTTGAGAAACAAAAATGGAAAGTTTACTTCTTGAAAGCAGGTAGGAAAATGTTCGGATGGCAGGGTTCTTGCCGAAAGTGGTCAAAAAAATTTTAATTAACAAGCTAAAGGAGGATGGTGAAGTCGACACCCCATCAATAAAGTCGTGTCGAGTGCATTCGGTAGGTCTTACTTTGTTCCGCGAGAAATTTAAGTGGATACCTCTGAGTGCTACGATTTGTTTCGCATTGTATTTGACTCCTAATAAAATGAAATGACCGACAACTTTCCTAAACAACTCACTGGAAGATGAAAAGGAAAATGAAATCATTGTTGGATCCAGGATTGTAAACATTGGACAGTTTTATGAACAGAAATGGAGAAGTGTAAATGTTGCTATAAAAATAAACATAATTTTCAGTAAACAAGGGATCGTAAAAATGTAGATGAGACTTTAAATTAATTCTAATTCAACAACAGACGGTAAAATTAAAATAAAATATTCATCTTAAACTTGTGAGAAAGATTGTTGATATTTCCCTCGATACAACTACGAAAAGGCAAACTCGCATTTGTTAAGAAAGGATTGCAAAATTTTTTTCTGTTTTCCATTTAAAATGGAATAATGAAAGTTCACGGTTATGGCAGTAGAAAAGAGAAAAAAAAAGAAAAATTAAGCCAAGTCTTGTTCATACCTCTAGTACCTCGAAAATTAAAGAAATTCGCGAAATCTGCGACGACCAACAAATTACTGACGTATACGAAACCCTAATTTCCACTGAGTTTGACGCTCGTGACAATCTGGAAGACGTTAATGCAAATTCTTTTCACTAGAAATTCTTTTCACTCCACTTCAAATTGCACATAAGCAATAATTATATCGGTCAATCATGGTAAATGCATGTGCATCGCTGAATGACGCCTTCGATCAAGCCATCTTCTCGGAACAACGACAAGATACCATCCAGACGTTCGATGGAAAGCTTCATCTTTCAACAAACATGGTCCAGAAGCTGGCAGATGCTGGTTTGTCTTATGTTACACTACAATCTGTGTACGAGAAACTCAACATTACCAGTCTCAATGGAGTACTGGCATTGGCGCCATCTGCAAAATCAACTTGTCATCATATATCGAATTCCGCTAGAGAATTCTCTCCGGAGTTCATTTCCAACTGTCGTAACTGTAAGCAGTCTGAGTCTCAAATGATGACTTATTTTTCAGGAAGGTGTAAAACTACAAAACAATGTGAATCCATCTTCAGGATGAACGATTTTTTCCGCTCTGAGGGCATCCATCGATTAATCGCGCGGACACGAACTCGTCCTCGCGAAAATGAGCCTGTGAGTCAGCGGTATAGTTAAAAACGCGTGACCGGATATAAAAGTGTAAGCTAGAATTGCAAAAACCGGAAATAAACCTTGTTAAGTTGATGAACTAATATCTCGAAAATTAGTTCGGTGACCTACCCTGATTTTTTGTATACAAATTATTTACATCATTACGCATTCCTGAAGAAAATTAAAAAAAAATTTATCTTGTGGAAATTTTTTTACATTTTAAAACAGCATTTTCCTAAATAATTCAAGTTCTACTAGGTAGTTTTTTTTTATATCACGTATACATGTAGAGAATGTGATGACGTTTAAGAAATTTGAAAAAAAAAACTAGGTCACCGACTTGGTTTTTGAGATATCTTTCAAAAACTGAGTTTTAGAGGGTCTTTTAGCACTACTGTACTGTTGCCATGGCAACAGATAATGCCTGACGAACCCCCTTAAAAGATTGCCCTAACATAGTGTTATGCATATGTCGAGTTATTATCCTGATGATAAGTTTGATAGTCCTGATATCTTTTACTGATTGGCGCTTGAAAACCCTTTAGAGCCTCCTTAAATCTCTTGAAAAGCGCCGCCAGATAGCAACATAGAGTAAGGGGAGAAAAATATTCGACAAAGTATCCTTTTTACGGAGCCCTAAACTTTTTTGTTCCCTCCAGTATATTCAATAGCATAGTTGAAACACTCTTATTTGATAAAATAGAGATACATTTTGAACATTTCAGTCACGCGATGGCGGCCAGAAAAGCGTCAATTCAAGCACCTCTGAAAATCACATTCTCTGTACAAACACTACGCAAACGCTGCCATATCATGCTACAACATCATTGTTGCTTTACATCTACTTTAATCTTCAAAGAATACTTGTGTAGCGTAGATTCAAACTAACCCTTTAATTTCGCTAATTAATGATCATAGATACGTAAAGTTTTGTAGAGGTGTCGCGAAATCACTCAGCTTCGCCACTTGATTTTGTTTCACATCATGACTGTTAGGAATGGAAAATCTACACATCATATCCGCAAACTTACCTCTACACTTATCCGACAAGAAGGACAGTTCAATTCCCAAACATTTCCTTTTCTACCGACCAGTCCTTCCAGACAGATTTTGCAGAATGAATGAAGACATGGAAGAACTTTCGGATCTTTGAATTGCTCCAAGCAAACAGCGCATTCCAACTCCTTCTCTAAATTTTCGGCTAACGTCGAAGCTTTAGCCATTTTTGGTAGATCTCCTTCCTCACAAGAAAAAGAGTAAAATAATCGCTTGAAACAGCTCGCCAACAAGAAGACCAGAGTTTCTAGGAAATCGACTTTCCGGAAAGTCACGTGATAATTGTGGCTAAATGTCGTCGACACTGTCGTCTTGAGTACAGCAGGTACGCAATGCGTACAAGTATAATAATAATATAATAATATACCATTTATTTGCCACATTGCAGAATTAACTGAATTAAAGGGCTAAATTTACAATCAATAATTAATTACAATTACTATAAGAACAATAAAAATATCTTAATTAACTATTTACATGTTTGCATATTCACTTTTGAAAGAGATAAAGGAACCTGAACGCTGCCGGGGTCCGGCGACGACTCCTATCAGCGTAAACAATACTTCTGTTGTTGTCGCCGGATCGAAGGTTGCAAATATGACCACTCGTTGCTGTTCTCGGTATAAGAAAGTTATTGGGGTGGGATTTTTTGGGCATCTTCTGAACATATTTACAGCAGAACTGAGTTCGTCTTTCTTTCAGGCTGTCAAGGTTAGTAATATTAACAGCATCTAAATATATTAACTATGGCGTGGTAGATAATATGTAGAGCTCTCTTTTGAATTGATCCCAGCTTATTAGAAAGAAATTCAGGAATATCTTGCCAGGCTTGCACGCCGTATTCTAATATAGGTCTTATTGTTGTCAGGTAAACCTTAAGAATTCCACCTCTATTAACACCAACTCTTTCTAGAATCCTTAGGGAATACAGGCGCTTCGAGGCTTTTTTCGAAATGTAATCAGTATGCTCACTCCACTTTAAATCATTACTGATAATAATACCGAGTAGTTTATAAGTTGTCACATGTTCAACTGTGTGGTTACCTAGGACGATTGGTCTTGTAGTAAAATTATCATTTTGCAAATTAACATTTCTTTGCACTTTTTTGGATTTAATTTCATATTGTGTTCTATGGAAAACTTGCGGATGTCATTGGCAGCTATATTTAGTGAGCTAATACCATTCCTTGGTAAAATTTCCAATGCCGTGGTATCATCAACGAATTTGATGATACCAGCTCCTTGAGAAGAATGGAATGATCAATCAAGTCAAAGCCCTTTGAGTAATCAGCAAAGAACATTCTAACTCCACAATTCTCGCTATCTGTTGTCTCGTGGCATTTTTCGATATAGATACTGTGTTAATTAACTGGATTAGGGCCTTCTTGACTGAGAGATCGCAAGCTGTAAGGATTGGGAACTCTCTCTCTGATTGGAAATCACCCAGGGGAGGCATCCCACAGGGGACGAAACTGGGTGTGATTTTGTTCGCTGTGATGACCAACAATCTTTTGCGTGACTGGCATTTGAGAATTAAATTCGTTGATGATACCACGGCATCCGCAAGTTTTCCATAGAACACAATATGAAATTAAATCCAAAAAAGTGCAAAGAAATGTTAATTTGCAAAATGATAATTTTACTACAAGACCAATCGTCCTAGGTAACCACACAGTTGAACATGTGACAACTTATAAACTACTCGGTATTATTATCAGTAATGATTTAAAGTGGAGTGAGCATACTGATTACATTTCGAAAAAAGCCTCGAAGCGCCTGTATTCCCTAAGGATTCTGGAAAGAGTTGGTGTTAATAGAGGTGGAATTCTTAAGGTTTACCTGACAACAATAAGACCTATATTAGAATACGGCGTGCAAGCCTGGCAAGATATTCCTGAATTTCTTTCTAATAAGCTGGGATCAATTCAAAAGAGAGCTCTACATATTATCTACCACGCCATAGTTAATATATTTAGATGCTGTTAATATTACTAACCTTGACAGCCTGAAAGAAAGACGAACTCAGTTCTGCTGTAAATATGTTCAGAAGATGCCCAAAAAATCCCACCCCAATAACTTTCTTATACCGAGAACAGCAACGAGTGGTCATATTTGCAACCTTCGATCCGGCGACAACAACAGAAGTATTGTTTACGCTGATAGGAGTCGTCGCCGGACCCCGGCAGCGTTCAGGTTCCTTTATCTCTTTCAAAAGTGAATATGCAAACATGCAAATAGTTAATTAAGATATTTTTATTGTTCTTATAGTAATTGTAATTAATTATTGATTGTAAATTTAGCCCTTTAATTCAGTTAATTCTGCAATGTGGCAAATAAATGGTATATTATTATATTATTATTATACTTGTACGCATTGCGTACCTGCTGTACTCAGGACGACAGTGTCGACGACATTTAGCCACAATTATCACGTGACTTTCCGGAAAGTCGATTTCCTAGAAACTCTGGTCTTCTTGTTGGCGAGCTGTTTCAAGCGATTATTTTACTCTTTTTCTTGTGAGGAAGGAGATCTACCAAAAATGGCTAAAGCTTCGACGTTAGCCGAAAATTTAGAGAAGGAGTTGGAATGCGCTGTTTGCTTGGAGCAATTCAAAGATCCGAAAGTTCTTCCATGTCTTCATTCATTCTGCAAAATATGTCTGGAAGGACTGGTCGGTAGAAAAGGAAGTGTTTGGGAGTTGAACTGTCCTTCTTGTCGGATAAGTGTAGAGGTAAGTTTGCGGATATGATGTGTAGATTTGCCATTCCTAACAGTCGTGATGTGAAACAAAATCAAGTGGCGAAGCTGAGTGATTTCGCGACATCTCTACTAAACTCTACGTATCTATGCGCATTAATTAGCGAAATTAAAGGGTTAGTTTGAATCTACGCTACACAAATATTCTTTGAAGATTAAAGTAGATGTTGAAGATTAAAGCAACAATGATGTTGTAGCATGATGTGGCAGCGTTTGCGTAGTGTTCGTACAGAGAATGTGATTTTCAGAGGATGCTTGAATTGACGCTTTTCTGGCCGCCATCGCGTGACTGAAATGTTCAAAATGTATCTCTATTTTATCAAATAAGAGTGTTACCATCGGGTGCCATTACCGCCAATATTCAGCTACTGTTTTTTCATAAAATGGTGCTTAAGATATGAAGCCAATTATGTTTTATGCAGTTAATTATTTTATAAAATATTTTATAAAATGATTAGCTGCTTAAAAAAGGCTTCATAAAAAGCGCTCCATATTTTTTAAGGCACCATTTTATAAAATGATTAGCTGCATAAAACATAGTTGGCTTCATACAAAACTCTCCATATCTTTTAAGGTGCCATTTTATAAAATGATTAGCTGCATAAAACATAATTGGCTTCATAAAAAGTGCTCCATATTTTTTAAGGCACTATTTTATAAAATGATTAGCTGTATAAAATATGATTGGCTTCATATCTTAAGCACCATTTTATAAATAAACGATAGCTGAATATTGGCGATAATGGCACTCCATATGTTTCAACTATTCTATTGAATATGCTGGAAGGAACCCAACAAGTTTTGGGCTCCATAAAAAGGATACTTCGTCAAATATTTTTCTCCCCTTACTCTATGTTGTTATCTGCGCTTTCAAGAGATTTAAACGAGAAAAAAACGCCTCCTTATCCTTTGTCTGCTAGATGATTAATCAGATTAACTTAGTTACAGTAGGGCTCATAATTTTTGGCGACTATTAAAGAAAAAATGGTTGCCAAGTGCAAAAATGCAGTCGCCAGATAGTACAAGAACAGAAATCAGATTAGAGCCTTATACAATTGGCGTTGTTGTTCAGCTTCTGGTGGATTGTGGCTGCAATTGTGGGGTAGACTGTAATACTCGATCTTGAATTACTTAAAACATGAAAACAGAAAAGAAGAAACTCCAAAAGACTTTTGCATGACAATCTTACCTTAAGCTGTAAGGGAAAAAAGTAATAAGAACATTTCAGGGCTACTTTAGCTAGGAAAATACCTATGTCACATCGCATGCAAGAAATCATACGATACAAAGGCATCAAACATTTATCAAACATGGCGGATTTCAAGTTTTAGCTTAAAGGTAAACAGACTTAATCTGCATTTCCTTTGGCAGAAAAGCAGAAACGAGACTTAAGAAATTTTTGTCATCTACAATCTTTCATTTAGTTATCAGAGGAAGTTAGTTTAGTCGCCAAAGTGGCGACTAATCTAATAAATAAATAAAATAAATAAATAATGATAAATAATGATTTAACAATGGACATCCACTGGGTGGCTATTCTTGTCCACTGTTCCAGATCGAAATGGAATTTAGAATGTTGGTTTTTGCGGAGGGAGGAAAACCGGAGGACCCGGAGAAAAACCCCTCGGAGCAAGGACGAGAACCAACAACAAACTCAACCCACATGAGACGCCAGGTCCGGGAATCGAACCCGGGCCACAGTGGTGGGAGGCGAGTGCTCTCACCACTGCGCCATCCCTGCTCTCGAGCTTTTAGTCGCCAAGTTAAAAGTTTTAGTTGCATTAGCGACCGTATCAGTCGCAATTTGGAGCCCTACACGAAGTTGCTTTAAGTTTTAGATTCTTTTGGTCAAGCGTGATATTCGTACCCTTGGCGTTCACTTTTTTGAAGCACAGTTAGTTTTAAATGTGAGACAGGAGGTTTAACAATTCATGATTAATCATGCAAAAACCAAATTCAGTGATGGTTTCATTAAACATTTTTCAAAACAAATAGTTTGCAAAAGTGTGAGTACACTACAATTGGACAAGGAGCTTGGAAACTAGGCAGACTTTGAACTCAACATTAAAACCCTGCGGCTTATTTTGGGTTATCATGTCAACTTCACATGCCATATGTAATAATTTGTGTATTTTACTGTATGCTCTTGACCAATCATAGTTTTCTTAGAAGTCTAATGTTTAATTAATACACTTACTGGTTGAACAAAATACATTTAAACAGCTGATTGTGACATCATATTCATGCTTCTGTTTTATGTTATTCAGCTTCCTGATGGAAAAGTTGATTCCCTGCCAGTTAATTTCTTCCTGAATAACTTATTGTCCTTGGTTTCACTTCATGGAGACTCAGAAAGTTGTGCACTGGAATGTGATATTTGTGACAGTGGGGACCCACCCGTTAACAGATGTGCCACATGTAGCCACTTTCTCTGTGAGTTTTGTTCCCAAGCACATAGACGAGGGCGTAACTCAAGGTCACACAGTCTGGTGTCACTTGAAGAAGCCAAAAAGATGGCTGGATCTATGGCTGTAACAAAACCCAGTGTCTGCAAGGAACACGATGGAGAGGTGTTGAAGCTGTTTTGTGAGACATGTGATGAAGCTATCTGTAGAGACTGCACCATTGTGAAGCATCGTGAACACAAATATACTTTTGTCAAAGATGCTTTTGTAGAGAAAAAGGAAAGTGTGTTAAAAATTCTCTCGCAGACAAAAGGGAAAGCAGAGTTACTAAAGGAGGCAATTAATAGAGTTTCAGAGATGAGGAGAAGTGTTGAATTGCATGCAGAACAGACTGTTCAACAAGTGATGAACACTTTTCAGAAACAAACAGCTTGTCTGAATGCTCGCTGTGAGGAATTAATTCATGGTGTACAAGAACTGAAAAAAGCCAAACAGAAGTCACTAGAAGTCCAGCAAGAAGAATTGGAATCAGCCCTGTGCGGTGTGCAAAGCAGTGTGGAATTCACAGAGAAAGCTTTGGAAAATGGCAGTGAAGTGGAGATTTTGAACATGCGCCAAAAAATGTCCAGCCGATTACAGGAACTAAATTCAGCAATATGGAAACTGGAACCATGTGCACATGATGTCTTTAGTTTTCATGCTGATGACCAACTTTACCAAGTGTTAGCCAGCTATGGAACCATCACCAATATCTGTACTGATGCTGGTACATCAACAGTCACCATGGGGCATGGTCTCGAGGGTTTAATGTACAATGCAATCGTCAGGCAACCAGTTGAATTCACAATTACTGCCAGAGAGATGAATGGAATGAAACGTGCAGAAGGTGGTGACAAATGTGAGGTGAAAATTTGTGCACCAAAAGGCAAAAGTAAATTTAATGATGTGGCCCAATTTTCGGCCAAAGATGTTGGCAATGGAACTTACAGCTTCAACTTTACTCCAAACCAAGTGAATGTGCAGTACCAGTTGTCAGTGAAATTGAATGATTGTCATGTTAAAGGGAGTCCTTACATCTGGCCCAGTGAGAGATGGCGACTCTGCACAGCAAAACATGATGATGATGACCAGAGGGAAAAAGCTACCTTCATTCAGCTGGACAAAGATTCAAGGGTGGCAACCTATGTGACCTTAAAGGAAAGTGATCAAGACAATTATGAAGACACAGATGAAGAATCAGACGAGAACCTAGACGAAGAGGCTGAGGAAGACAGGTTCTTTATGACTATTGGAGACTTACTTAGAAGATCAGCAGATAGAAACCAAGGTTTATTATTCTCTAATGAAGATACAGATGAGGAGGCAGATGAGGACACAGAAGAGGATGCAGATGAAGACACCGACACAGACTCGTATGAAGAGCCAGATGAAGACTTGACTGAAAGACTCACAGTCTTCGGAACTTCTTCATTTCATATCGGAAAGCATTCATGGAAAGCCAAATTGTCTGGTGAAGTTTCCTCTGGATTTTCCTTTGGTGTTGGTGTTAGCAATGACATGAGGTGGCCTTGTAAGGCCCAGTGGATGTGGGAGGAGGGAGAAAAGTACCAACCCTCATCACATCCTCAGAAAAGTACATTACAAAACTGTGTAAATGGTGACATTATTGAATTTTATCTGAACTGTGATAACAGGACACTAACAATTTACAACCAGCGCACCAAAGAGGGTGATTCATGGGAAGGTATCAAAGGTAAAGTACGTCCTGTGTTTGAGATGTCTAAGGATGGACATGAGATTTCCCTAATTTTGTAATGAAGGGAAAACCAAGTTATTGGAATGTAACTGAAAGCTAAACTGAAAAAAATTATGTAGTTGCTGATTGAGCCTGCTAGTAAATTATTGTAATTATTATTATTAACTAGTATTACAATTATTACTATTATTATTATTATTGTTATTATTGTCTTTATTATCGTTATTATCATTATCATCATCATTATTATTGCTGTTATTATCAGTACCTAAAAAGATCAGATGATCACTCAGCTGCTTTTGTTTGTGAAGAGGTACATTTTATTCTATCTTCCACTTGTTACCCAAAGCAATCATTGTGACTTGTTTCTTAAAGCAATCACTTTGCTTATATCAGAAGTCATAAAAATGATTTTAAACTTTGATTTTAGTTTCAATTTAAGCTATATTGCTCTCGATATAAATATCTATTTCTTTTATGTGATTTAATAAATTATTTTTATGGGTTAAGACATCTAGCTTTGATGATAAAAACAGAAATCTGTTTTTATAATAGGATATATTACATGCAAAAAAAACAGACAGTTTGAAGGGTCTTACATTGGATCACTGCAACAATTAGGTGAATTGCACAAACTATAGATTAAGTTCAATAATTCGTTGGTATTTATGAAATAAGGATTGATTGTTTTAGAGTCTTCTCTAGCTGGAGAGAGTTAGGAGAAATCTTTAAGTATTGAGTCACTGACAGTAAAATTTGGAAAAAAATTTCCTTAAACAAATTTACTATGTAAAGCCCAGTTGGTATGATTTTTCAAAGACTGAAGAACAATATTATAATTGTAAACTGTGGGATTAACAATGATATCATTGGATTCTACTTGAACCAGGATAATAAGATGCTAAAATTGCTTAGTAGCATACTTAAGAGTCTGACACTTGGCACAGCATCAAAGGCATAGAATACACTGTGTTTAAAATGGATGAATTTTGAAAGGCAGTTTCCTTGGTTTCTGAGGAAAACAAGAAGAGTCAATGCGCAAAAGTTATTTTTTTCTCTGAATTTTGTCGTTGAATTCTTGATAAATGGCACTTCAAATTCTTGTTATGAAACACCACAGCAATTGATTATGCTAGTTACTCCTCTGTGAAATGAAATAGAATAAATTTTTTATCTCCTTGTTTTTCAGCACAATTGCAGTGCATCAGTCTATTGAGTTGAGATGATGATAAAATCAGAGTTACAGGTTAAAACTTCAACAAGGCTTTTTAATGTCGAGTTCAGGTTTTTGTTGTGTAACAACTGGTGTGCCAAGAGGTATGACGATTTGTGTGACTTGCTGATCGCGTGACTATAGTCACATGTGTCACGCCACACAGTCTATTACTATAGGGTGGTAATGCTATTCAACTGATAAATCACTCTCCATTGCATAAGTGTTAACAAAACCTACTGCACTTTATATATCCACTGGATAGAGATGGCGTTATTCATATTTTCACATTTATATGATATCAGAGAGGAAAACATGAAAAAAATTAAAACTCAATTGTTATTACTAATTATAATGTAATAATAATTAAATGAATACTAGAAGTTGAACTGACCCAGTTATCCTTTATTGAATTTACAAGGTAAACACAGAATAAGAAGAAATTCCATATGTCCAGTTGGATTAAACCCTACATTGCAATTTATTACATATTGGTTGTGAACAGACAAACAGCCCTCTGTACTGAATACACATAGCCATACAGCCTGATTCCAAGGAGAGCTAAAAAAAAAGATCATGCTGAACAAAGCAGTACTGAATTGAATCTTTTACACCGTAACATCATCATGCATTTTCTCCATACTCTGCTCTTTACACTTTGTAAGGTGCTGACAAGGAGAATTTGTTTAACAATCAAGAGCTTCTTTAGTTGGTCATCAATTACTTTTTCCTTGTGACCTTAATCTGTGATTTAGGGATTGATAATGGGAGGAGAAATTAAATGCCAGTCACTCAAAGGGTTAATACCACAAATTTTTCAAACCCAAAGTTTTCAAAACTGTTCCAGAAACTTACCGTATTTTATAGGCTATAAGCCGCGACCCTAAACTTTTAACTCTCAAACTTAATACGATCGTCTTCAAACATAAACACAAAACATTCAGCTATAAGCCGAGACCCAGTTCTTAAAAAGTATAAGAGCTCATGAAAAATTTTAATCACATTTAGCTTTTAAAATCTGTTAAAATGAAATGAAAGAACGGGTTAATTATCCACCGGCACGGGCAATTCGCTTGAAAAGCAAGGTGTCATGAATATTTAACGAAAGCTAGGCTTATCTCTCGGGAAACAATTGTATCAATATTGTTACTTACTCATACAATGGCTAAGAATAACAGCAAATCACAGTTAGTAAGCTGAATTTAATGTGATCCGATCAAATGAATAAAATTGAATTCACGGCTTGATCATATGAACATTCCGAGTTCAGAGACCTGTCTTTAACAATCCTGTGTCGATAGTTGTTCATTGTCAATCCGTTATCATGCCAAAAGCCCTTCGTACATCATACAATCTAGCGTTCAAACTTAAAATAGTCGCCGAAGCAGAAGCCGTTGAGAACAACTCTGAGATCGCGAGGGAATACGGCACCGGTGAGTCAATGGTTCGTCGCTGGAGAAAAGACCAAGAAAACCTCTTCAACGGCGAAATAAAACTGTCCGCAAAACGTAAAATGATGGGCTGTTTTACGGGCGACCCTAAAAGCCGGAACGGCGGAATGGCGGAATGGCAGAATGGCGGAATGGCGGAAAATGACCCCAAAGCCTAAAACACGGAACGGCGGAAAATGACCCCAAATCCTAAAACACGGAACGGCGGAAAATGACCCCAAATCCTAAAACACGGAACGGATAGCAGGGCATGTTGCACAAATTTTGTACAAAGACACCAAGCGCTTGGCTCATTTATCCCCACGACGATAACACGCGTGACTAAAATTAAGTGTTATTAATTTTTTTCTTTTACTGAGTGGTATAAATAATAATGAACCATTATGCATGAAAGATAGCTGCGTTTTCGCGTTGTTAACCTGTTTAGTTACCTTTTGTTATGCAAAATTTGCCATGAGTTTTAGTCGCGGCATAAAAAGTCGCACAGCATGTGAAAACCAACTCGACATACCACATTACAATAAACAATTGTAACTTTGATACGTTTCCTGGTCACGTCTGTATTGATTTATTGAAACAATAATATCTCATATGCTTGTAAATGTGAGAACATCACAGGAACGTTTTCAGGCTTCTCAAAATATGACAACGTTCAGCCCCAGCTCCAAACTTAGACTAGCGTGAGAGCAAGCCCTCGTTACGAGCCCTTCAATACGAGCGTTTTTTCATCCACGAATAAGTTCTGGGACTTGAGTAACACTAGTTGAAGCGAGGTTTGCAGGGTGTCACGCGCGTGGGAATTTCTCATGGCGTGAAAAGACAAAAGAAAGTTAGCCGAAGGAAGCCGTCAAGAAGAATTTGAAGAATTTCTTCGCGACCAGGTGTCCAAAACACCACCATCCTATTGTGAAATTTACGGCTTACATATCAGCGAAGAAATAAACTTTCTAAACAAAAAAGAGGCTATTTCACCAATTCGTTCAGCGGATTTCTTCTGTTCCTCAACAAATTGCAAATCATCAATTCTATGGCGTTTAAATTGCCCTTTCTGAAAGGGAAGTGTAATTCAGACGGATCTTTGGATTGTCATGGTTTACCATTATTCGAGTGGAAGCATTTGCGAGACAAAGAAGAGGCTATCGGTCGAGGATCCTATGGTTTGGTTTTTGTGGCGAGAAACAATTCTGAGAAGGTCGTTATCAAAAAACTGTTAGGTGAGGACGAGAAGGAAAAGCGTCTTTTCCTCAAAGAGGCAAAAATACTCCATGGGATTAAAAGTGAACATATCGTTAGGTTTCAAGCTGTGTGCATGGAACCGTGTGCAATAATGCTTGAATATTTGTTTTTCGACTTCGCTCCCTTCGGCAGCTCAGAAATTGTCAGCAGTCTGGACCGACTTTTACAATATATTCACATTAATGAGGCAATCGAACAATTTCCACTTCAAGAAAAGATCGCCCTCGAAACGGCGATAGGGCTTGCACATTTGCATGACCTTGGGATCGTCCACCGTGATATAAAGCCTGCCAATATACTGGTCTCCAACCAGCATTATTGCACTTTAAAAGACAGCCACGAAATTGAGAAAGCTTTTCAAACTAGGCCGATAATTTGCAAGCTTGCTGATTTTGGAGAAAGCCGATCCGTGATTAATCAAACAAATAATGTGTGTCGCATGGTTACGAACAACCTTGCCCGTGGAACGCCCGCTTATCGTGCACCAGAAATATTTTGCCATCTTTTCACGCCATGAGAAATTCCCACGCGCGTGACACACTGCAAACCTCGCTTCAACTAGTGTTACTCAAGTCCCAAAACTTAGTCGTGGATGAAAAGACGCTCGTATTGAAGGGCTCGTAACGAGGGCTTGCTCTCACGCTAGTCTAAGTTTGGAGCTAGGGCTGAACGTTGTCATATTTTGAGAAGCCTGAAAACGTTCCTGTGATGTTCTCACATTTACAAGCATATGAGATATTATTGTTTCAATAAATCAATGCAGACGTGACCAGGAAACGTGTCAAAGTTACAATTGTTTATTGTAATGTGGTATGTCGAGTTGGTTTTCACATGCTGTGCGACTTTTTATGCCGCGACTAAAACTCATGGCAAATTTTGCATAACAAAAGGTAACTAAACAGGTTAACAACGCGAAAACGCAGCTATCTTTCATGCATAATGGTTCATTATTATTTATACCACTCAGTAAAAGAAAAAAATTAATAACACTTAATTTTAGTCACGCGTGTTTTAGGATTTGGGGTCATTTTCCGCCGTTCCGTGTTTTAGGATTTGGGGTCATTTTCCGCCGTTCCGTGTTTTAGGATTTCGGGTCATTTTCCGCCATTCCGCCATTCTGCCATTCCGCCGTTCCGGCTTTTAGGGTCGCCCCTGTTTTACACCAAAGTATCCCGAGATGGATCTAAGACTGCTGGAATGGTTTTTCGAGCAAAGAAGTCAAGGTGACAAGCCTGTTTACACATCCGTGGGAACAGAACATTCTCATTGGTCAGTTTTTGATAGTTGTCAAAACATTGGTATCATTGCTTATCTGGTATATCTTTCCTTCGTTTTATAAATAGGCCTTTTGCAGCCGGTCAACTGCTAAGCGAGTGCCGGGTTCGAGCCCCGGCCAGACCGACACTCAGGGTCTTAAAATAATTGAGAAGAATTTGCTACCTTTCTATAACATCAAGAAATGGTTAGATATTCTAGTCTTCTCGGATAGGGAAGAATAAATGGAGGTCCCGTCTCGTGTAGGGTTAGGGGCAGGAGACGTTAATTTCCCACGCACGAGATTACTGTGTGATGGATGTCCTCCCCTGGGGTGGGATGGGTGGGTTTACTTGGCCCGCAGTAATTGGCGCAAGCTGTTGCGGTGTCCCTTCCGGTCGGCGAAGCTTGATAAAAAACTGAGGCCGCAAAGATTTGACCGTAATTGATTTTAGTTGAAAATGAATATCCACAGACGTTCTCAAGCTCACAATACGAAATGTTTACTAGTTGTTTTATTACGAGCGGACGTGACCGTGACGGGAAAGTGGGGTTGTGTTACAATGCAAGTAGCGTATAATGACAGTACTGCGTAAAGCGGTGTTACATTACAATGCCGACCGTCGATTTTGAGCGCTCTAGAAAACAGTATACGGAGTCCGTAATAGCGTTCTATCAAAACGTTTGTTATGATAATGATATCCTTTAATAATTGCTCCTAAAAAGGCTTTTCGACAACTATTTACAATGATGTGCAATAATGTTTAAATAAATTTGAAAAAAACCATGTACAGTGTGCAAGGCTACAAATGTGTTTCTTATGGTATAATTACGAATAGTTTTCATAATAATAAAGTATGTGAACTTACCTCGTCTGTTTTCTGTAGTTCTTTATGCCTGTTTAGGCGAAACAACTATACCTTTAGTGTAGTGAGCTGGGAGCGTCTGTGGAATATCTTATACGAAAAAGAACCATTACAACTTTGCTTTACTGACCTGCAAAAAAGGCAGTCCTATTTCTATGCCAAAACTTGATCATGGCATGTTACGTGACTATTTTGGCGGGAAATTTATGGCGATCCGATGTTTTTCGGACCCGGTCCGTGTTTTGTCAATCGGACGCAATCCGATCCAGGTTTTGTTAATCCGGTCTGATTCGGTCCAGGTTTTGTCAATCCAATCCGCTCCAATGCCGTCCAGATTTTGTAAACGCCCATCTTTGTTGTCGTTTCCCAGAGTTTGATTAAGAGGCAACTTCTATTTATCAGCAAATGTTCTCCAGTCACCCCTGTCCTCATTTTCTGTTCACTGATAACTCATTTATTTCTGGTTTGATTCTAGAGAGACCTTCGCTAAATCATTTGATTCTTTTGCTATTTTGAGTTCGCGGAACTACCGGTTCGAAATATACGCTCATTAAGCACGCCATCTTTTAGAGTGGGTCTACCGCGAACGGTGTGTGGGTCTGTATGTTTTAGCGTAGAAAGGACGTGACTGAGCCTTGTGGAGAAATCCGAGGATAGACCTATAGTCGGTCGCCCGACTTAAAAGCTGACGCTTCGAGCGTTACGTTAGCCCTTCGTCTTCGCCCTTAGTAGATTATTTTGCTTTCTCTGTAGAATAAGCCTTTTGCACCCTTACTTCTGTATCCGTATTCACCATACTCTTTTCTCGAAAGGAAACAAGTTATTCTTAACTCTTAATAATGCAAAATCTTTTTGCAATATAATAAATCCTTTATTAACCAAGCTTGTTTGGTCAAAATAGCTGGATATTAGCCTCGTTCTTTCTTCACGTTTTTATGGACCTTGACTTGGTCTTGGTCCATAAAAATGCGAAAAAGAACTCATCCAATATCCAGCCATCTTGACCTCACACTTGGCTAATAACACACATTTATTGTGCAATGCATGAACCATGATTATCTTGAATGAAGAAGGGAATTAAACTGGCCATTACAGCCTAAAGATCCTATACTACATACTTAAAGCCTCTTAGATTTAATTGTTTAATTACTCTATTGGTATATCCTTCAAGGACATAAACTTTTAGGACTAGATATTTTTAAATGAAGTTTAGCTGTTTTTTAACAAAGCTATCATCTTCTAAGCCATCTTCAATTTAGCCAACTTTAATTAACCCCTTTTATAGGGAATCCCTGAGGCCCACTGTCTGCGTAAAATCATGGTTAGGGTTGGGCCTTGTGTAAATAAATGGTCCTAAGTGGTCTAACTCCACATCGAGTGCCAAAACTTTAGTTTTGTTACAAATAGACACTGGTGTGATCTAGAAACTCTTTGTTAAGTTTACTAAGTTGACATATTACACCCTATCAAAGACTGAAGCAGTTTTAGTTGTGCCTAGAATATATACAAAGTGCTAAAACAGTCCTGACCAATGAATGGATTCTAACAAAACTGGTTATTTATATACAGAGCGATATAAGTACAAACATTGTTGAACAGTCCACTTAAATGGGTAACTATCGCATAAAAGTTCCAAAAACTCAGTTCTTCTCCATATTGTGGATACCAGTACATGTTACAGAGACACAATATGAGGAGATCGGCAATTCAAAAAGACTAGTTTTTTCTACTATTTTGTTTCATCAATACTTAGAAGTTCTTTTCTTTCAAAACTGGACCATTGCCGGCAGCTAGGATTGAGTTTGTTTAGAAATGTTCAAAACTGCAAGCGAAAAAGGACCAAAGTTAAGTTTTGATATTTGTATTAAGGTACAAATTTGCTACTAGAATTTTAGATTTTTTTGGGCTCTTAACTTGAGTTCTCCATTATAGAGAGGAAATATCAAATTCTAATAATGTACCTACACAAAATAAGAAGGAGAAAATAAATTTTCTAATTAACTTATTTTTAATTATTTTCCTTGAAAACCAAGGAAACACATTGAGAATTTGTATCCATTTCAAACATGGGACGCACTATTCCATTGACACCTTCCCAAGTGTCCGACTCTTTAGTACGCTGATTATACATTTTAAGTGTGCCATTATCACAGTCCAAGTAAAATTCAATTATGTCACAACTACTACAGTCTTTCATTGTACTTGGTTCCTTTAACGAAGGCTGATTTTTCATTCCTGAATTCCATGTCCACTGCTTTTCAGAAGGCATATCTGCTGCAGGACTTACACCCACACCAAAAGAGAACTTGTTAGAGAAATTACCATATAATTGTACTTTCCATGAATGCCTTCCAAACTGAAATTGGGAAGTCCCAAACACTGTTAAAGGGAATTGAGCAGGAGGTGTGGTGTTGTAAGTCGTTGACCGATGCATGACTCTTTTGAAAAATACCATCATTGAGTCATTGTTCAGGTTAATGGAAGTATATTGATCCTTATGTTTACTGATATTACTTGCTAAGCAGAGTTTCCAGTTTTCACCAAGCCACCTAAAGGGATTATCTTTCACGTAGTTGGCATTCAGTTTCACTGACATTTGGTAATCATTTGATGTTGGAGTAAAATGGAAGCTGTATGTTCCATTGCCAATATCTTTGACAGAGTCACCAAATACAGTTTTACCAGATTGGGTGTGAATATCTACTTCACAAGCATCAGTACCTTCTTCTCGTTTCCTTCCATCCCACACTTTAGCAGTTATGATGAATTCAACAGGCTGCCCACTGATTATGTTGTACATCAAACCCTCTACCCCATGTCCCATAGTTACTGTTGACATACTAGCATACGCTCTTATCTGATCAGCAACTTGACCAAAGTTGGTCATCTCCTTCCGCAGTTGATCCTCCGTGAGAAACTTAAATACATCAACCACGCGTGGTTCCAGCTGCCACTTTGATGAATTTAGTTCTTCTAATCGGCTTGACATTTTCTTGCGCATGTTCAAAATCTCAACTTTACTGCCATTTTCCAAAGCCTTCTCTGTGAATTCTACACAGCTCTGCACACTTCCTAAAGCAGCTTCCAATTCTTCTTGTTGAATTTCCAAAGTTTTCTCTTTCATTTTTTTTAGTTCTTCAACATCATGAATCAATTCCTCACAACGAGCATTCAGACAAGCAGATAATTTCTGAAAACAGTTGTGCACTTCTTGAACAGTCTGTTCTGCATTCAAAGCAACACTTCTTCTCATCTGTAATACACCATCTATTCCCTTCTTCAGCAACCCTGCTTGTCTCTTCGTCCTTGAAAGAATCTCCACCACACCTGTCTTATTCTTTGCAAAAGCATCTTTTACAAAAGTGTATTGGTGCTCGCGATGTTTCACAATGGCACAGTCTCTACAGATAGCCTCATCGCATGTCTCGCAAAACAGCTTCAACAACTCTCCATCATGTTCCTGACAAAGACTGGGTTTGGTTACGGCCACAGATCCCATCTTTTTGGCTTCCTCAATTGACACCACGCCATGCGAGCTTGTGCCACGCCCTCGCCGATGAGCTTGGGTGCAAAACTCACAGAGGAAGTGGCAGCATGTGTTACATCTGTTCACAGGAGGATCTCCACTCTCACAGTTATCACACTCCAATTTACTACTTTCTGAATCTCCATGGAGGGAAACCAGAGATAATAAATTGTTCAAGAAGAAATTAGCTGGCAGAGAATCAACTTTACTCTCTGGAATCTGAAAGAGAAACATGAACAAGTTGATACATTCAGCTGTTAAAATGTTCTCAAAAGGGAGGAGATACTGTAGTACGTTGCCTGAGACTCTTTATTCAGGTTGTCCGCCTAACACACTATGTGTGTATGCTTTTTACTCAATTTGCATACAACGTGTTATGCTTTTTAAATATGCGTATTTGCAATGTAACGTGCTAATATTATCACGTGCTAATATGTTACAGATACTAATTAGAAAAATTGAATCATGTATGATTTTTCCTTTGTTATTATGTCCAACCTGAATCACAAAATGGAGCCTGTCTACTGGCTTTCAAACTTAAATCAAACAATCAGATGGCACACTCTTTGGCTAAAAAACAAATTCAAATAATTAAATCGAGATGTGGACAAAAATAACTTAAACATGTTAATTATAAAAAGGGAAAAAGCGATCGAGGCTTTAAGGTTAGTTCCCACCTTCAGAGGTCGAAAAACTCGTTTTTTCTTTTATTGGACTAGATTGAGGTTTGATATTTTACCTAACGCTTACAAAAAGAAAAATTTTAAAATCTCAAAAAGCGTCCAACTTATTTAGGAAAACTTATTTTCAAATAAGAGTTAGGAAATCAGGAGAGTGTCATAATCTCGTAGATGGGCGAACCCCTTGGGATAATATTCGCGGCAAATGTCAAGTTATTTACATACGTACTTTGTTTACATCGCGCACTTGACAAAATTCACATGTGAAAGTTCCCTGTTAGTGGAAAGTCTTTTCTCGCGGTCAAAAACAGAAATCAAAATTAGAAAGGAGTCCCGGAGTAAAGAAAAATAAAAAATAAAAAAAAAGGCCCAAAGAAGAGAGAGCTCGAGAAATGGCAATAATTTATCAATAATTTATCAATAATTAATCAATAATTTATCAATAATTTATCAATAATTTATCAGGAAGAAAAACCAGTGCTGGCACTCCTCCCCCCTCTAACATCCAAATTACGAACAAAGAAGTCGCAGCCATCAAATCTACAGTTGTCGTACGTAAGGTTAAAAACGAAGTTCCCTTTCAATAAGCAAGTACAAAACATAGGTAATCGCCTCGAATCGTATGAAATCATGAATAAACCTACCCGAGGGAACTCATTTCAGCGATAGGGGTATTACTTAAGCTGTCTGTCGATTCGCCGTTTTGTTTTTCGGCAGTTTCTCCAGTTTTATCTTTTTTAGCCGCGGGTTTTTTCTTGCCAATTCTTCTCATTACTTAACGTCTAACAGAGTGAGATAAAAATCTGCGACTGCTATGTAGTACTTTTCTGGGAATATTCTGATGCGTTGTCATAGACGTCAGGAGGTTGGGGGCGCTTTCCATTTGACCAAAATCTTCGAGATTTCCGGTCTGAAATTGAATGGAATGGGAAAAGTTCCGGGATAAGTTGTCGAAAATTGCGGAATACGTTTTGAGTGTACCCTCTTGGATACGGTCGGACGCGTTCCCTTCGACCAGATTTTGAACCGGTGATTTTTGTTGAATGGAAAGCGCCCCCTGTCGGTTGTTAGTAAAGGGTGTAACGGCGTACCGGCGTAACGAGAAACCGCTTAACGGGATTTTCTTTAATGTTATTATTACTATTTTTTTGTAATTCTTTTTCACTGTATTATTTTTTAAAGTTTTATAATTATTATTATTATTATTATTATTATTTTAAATGTGAACATTGTTATTCGTGATTGGCGGGGTTTTTCCGGGTGTTACGAAAACTAAGACCCTCAGAAACGATGACCTAAGACCCGTCTTAGTTTTCGAGATTACGAAAACTAAGACCCCCTAAAATCGAATCTGTCGAAATATAAAGTCAAATTGTAAGCAAAACAGGTCTAATCTGTCAAGTCATCTCCTGTCCGATCCTTTCCACCGAGTTTTAGGTCAAATTTAGCTAAGAGGGGTCTTAGTTTTCGTAATCTCGAAAATTAAGACCTCTCTTAGTTTTCGTAATTACTAAAACTAAGACCCCCCACCAAACCAGGTTGTAAAATATCTGAAAAGTTGAATCACGACCGTTCAAAGACTATAATCTGTACAGCAACCAAAAACTAGAATCGTACGAGTAGACGGTCCGCTTTTTCTAACAATTCGCAACATGTCATTAGAGACTGCTCGCCACCTAAGCCGAAAATAGACTGGACACTAAGAAATAACTCAGAGGGAGTTGGTATCTAGTACGATAAGTGCACCTGGTTGTTAAAGCCAAATTGCGGGAAATTGTACCCTTGAATGATCCTGACTTTTTCACTGTTGATCTAATGGAGATGAATCCTTCTAATACAATTCGCAGAAGACAAATGCCCCACGCCTTTAAGGCGGAGATGGAGTGGTTTGCGAAAGGCATTCATCAGCCAAAAACTAAGCGTGAGATATGCGCAACAACTATTGATTCATTTCAAGACATAATATGGGATAAACCCTTCGACGATCTACTACCTACTTGTGGTGAGTATTTTTTTTTCCATTTGGGGCTACACATTAACTCATAAAAGGAGACAAACCAACTTCACTTTAATTCGAAAAAGGGGTCACAAAGGCTGAATAAATCTATGCAGATAATCCTGTCGCGACCGCAAATTACTGTTGCGTGATTGTTGTAACGCTTCCACTAACTGAAACGTCCTCTACAGGACTATATTTGAGAATTCACTTAAATGCCCAGATCCCAGTTGGCTTTATAACTGAAATGGTAGAGCACTGCACCGGTAAAGTAGGGGTCTGGGCTCGAAACGTTCAAAACTTCGATGATCTGCAAAATCTCACTTGAAACTAGAGCATTTTAGGAGTCAGGCGGTCAGACGTCAGGGCTCGTCAGGCGTTCTTGTTTATGGAAACCAGACTTCCCCTTCCAAGTACCTTGCAGTGTCCAGTCTATTTTCGGCTTGGGTGACGCGCTGTCTCTAATGGCATGTCCATTTGCAGACGGTATATTTTCAGCATTGTGGCTTTATAAAGACGAGCCATAAGCTACCTACGTATAACTGTACACTGAAAATATGCCTTACCCCAATTGATCTTTAATTTTGTTGTTTATCCTTTAAATCATAAAATTGGCTTTCCATTGGAGATGGCTGTTTTTCTACGTGTCTCCGCGATCGAGATTGCGTTACCTGTGACAGTGCTGAATAACTTATGCACACGCGCTAGGTTTTGGCGGATTGCACGTGGGCATTAAATTAAGAGCCCACAGAAAGCCGATAATAAATCCGATTAGGTTTTCCCTTGTTCCTGTAACATCACGAAGCGAAGAAATGTGACAAGAAAAGCGAACAAAAAACGTGATGTGTTCACAAATGGTTTCACAACATGGGGTGTAATCCAGCTGTCAAGGAAACTCTCCTGTAAGAGTCCAAGCTCCACACAATAAAATTTCCCTGGCAGAATCGGTCACATTTACTGACTTCTATGTTTTCCCCAAGGATAATATCGGCAAGGAACAGTAGCCATCCTAGTTCCACTTCACAGGTTTCGTAAGTTTTTACGCAAGAAGTGAACGGCAGCGGCCAGGACAAATTGGAAAACAAACCTTGGGGAGTCGCAAGGAATACCTGGTCGCGATTTCCGGTGTCGGTAATTAACTCCTTCGTTCGGAAACAGATAAAATCGATGTTAGCGCTTTCCAATATTGCAAGTACAGCAATGATTTTGCTCGATTGATCGAATGTGAGCCTTCTGTGGGTTCTCAATTTAATGTCCACGGTCATAATTCGACTTTGTAGATATTTTACAGAATGGTTTGGTGGGGGTCTCCGAAAACTAAGAGGGTCTTAGTTTTTGAGATAACGAAAACTAAGACTCATAAATTTACCGTTAAATTTGACCAAACACTCGGTGGAAAGGATCGGACAGGAGATAATTTGACAGATTGGACCTGTTTTGGTTACAATTTGACTTTATATTTCGACGGATTCGATTTGAGGGGGTCTTAGTTTTCGTAATCTCGAAAATTAAGACGGGTCTTCGGTCTTAGGTCTTCGTTTTCGAGGGTCTTAGTTTTCGTAACACCCAGGAAAACCCCGCCAATGACGAATAATAATGTTCACAATTAAAAAAGATAATAATAAAACTTTGAAAAATAATAATAAAATTAAAAAAATTACAAAAAAAATAATAACATTAAAGAGAATCCCGTTTTGCGGTTTCTCGTTACGCCGTTACGCCGTTACTCGTTACGCCGTTACGCGTTTTACTAACAACCCCCACTGTCTTGCCATTGGTTCGCGTTTTCAGGAGGCGCCAGTTGTTTACAAATCTTAAGAAGCTAAAATCTCGCATTTTATTTTAATAGGAATACATCTACTTTGAGCGAATTTATAGGGCATGTAGATTTGAACGATATTCGTGAAATTTCGCTAAAACATTTCAGGGATAATGACGAACGAAAGTGTGTCTGAAAAGTTTCATACTTGAAATATTTTTCACGTGGTGTCCATTTACGCAACAGGTTTCGCATATTTTACGCTACTTTAACTTCTGATGCGGATAACTAGACAACCAATGAGAATATCGGAAAAGCCTGACACACTTCAGTTGATTGAGCCTTGTGAATAATACTGAGCAGCAATTATGCTCATGCTGCGGGATCCGATACCCAATAAACTCAATAGAAGGATCCTCGGTTGTTTAAGGCCTTACCGGCTCCTGATACTCCCTGAATGAAAACATAGCCTAAATTATACTTTTATCGTAAACTGCGTTTATTAAGCTTTCTTTTGATGTATAGTTTGCTAGAATTTTCTTGAAACTAGCGCGCGTACGAATTTTTTCCCGGAGGACACCCGCGAAGGTGGGAAGTAACATTAACATCTCTGTTCTGATTTAATTCATTTCAAAACCGGTGATGGCATCGAGGAGGTAAGAAAAACACCCGACCACGTCTTCTCATAACAGGCATACACATCTGAAGGTTTTTTGTAGGCATAAAATGTAATGGCAGCTTCTTTTGTAAGAGGATCAATCTTGATCAGTCACGCGATGGCGGCTGGGAGGTGAATTTTAAAAACGAAGTATCCTTTAAAAAACACATTTTGGATGAGAAAATTGAACAGAGGCTCCCACGCCATGAAATATAAAGTCACTGTTGTTTCACAAATACTTTAAATTTCGAAGAGTACTTAGGCTGCATAAATTCAAAACCGCACCCGAGAGACCTTACTCCACTGCACACTGATGGAGGCGTCATACGTAGCTCAACTATGTCACAGCAATTAGGTCTCGCATTACGACAGTCAAGAATAATTTACTTTCATCAACTAACCTCCACGATAATCCGACAAGTAGGACAGTTCAACTTTCCAGCTTTTCCTTTTCTACCGACCAATCCTTCCAGACAAATTTTGCAGAAGGAATGAAGACAAGGAAGAACTTTCGGATCTTTGAACTGCTCCAAGCACACAGCGCATTCCAACTCCTTCTCTAAATTTTCGGTCAACGTCGAAGCTTTAGCCATCTTTGGTAGATCTCCTTCCTCAAAAAGAAACGAGAAAAATCGCCGAAAACAGCTCGCCGACAAAGCGGTTAGAGTTTCTGGGAAATCGAGGAACTCGACTTTCTGGAAAGTCACGTGATAATTAGGGCGTCGATGCGAACCCCTCCTGTATTATTCCGCCCTTATAATTAAGCAGGTACGCAATGCGTACAAGTATGTCTGAAAAGTTGTAGTTCTGCTGATGCTTAGGAATTGTGTTTTTTTTTGATAAAATAAAAAAGAAAAAAAAGGTGGATCATGTTCACTGTAGGTAGTGTCAATTATTTACCAGGTGGATTACATACAGAAAACTCCTCTCGTTTTTTAAGTCAAGTTATGCCTAATTAACAAATGGTAAACACCACAGCGTACACTATCCTTGGGTTTCACCCACGTTGCCAATACCTTAGCAACGGTTAATATCCGCCATCTTGGTGTCCCTCGAGCGTAAACAAACCGTATCTAACGAAAAGTTCATGTGAGAAAGAAGGGATGGTTTTATGCATTATTGTTGGCTGTTCGAGCAAAAGTGGAAAGCATAAAGACTAAGGATTTTTTCGTATAATAATTTAATAATTTTATTATCTCTATAGCGCAAAATTCATTATATATATGATCTAATGCGCTATACCTAAGATCATCACAAATCAAGGGGAAGAACAGGAGGAACTAGAAGTTGTTGTATGGTTCGAGGCTTGCGGCTGTTGTAGATTCTCGATTTTTTGGTCGAGCTTTTCTTTGAGCTTCTTAGCCGATGAGAAATCGATGTCTTTAGCCCTCGCATACGGCACTTCATTGACCATGTCGGCAAAATCCATGAGCATTTTACCTGAGTGCAAGTAAGCTTGGGGTGTCACGAAAACTCACACCCCGAAAACTCAGACCTCAGACCTCAGACCCCGAAAACTCAGACTCCTCGAAAATTCAAGAAATAAACTCGACTCATGATCACTCCTGGTAATCCCGCGTGTATTTTGACCTTTTGGGTCTTGATCCAACTGAAGCAGCAAAAGCAAGGCCGCAAGTTGCACGTTTCGCAAAATCGTCCGATGGTTGAGTATTAAAACATTTTAGAGTGACACAAGACTTCATTTAGCTTAGATTTACCTCCATTTTTCCCGTTGATTTTGAACTTTTCATTCACAGTTAACGGGATCAAATGCGCTCGCTCCAACATCAAAGTATTAAAATGTGGCGTGATTTTGACGAGCCGAAAGGGACGTTTGTTTACCTTTTTGTACTTCGTTGCACAGATCCTTGTTGTTGCTCTGTTCAAATTCTTAAATATTTCGCGATAATAATGGATACAAACAGAGACTCGGCCCACCAGTCCCAAAACGAAGACAATTTTGCGACCCTTGGGCTAGAGTTCTTAAATGAGGCAGAAAGAGAAAAACAACGCGAAAGAAGACTCGGCATCAGCGCCGTCACGATTCGCTTCACTGAAGAATCACTCTTGATATTGTTGTCCGTCTTTCGCGTCGGATTTGTTGCATTGTTCCACCGGTTATATTATAAAAAAAATTGGTTCATGCTTTATGCTATGCACTATCGAATTATGGAGCACTTCGAAAGCTTGGAGAACACTTCGAGGGACCTGAGTTTTCGGTGTCTGAGTTTTCGTGACACCCAGCGAGCTTGCCATGAATTCTAGTAGTTGCCTCAAACATAAATAAAACACTTGCGATATGTGAGCATGACTCAGCCAGTCCAGCTTTGCATCCCAAGCAATGGGCTGACAAAATAGTCCCATCGTTTTCGGAAATGACCCAAATGTTCACTAAAGGATCATTCATATGCTGTGAATGCCAAACTCGTGCTCTCACGACATACTTGCCGGCTATTACTTTGCCTACAACTGAGGTTACAAATCCCGACACCATTTGATTAAACGCCTCTAGACTCTTGAACGCCTTGAACTGCTTCTTGGGGTAGAAGCTGGTCTCAAGAACGAGGTAACTCAGCAAGTCCGACGCTTCCACAGGAGGCAAGCATTTTGGACTGAACTTCTCGGCTGGTATGCTTGCAGGGTCAACCCCAATGACCGAGATCTTTTGCAAGCATCTTTCCTTCCAACTCTCTAAGCTTTCGGCATACTCAGAGAGCACTGGGATACCTTAAGATGAATGCCGGATACTTTTATCGCTTTTTTCTGTCTGGATATTCATGTAGTTGGCGAAATAATACGGCGATAAGAGAGAGGGCTTCACTATAGAAATCGACTAATTATTCATAAATTTGACACCCAAGGGACACCAACATAGCGGACACTAACTTCAGCAAAGCTTGTGACGTCACATGAAACCCAACCATTGAGTTATGGATGCACGCGGGAGGTTGCTAAGCACGAAAGAAGCGTAAACTAGCTTCTTGAGTGCTTAGCAAACCTCCCAAGTGCATCCATAACTCAATAGTGTACGCTGTGGTGTTTACCATTTGTTTTATAATATAACATTGATACATTGTAGCTAAGGAGTTCCCTTTTATTTAACAAATCTTACGTGACCAGAAAAAACAAGCGCGCGCGGAAAACTAGTGTTTGCATTTGCTCACATCAGCAGCGTACACCCATGGGCAAATGGGAAAAGCTAAATTAACCAATCAGAGCGCGCGCTTTACTTTGGTTATGTTATAACTTAAATTAGGGTCAGTGGTTCTAATTGTGTTAGATTAGGAGGAGAAAAAGTCCTTCTACTCAATCAATTCTAGAAAAGACCTTAAGATTTTCTGGATACCTATGATCTCGAATTAATAATTCCTTTGGGCAATAAATCAAACATTCCATCCATTATCAACAGATGGTGACAGATAAGACAGTTGGGCTTGATAACAAAAACAAAAACCAAAGGAGGCAAAAGCTAAACGGGAGAGCCAGATTTGTATCCTTAAAGTGGAGCAGAGGAGACTTATTGAAATATGAGGAGGAGAAATGGTTGGGTTTCAGGTGACGTCACAAGCTTTGCTGAAGTTAGTGTCCGCCATGTTGGTGTCCCTCGGGTGTCAAATTTATGAATAATTAGTCGATTTCTATAGTGAAGCCCTCTCTCTTATCGCCGTATTATTTCGCCAACTACATGAATATCCAGACAGAAAAAAGCGATAAAAGTATCCGGCATTCATCTTAAGGTATCCCAGTGCTCTCTGAGTATGCCGAAAGCTTAGAGAGTTGGAAGGAAAGATGTTTGCAAAAGATCTCGGTCATTGGGGTTGACCCTGCAAGCATACCAGCCGAGAAGTTCAGTCCAAAATGCTTGCCTCCTGTGGAAGCGTCGGACTTGCTGAGTTACCTCGTTCTTGAGACCAGCTTCTACACCAAGAAGCAGTTCAAGGCGTTCAAGAGTCTAGAGGCGTTTAATCAAATGGTGTCGGGATTTGTAACCTCTGTTGTAGGCAAAGTAATCGCCGGCAAGTATGCCGTGAGAGCATGAGTTTGGCATTCACAGCATATGAATGATCCTTTAGTGAACATTTGGGTCATTTCCGAAAACGATGGGACTATTTTGTCAACCCATTGCTTGGGATGCAAAGCTGGACTGGCTGAGTCATGCTCACATATCGCAAGTGTTTTATTTATGTTTGAGGCAACTACTAGAATTCATGGCAAGCTCGCTGGGTGTCACGAAAACTCAGACACCGAAAACTCAGGTCCCTCGAAGTGTTCTCCAAGCTTTCGAAGTGCTCCATAATTCGATAGTGCATAGCATAAAGCATGAACCAATTTTTTTTATAATATAACCGGTGGAACAATGCAACAAATCCGACGCGAAAGACGGACAACAATATCAAGAGTGATTCTTCAGTGAAGCGAATCGTGACGGCGCTAATGCCGAGTCTTCTTTCGCGTTGTTTTTCTCTTTCTGCCTCATTTAAGAACTCTAGCCCAAGGGTCGCAAAATTGTCTTCGTTTTGGGACTGGTGGGCCGAGTCTCTGTTTGTATCCATTATTATCACGAAATATTTAAGAATTTTAACAGAGCGACAACAAGGATCTGTGCAACGAAGTACAAAAAGGTAAACAAACGTCCCTTTCGGCTCGTCAAAATCACGCCACATTTTAATACTTTGATGTTGGAGCGAGCGCATTTGATCCCGTTAACTGTGAATGAAAAGTTCAAAATTAACGGGAAAAATGGAGGTAAATCTAAGCTAAATGAAGTCTTGTGTCACTCTAAAATGTTTTAATACTCAACCATCCGGGACGATTTTGCGAAACGTGCAACTTGCGGCCTTGCTTTTGCTGCTTCAGTTGGATCAAGACCCAAAAGGTCAAAATACACGCGGGATTACCAGGAGTGATCATGAGTCGAGTTTATCTCTTGAATTTTCGAGGAGTCTGAGTTTTCGGGGTCTGAGGTCTGAGTTTTCGGGGTGTGAGTTTTCGTGACACCCCAAGCTTACTTGCACTCGGGTAAAATGCTCATGGATTTTGCCGACATAGGTCAATGAAGTGCCGTATGCGAGGGCTAAAGACATCGATTTCTCATCGGCTAAGAAGCTCAAAGAAAAGCTCGACCAAAAAATCGAAGATCTACAACAGCCGCAAGCCTCGAACCATACAACAACTTCTAGTTCCTCCTGTTCTTCTCCTTGATTTGTGATGATCTTAGTATAGCGCATTAGATCGTATATGTAATGAATTTTGCGCTATAGAGATAATAAAATTATTAAATTATTATACGAAAAAATCCTTAGTCTTTATGCTTTCCACTTTTCCTCGAACAGCCAACAATAATGCATAAAACCATCCCTTCTTTCTCACATGAACTCTTCGTTAGATACGGTTTGTTTACGCTCGAGGGACACCAAGATGGCGGATATTAACCGTTGCTAAGGTATTGGTCAC
Organism: Stylophora pistillata; assembly: GCF_964205215.1. Taxonomy (NCBI): domain Eukaryota; kingdom Metazoa; phylum Cnidaria; class Anthozoa; order Scleractinia; family Pocilloporidae; genus Stylophora; species Stylophora pistillata. Next base: position 23,486,244 of record NC_142525.1, on the reverse strand, counting down.
GTGGGTGAAACCCAAGGATTGAACGTTTTATGAACAAGGTAAGAAGTTTTTTTGCGATACATGGGTAAGACATATTTTTCTGATCTGTTTGCTGTACATGTTTTTACATGTCTTGAAATTGTGAGGACAAATTTTTTAACTTTATAGACTTTGGCAAGCTATAAAGCATTACAAAATAACAAAGCAAATTAAAAAAGATGGGAAGGAGAGATAGATATATAAAAGGATTTGACAGCACTTGCAAAGAACACAAAGGGTCAAATAATGTTGCTTTAAAATCAGTACAAGGGCGTAGCCAGGAGGGGTCCTGGGGTGCCCGTGACCCCCCCTTGGTAGGTCTTCTTTAGAGCAAACAACCTACAATATTCAGGTGACGAAAACGCCATGACAATATCTTGGCCGTAAAAGCCATTGATATGGGCCTTCATGCCGCGATAATACAACTGAGCCCGCTGATGCACGCGGGAGAGCAGCGGTGTAAATGGTGAGTAGCCTCTGTGACCCCCCCCCCCCTTTGAAAAATCCTGGCTACGCCCCTGCAGTATGGTATCATTCAACCTCCAAAGTTAATTGACATGATCTCATATAATTTCATGAAGACTATTCACTCCACTATGCCCTTGACAATTATATAATTATGTATATACTATATAAGAAACAAGTTTACAGGCTAAACAAGCAAATAGGTACTGGAAGTTATGAAGGCCTTCTGTCATTTGATACTCAATTTTTTTAGGTAGAAACTATCATTATATTATAAAAATTTATATTAACCCTTTAAACCCTAAGAGTGACCAGCATAATAATAATAATAATAATAATAATAATAATAATAAGAAGAAGAAGAAGAAGAAGAAGAAGAAGAAGAAGAAGAAATTTATAGAGCGCTCTTTCCCATGGGTCCAAAGGCGCTATTTACAAAGTCACAGTTCAAAAATAGTTTAAAATAATTAAAATTAGTTAGTTAAGATTATTGTTAAGAACGACTCAATAAATCCGCGGTTAAACTCAAAGTTTTACTTTATTCTGACTAAGGACAAAACCTCCTTGGCGAATACTCGATCTTCACAAGACAAAAATCTCGAACGAAGTAAAAGTACTTGACATTTGATCCCTGTCGCTCCTTTTAAAAATGGTAGTCTGGAAAAGCCGGAATCCGGAATTCCGCCGGAATATTTCAACGTCTATTTTTTTAATTCAAAACGACTCCGACGATTTTTCGAAGAGTGTACGGGCTCCGAATATACTCCGATGATTAACACGAAGATTGTTCGATACTTTCGGAAGTTACCCAGAGAGCCCTGAATTTTTGAAGGCCTATTTTTTCAATTCTTCTTTTTTCTTTTTTCAAGATTTTTCCGAAGAGTGTACGAGCTCCGAATATATACTCCGAAGATTAACCGAAAACTATCCGAGGGTCTACGAAGTTACCCGGAGATCCTCGAGGAACAATCGAACCCCCTGCTTCATTTGTTTTTATCGACTTTTTTTATCTCATCTTTTGTTTATTTTTGATTATTAACTTATCTATTTTTCAACGGCCGTGAAACTAAATAAAAAACAGCAAATCGTTCATTCACACGGTCAGCGTCCCTTTAATCGCATCTCGGCTATTCATTAAAAGGGTACAAAGAAAATATAGCAATGCCTTAGTCAGTCTGCCATTTACACAATTTCAATTCCGGGAAAGTACTGCTTAACGAAAGCGATAAGCTCTTCCGTTAGAGACAGGCCTCCCTCAGTCCTCCTCAACAGACCTTGCAGGTTTTCCAGCTTACCTTTCCGAATGGCGTACCTGCTCTGAATAAACTCGAAGATTAACCAAAGATTATCTGAAGGTTTTCGAAGTTACCCGAAGATCCCTGAAGTTTTCAAGGCCTGTCTTTAATTTAAAACAAATCCGAAGATTTTCCGAGTGGTGTACGAGCTGTGCACATACTCCGAAGTTACTCGAGGATCCGGCCTGAATGGGAACAATCGAACCCCCATGAACATGGTCGAACACCTATGAGGAATTAAGAAAACGCTAAAGAATCTTTTTTTAGGTTAGTTACACGGAATTTTTGATGGTGAATTTTGTCTTAGCCAAGTGAAAAGTGCATGGATATTGGGTAAATTCAAATCAGTTTGTTTCCAGTTGGACAGTTAACCACCCCGATATCCCACTCCTTTTTCCTCGTCCGAAGAACAAAGAAAGATCGAAAACGCAGGCCTTGTGAAGACTTGACATGCAGTAAAATACGTTAGTGACACCATTGTCTAAAAATTGATCGCGAAATTATTTTTTTGAGTTAAACTTGAATTAATAACTTGAATTTTGAATAAAAATATCAGATCTACAACCACAGCATCAGGCTTTTGCCCTGACCAGCAAGGTTTCTCACGTGGCCACAGCAATGGGAGAGGCTGGCCAAAATCATCCTTTTGGATACGCAGGGCCGTTACCATAGTCATTTACGACATCTCTGTTTAGTCAAAGGCTGTCGTCGGCGATGTCTTCTACGCAGCAGCATTCGTTTAGCGGTATGCATCCACTCCAACCATCTGTGCCCCAAGGTTTTCCTTTACCGCCGAAACCCATCATTCCTGAATCTTCTAATCCTTTCTTTAAAATCAAGCTAAAAGGAAACATCTCAAAATGTAACGGATGTGAAGGAAACTTTCAAAAAGACTCTCAACCTGTTGATAGCATGGCAGTCATTAGACGTTTAGAGGTGGACTGGCATCCAAATCTGTACTTAGATGGCACAAAATGTTGGAAGTTAGGAAGAGCACAAAGAAGATACTACCATATTAACACAGCATGTCTGTGCACACGTCGTCCCTACTTTCATACAGGCCACTTGCAAGGTCTGTTGAGGAGAACTGAGGGAGGCCTGTCTTTAACGGAAGAGCTTATCGCTTTCGTTAAGCAGTGCTTTCCCGGAATTGTAATTGAATAAATGGCAGACTAACTAAGGCATTGTTATATTTTCTTTGCACCCATTTAATGAATAAGCGAGATCCGATTAAAGGGACGCTGACCATGTTAACCTATAATTTGACGAATGATTTGCTGTTTATTATTTAGTTTCACGGTCGTTAAAAAATAGATAAGTTAATAATTAAAAATGCAAATTGTAAACAAAAGGTGAAATAAAAAAAGTCGATAAAAAACAAATAAAGCTGGGTGTTCGCTTGTTCCTCGAGGATCTCCGGGTAACTTCGGAGACCCACGGATAGTTTTCGGTTAATCATCGAAGTATATTCGGAGCTAGTACACTCTTCGGAAAATCATCGGGGTCGTTTTGAATTAAAAAAAACAGACGTTGAAATATTCCGGCGAAATTCCGGATTCCAGCTTTTCCAGACTACCATTTTTAAAAGGAGCGACAGGGATCAAATGTCAAGTACTTTTACTTCGTTCGAGATTTTTGTCTTGTGAAGATCGAGTATTCGCCAAGGAGGTTTTGTCCTTAGTCAGAATAAAGTAAAACTTTGAGTTTAACCGCGGATTCCAGCTTTTCCAGACTACCTTTCAAAAATACCATAAATGTAACGCAACGTCACGTTCTCCTGAACAATTATAAAACACGAAGATCATTTCATGAATTTAAAAAGCACGTGTAAAAAGACCAGTTTTAAGCTATATTTTAAAAATTTCAAGTGATCCAGCATCCCTAACATGCTGAGGAAGACTTTTCCAGAGAAGCGGTGCGACAACAGAAAAAGCATGACGGCCATAACTATCTGTGTGGAAGGCAGGGACGTCAAGTAGATTCTTCGTTGAAGACCTACGGTTGCGTGGTGGTTGATAGTTTTTGAGAAGGTCTTTAATGTAAGACGGAGCGAGACCACGAAGAGCCTTGTAGGTAATGGTAGTATTTTAAATTCAATTCAGAGATCAATCGGAAGCCAATGAAGTTTTTTGAGAACAGGTGTAATATGGCAAAACTTTGGAGAAACAGTAACAACACGAGCGGCTGCATTCTGAACACGCTGAAGCTGTTTAATCAGATACTTAGGTAAACCATATAATAGCGAGTTGCAGTAATCAAGTTTTGATGTGACTAGGGCATGAACAAGAAGCTGAGCTGCATCAGCGGTGAGATCTCTACCGGAATGATACTCATTTTACGAAGATGATAGAATGCCGATTTGCAAATTGCAGTCACTTGAGGAGCCATATTTAGAGATTCATCAAACAGAACTCCAATGTTACTTGCTCTTGAAGAAGCCAGCACTCTCTCATCACGGACATGAATAAGTGACAAGGCTGGTCGAGCAAGGTTACGAGATGATATGGCAAGAAGCTCAGTATTGTCTTTATTTACTTGTAGTCTATTAAAAAGCATCCGGGTGTCAATTTTCCGTACACAGGCCTCCAATTTACACTTGGTCAGCTCCATACCATTAAGGGATGCCGTCTAGAATATTACATAGAGCTGCGTATCATCCGCATAAAAGTGAAAACTCAACTCGTGCTTACAGGCGATATCACTTAATGGAGAGGTGTACATTGAGTATAAAAGAGGACCAAGTACTGACCCTCGCGCCCTGGGGGGGGGGGGGGTACTCCCTTATAAGGGCTTCAATGGGGACGTGCGGCCACCTAGGGTATTTTTTTTTGAGATTTTTGTCTTAAACAGGGTATCGATTTTATCATTTTTTGTCTTAATCAAGGTATCGATTTATTAGTTTTTGTCTTAAACAGGATATCTTTTCTTGGAAGATAAACAGCAAAATTTTTACAAGCTCTAATTTTAATTGATATTGAATTCCGTTGATTTTGGCATTGATACCAGGCACATTAAATGTCTTAAACAGGGTATCAAAAATCAGAATTTTGTCTTAAATAGGGTAGGAAAATCAGCGATATTTGTCTTAAACCGGGTCAGGGTATGAGGGGCCACGCCACACCTTCCCACCCAGGAATATATCGAGTACCCCCCCCGGGCCCTTGGGGTACACCAAACTGCAGAACATGACGCTCAGAGGTCAATCCATTGATTTTAACAAATTGAGTGCGACTGCTCAAATACCTTTGAAACCATTCCAATGCCATACCTCGAATTCCAAATCGATGAGAAAGGCATCTAATTTCTTCTTCCACCAATACTGCCAAATCATTCATTACAATCCTGAGAATAAAGGAAATGACCGACAACCTAAGTAACTTTGATCGTGAGACAAATTCTCTTTGTCAGCACCTTTGGAAATGTATAGAGAACGGTATAGAGAATATGCATACTGATCTGAAAATGTAAAAGGTTAATGTTCAGCTTGTGAATTACATATAAATTTACAATTCATAAAAATCTGTTTGAATTGGCAAAAACTCTCTAAAGGGGTCTAAAAAATGATGTCTTTCTCCAACAAAGATACCAGGATGTTAAATCAGATCTCATTCACAGCTTGTAATCATTACGACACAGAGGATTGGGCTGGCATAGATCAGCTAGCAAGAAATAAAAGAATGGCCAGCCAGTTTGAGCTACTTGTGGGATCAAAATTCATCATCTTTATTTGTCTTATTTCAACAATACAAAGATTTATTTACAGCGATAACAGCTGGAAGGTGAGATCCAAGAAGCCACTGGGCTTATGGGAGAGCCACCTTGCTTATAATAATAAATCAATTGAAGAAAAAGTGTTGTGAATGTGTGGCTTGGCCAACTCGGTGATTATTTATTTATTTAAGTAAAAACTCTTACTATTTTATCATACCTTTAAACATTTTTCTCATTATCTGTAAGGCCTGTTTTCACTTCCTTTTTTTCCATAAAACAATTTTTTATTACACCATCACCTATAATTGTAACTATACTCAATAAAAACATTATGCTTAAGATGGACTGTTGGAAACATAAATGTCAAAGATCTATTCCATTTAACAACTCCTTAATAATTACTGGATGAGAAGAAAGGAAACACCATATTTTCTTTATAAGCTTTCCCCACAAATCATAGGGTCCTAGCTATAAACTCAATTAGAAACCATTATATCACAGATGTCAAAGCTGATCTTACCACTTAGCAAATGGTATATACCACAACGTACACTTATTGAGTTATGGATGCAGACAGGAGGTTGCTATGCAAAAAGAAGCGTAAGCGTCTCGCAAGGCAATAGACAATAGCAACTCTAGCTTCTTGAGTGCTTAGCAGACCTCGTAAGTGCATCTATAACTCAATGGTGTACACAATGTGGCGTTTACCATTTGTTTTACGACTAACATTGATACATTGTAGCAAAAGAGTTTTCTTTTATTTAACAAATCTTACATGACCAGAAAAAACAAGTGTGCACAGAAAACTAGTCTTTGCATTTGCTCACGTCAGCACCATACACCGATGGGCAAATGGTGGATGCTGAATTGACCAATCAGAGTGTGCGCTTTACTTTGGTTATGTTATAATTTAAAATTCAAGTCATTTTGCACAAAAAAAGTACAAGAAATTGAAAAATTATAATAATTGTAAAAATAAAACATAGCACAGTGAATAAAAACTAAAATTATTGGTGGATGGAAGCATAATTTCTCTAGCTTGATATACTGGCTACTAAAGAACTGATGAGCAAGCACTATTCACCACCAAGCAGCATAAGAGAGAAAATTATGCAAATTATAAAAATTATGTCAATTAAGAGTTTAATTAATTTCCAACCATCATGTTGACAGAAATAAACAATAGTTTTGGTTTTTATGTTACAGATACTGGTATACTAAAACAATTATTCACCTCAGTGTCTGTGAAGGTGGTGGCTATAATTTATCTCCACTTCAGTGAACAATTAAATAGGACACATTTTAATGCTATAGTGGATAAGGTATGAGACAGCTAAACTCTGAACGAAGCTAAATACGAAGTAATTTTCAATCAAAATTAAAGATTCAGTGCATGGAAAACAAAATTTAAGTAATTCAACAAAAGCAAATCAAAACAGTGAAGAAAATTGTCATTATATTAAAAAGTCAAAAAGGTGTAAACATCAAGGAGAATGCCAGAGGCTTGGAAAAGGTTGGCATGCCACTGATGCATGTTTTAGGCATCCATGCATTTAACCCAACAATTGAGTTAAAGTATTACAAAATGAAAGCAATCTAAGATTACTCTTAAAATTTGTCTCAGATCTAAATTGGTTAAATTTTGTCTGTTCAAATCAATTTTGAGCCCTCTAAAGTAATAGAGAAACCTGGTCTCCATGGCTGGTCATGTGAAACACTGGACAAGTATCTCCAGCAATGCCATGCCAAATGTCTGACTCTTTGGTACGTTGATTGTATATAATAAGTGTTCCTTTGTCACAGTCCAGGTACATTTCTACAATATCATTGCTCTCAAAGTCTGTAATAGTGCTGTTCTTAACATGCATGTTGCTTGAGAGCAAGAGGTGCTTCATTTGTTTGGAATTCCACACCCACCAGTTACCCAGACTGGCCAGCTTGCCATGTGATCCTCTACAGGTACTGATGACCCCAAAGCTAAAACCTTCTTTAATATTGCCAATTAGTTTAGCTTTGCATGAATGTTTGCCATTGTTGAATGAAATAGAACTCACCACATAATGCCAATTGTTTGCACCAAAGGGCCGAACAGTGCCTTCACTGCTGTGTGAGGTTTTGGTGCTTTGGGAAATGCCATTTGACAGCAAGCTTGCAGCACTAGTACTGGTACTGCCAAATGGTGAATTTGAAGCAGTAAACTTTTGACCAGATGTGAAACTTGAAGCATTAGGGTATGCTTTCCAGACAGAGGACATTACGGCTGACTGCAACGTGTATTGAGCAGTCAGATTTTCTTCAGACAATAGCACTTCACCTTGAGAGCTTCCTGAAATGCATAGAAGACGCCATTTTTTTACGGACCAAGTGAATGGACTTCCACCCACATCACGACCCAGCAGCTGCACAACCAATTTATATCGACCCTCTTGTTCAGGAGTGTATGAGAAAATGTAGGTACCATCTCCACAGTCCTTCACCTCAAGGGCTTTAACACCAGCACCAGTGTCGCAAGAAGCTGTGAAAGGATCACCTCCTTCTATTCGCTTTGTTCCATTCCATTCCTTGGCAATTATGGTGAACTGAACAGGCTGTCTACACAGTGTACTGTAGATTATGCCCTCTGAACCATGACCCATCATTATTGTTGATGCCTCAGCATTGGTCATGACATCTGTGATGACACCAAAGGTGGAAACTTCTTCTTTCAGTTCTTTTTCAACTATAAACTTGATAGCATCATCAGTACAGGGTTCTAGGTGCCAAATAGTTGAATTCAGTTCTTGTAATCTTTTGCGTATTTGTTTGCGCAAGTTCAAAATTTCAACATCACTACCATGTTTGATAGTTTTCTCTGTGAACCCAACACCACTTTGCACAATGTCTAGGGCCAATTTCAATTCTTCTTGCTGATTTTGCAAAGTGTTTAGTTTTGCTTTCTTGAGCTCTTGTACTCCATTTACCAGTTCCTCCTGACGAGTGTTAAGACTAACAGTCAAGTCCTGAAATCGTTCTCCAATCTCTTGAACAGTTTTTTCTACTTGAGACTCGATGCTTCTCTTCATTGCTGAAATACAGTCCAGGGCATCCTTAAGGGTGGATACTTGAGCTTTTGTTTTTGAGAGAATTTTCCTCACATCGTTTTTTCCATTTCCAAATGCATCACTCACAGAAATACATTTGTGACCCTGATGCTTAACAACTGTGCAATCACTGCATACAGCTTTGTCGCATGTCTCACAAAAGAGCTTGAGCATCTCTCCACTGTGTTCTTTGCAAAAGGATGGGCGTGACATGTAGACAGCCATAGGTCCTTCCTCTACAGCCTCCTCCAGGTTCATCAAATGGTGACTTTTGGTGCTGCGGCCCCTTCTATGTCCCATTGTGCAAATCTCACACAGAAATTGAAAGCAGGTTGTGCATCTATTGACAGGGGGGTCATCACTGTCACAGTTATCGCAGCCAAGGCTACCTTTTTCCAAAAGAAGGGCAAATATGGCCAACATGTTGTTGAGCATGAAATTATCTGGTAGCAAATCAACTTCTCCTTGGGGAATCTGTGGAAGGTAAAAGAGGGATTATTTTAAAAGCATTTTACACCTGGTGTGCCAATTTGCAAAACAAAGGCATGAAACAAAGAGATCACATCAGAGATAAAAAATAATTGAACAAAGAAAAATCTCCCAACCCTTATCAGAAAACATCTAACAAAATCATGTTTTTCTTCTAGTAACCTTGGCAATTCCATCATGTTTATTTTGAAAATGACACCACCACCCCTCCGCCCAACTCCCCATAGCCCATTGCAGAAACGTGAGAGGACTGGGACGAGTTTCTTATGTTGATTACATCGAAAATCTAAACATTTCAACTGAAATGTTACTGAATGAAAAGCTACCCAGCCAAGTTTGAGAGTTTTCAGGGGAAAAGTGTCCAAATTGGAGCCTTGCAAAAGTTGCAAAAATTCCATACAAACCCTCAAAATTTTTTGCCCTGTCTACCCAATCCTTACAAACTCTCTATTTTAGGTGATATTTGAAAAGCTCTCATTTTGCCATTTTATTCCTTTAAATACTTCTATTCTTACTTAAGACTCTCAAATTTAGTTGATCTTTCATTTGAATATCTTAGTTTTTCAAACAAACAGAAAACGACCACACTTTTTCCCAGTCCTCTCACGTTTCTGCAATGGCCTATTATGAAATCCCTTCGCACCCTCCCCTTCCACTTGCAAGGATTCTGTCCCAGTTCCTATTGCATAGAACTGCTAATAAGTCCCGGGGGGCTACTCCCTTCTAAGGGCTTAATGGGGACGTGCAGCCAGCCAGGGTATGTTTTTTGAGATTTTTGTCTTAAATAGGGTATCGAATTTATCATTTTTTGTCTTAATCAGGGTATCGATTTATCAATTTTTGTCTTTAACAGGATATCTTTTCTTGGAAGATAAACAGCAAAATTTTTACAAGCTCTAATTTTAATTAATATTGAATTCCGTTGATTTTGGCATTGACACCAGGCACTTTAAATGTCTTAAACAGGGTATCAAAAATCGGAATTCTGTCTTAAACAGGGTAGGAAAATCAGCGACATTTGTCTTAAACAGGGTCAGGGTATGAGGGGCCGCGCCGCACCTCCCCACCCAGGAATGTATCGAGTACCCCCCCGGTAATAAGTCAGACTTGATCAGCTTGACTCGCAATCAATCAATAATTTCAATGTGCCTGTTAATTGTTTCGTGAAAATATCAGAAATTAAAAATAAAGAGAACGTTACACGACGAAACGATCGATGTGGATAGCAGTTGTTACTGAAGGAAACAACGCGCCACAGCATCATAAATCCATCAACAAATGATAGTCAGAACGAACACGGTGGCGATGAAAAATTATCCTTCAAGTTACATGTCAAACATTGTTAATGTAGACCAAATTCGACAGTTCTCGCCGTGCAAAGATGTTAACTTCCTCATGATGAGCGACGGAAATGAAGACTGAGAGAACAACATTAAGAACAGACAACTCACCTCCACGCTCGCTCGGCAGAATGGACACCCAACTTTCCAGCCGATTCCCTGTTTATTCAACATTCCTTCCAAGCAAGACTTACAGAAGGAGTGAAGACAAGGGAGAACTCTAGGTTCCTTAAATTGCTGCGAGCAAACTCCACATTGCAGCTCCTTCGCTAGAGTCTCTGCTAAAGTCTCTGCTAAAGTTGAAGCTTTCGCCATTCGATCGATGGAATGAATTAGTAGTCGTCACGCTGAGAGAGAGAGAGAGAGAGAGGAGAGAAATTGTCCTAAGAAAAAAATCCAGTTGTTTTTTTCAACCGATAACAATGCACAGTTCCTCAGTGCAGCAAGTATTACTCAAACAGCTCTCGATTACAGTTAGAAGGGTTTCCCTACCAGATCATGTGATCGACTCAATCTTCCCGCGGAAATTCTTTCTTGCATTAAATCTGGCCAATCAGATATACTGTCACGGTCACTTGCTTGCGTGATATCAAAAATTAACGAATGTTCTTCATCACACGCAAATAGATTCCGATACAGAAACGTGATTTGCGATGGAATAGGCAAATTATATTCGGGACGTCTTTCAAGAAACATGATATTACTTGAAGTTTTAATGCAATCGAGCACCTTCCAGTGCAAAAAGGTTTTATCATGCAACTTTGAATGAATAAATAGAAAACAATTTGACCATAATTTGACGCAGTAAGTAGCTTCATAAAAGCTTCAGAACTGTCCAAAGTCGAAGTTTTTGTCACACTCGTACCCAACCTCCCTTCTCTCGCTCTCAGTCGGAAGTTACGAGCTCTCTGTACTAGCGCTTGCAACAGGTATTTCGTCAATCTTTTATAGTTTTAAATACAAACACAAAGGGTTTCTAGTTCATTGGGGTTGACGACAAAGCACATCTTCAAAAATTGCATTCTTTCTGCGATGCCTTCCGCGTCACCAATGCGTCTGAGCTGAACCCTTCGCACCTCAAACATTTTCTATTTTGTTGACTAGGAGAATTTGTGCAACTATCCAAATCTTAGCGATAATCTCCCTAGTTATCGAGACCTTGATGTTTTAATGAGGGTAAAAAAGTGAGCGGAAATGAGATGCTAGTCACTCTCAGAGAGTTGAAGGGCTCATCAAGTTAAAGCGACTAGAGGTATCACCCCCTCCCCCCAGATGGGATGCCAGTCCATTGCAGGGTTACCGCCACCAAGTCATGAGGCTTCCCGAGCAATAACCAGTGAAGCTTCTGGGTAAAGAAGTGCATTGTAAAAGTAAAGTGTTTCTCTCAATACACAACACAACTCGGAACTCCCCAGTTCGGCGTCACGGGTAACCCATAGTAATAGGCTCAGCTCCCTATTAAGAATATTAATAAAGACCTTGTTCAGAAACTTTTAATTCTTCTTTTATTAGAAAAGACTTACACGATACTTACTAAGTCTTGTAAGGCTCCAGTTAAAAATCAAAGCTTTACAATATTTTACAGTATATCTTTTCTTAAAATGTACATTTTTTTTTAAAATTGATTTAATGTCCAAATCGCTCTTTGGTGTTAAGTCAGGCTTCAGCAAGAACTAAAAGGCACGCAATCGTACTATTAAATAAGTTAAAAAAAAAAAAAAAAATGCTGGCTTTAAAATTTTGGCACATGAGCTGACAAAGCTTCAACTCATCATTAGTTGACTGCTCTAAAAAATAAAATTGCACAGCAGTATTTTTGCCTAAAACGGAAAATAAATAAAAAAGGAAATTATACCACGAGGTAACCCTTGAGAAGCCATTGCAAGCGATAGAGGTGAAAATTGCAAGCAGAAGGACAAGGGGGCAGAAGAAGTGCTCCTAAAATCATTTCAACTCTCCAGCTTTTCAGTTAGGTACTTTTTGTTGTAAACGAAAAACGCGTAGACCAAGTCTCGCAGCCAAGAAGATCCGGCTTGGTAAAACAAATTAACGCACCAGCTCAAATTTGATGGCAGGCCAGTTTTTAACAGTCCACGCCTCACACAGTGTTAACAAGGTGCACGGACACATTTCCTTGTAACATTACCGAAAGGGTGAGCCCTATTCCATCACGCATAGGTCACGCGTGTCCACGTGCGACCTACGATGAACGGATAGATAAATTTCTTTTTTCAAGTGAAGTTTGCGCGAACTTGCTCTGATACACCTCTAACTTGGAAAAAAGCGAGCGTCTAACTATAGAAACAACAAGAATATTCACAAATTTCCCCATTTTCCTTCATTCAATAAATAAGTAAAACATCACATGTTCACCCATCCCTCAAATAAATTCAATTCTTTGTACAAACTGTGTAAAGAATCGATGTCCTCCTGAGGGGGGCGGGGAGGGGGGCTGTTTGTATCAAACGTTTTCGTGCTGGTCCTAGAGCCAATAAAATAAATAAATAAATTACATGAAATGTAAACAATAAAATATGGTTTATCGAGACTAAAATAATATATTCCAATGCTTTTTATAAGGGTTGATCACGATTCTGCACGATTAAGAATTACATGCTGTAATTTTGCTAAACGCGACTACAAAACCAACCTTTTTTGGTTGAAGACACAGCTTTGAAAACGTGACACCAACAGACTCCCTATAAGTTAACCGGATTTTGACAGACTACCCTGACAGGAGTACCATAATCCTCTCTAGACTTACGAGTCGTCACACAAGGTTTCTCTTACCGGGTAGGAAAATGATCAAATAAAAACAAAGTTTTTAAAAAGTAGCAAATGGACGAATATTAGAGCCCAAACAGAATAAAAACAAACGTCAAAAGATCATTGACGCTTGGCAAAACAAGATGACCCTTTCAATTAACAAATGTGACAGCTGTTGAAAACTTAACCACATCAAATGATAAGAACATCAACGGCGAAATGTGAAGAAAACTAATTGGGTAAACATATCATTGACGACAAAACAAACCCTTGAGTAGAACATATTGCTAAATGTGGTTTCCGAGATAACAGCAAATTCTCCAGGTATATCAAATTATTTCATGTAAAACAGTTGAGCTTCACTCTGTAAGTTGGAACAATTTGCTTCGTCTTGCGGAGCTCTAAAATCATCGAAAGGACAAGAAATGACCTTAGAACACTCTCCCCCAACTTACAATACCATCCCACATCAGAAAAATCATTTCCGACTCATTTCCAGGAAGGCAATCGAAGAAAGACGAAAAGACAGCAGCTAGCTGTCAAAAGGCATGCGCAAACGGGCTGGTAGCCGCACGTCTATATAAGAGATAAGAATTAGGCAACTGGAATTGCAAGCGCATGCGCATTCTTAAAACAGTGTACGGCGTTGACGCCATTTTTGGAAGCTTGGGGACGTCATAAGGGGGTGGGACAGCCTAGAACCCGGTAATGTATGCCCCTTGCTCCGCCAACGGGCTTTTCCCTAATAAAAGGAAAGTTACGGTGAACAGAAGAATACAGCCCGTGTATTCCTACCGGAGAAACACTACCCGCAAATGTATGGGGGCACAGTTGCAGCGGAACAGAGCGGGACCGGGCAGGTGGGCGGGTTCACCGCGTGTGTCAACGAGGGCCTGGTATTTTTTTTCGAGGTTCCTAATTGCTCACCACCGGACTCTGTTGAACGCAAACCCCAACCATAGGGGATTCGTCTCCTGGTGAATGCTGCCGTACAAAATCCCTCCGGTGTCCCACTGAAATCCCCCGCGGATTAGTCACCGAATTCGGAACTGTCGTGGAAGATCCCACGCAATTCACTTCATGTTCCCCCGGATTAAGTGACAAGTTCGTTGCAGAGTAGTTCAGTTGCGTAAACGCTTCCGGGGGAAGAGAACTACCAACAGCTGATCCATGAGGCTCAACAGTCATTGAATTGCAAGACGAAGATGACGAGTAATTAGAAACAGTTTCTGAGCTGCAATATATTCCTCCACTGACACCAAAATCTCGTCCCTGGCTTCGTCCTGCCTCGCCGCTATGAAGAGATGTGTTAATTGAAGCGGAGCTGTAGGCTGACGAGCCTTCACTGTGAGCCCCTGGCAACGTCGCACTTTGTTGAATTCCTTGTCCTGCAATTCTGGAATCGGAATTATTACAAGTTCTCTCCGTAGTTCTTTTAAATTGCGATGTAATCCCTCCGACCGCATTGCCCCACGTCTGCGGACCTTTCCCACTTGGGCTGTCGCATTCCATAGCTGACGACGTCACAGTCGCCTGCGCAGTAGGGTCTGAGCATGCGCGTGTGCCTCCGCTGGACACCGCAGTGCTAGCTACGCTTGTAGTTCTATTTGTCGTACCTCCCATGGCGGGAGATGAATTAGCTGAATGCGAGGTGTTTGTGCTTTCATCAGCAGTCTTTTTGAAGAAGCAATGTTGCAAAGCTTGGTACGGCGCTATTCGAGCTTTCGGATCAAATTCAAGCATGCGCAAAACAAGGTCCTTGAATTTTAAATAATCTTGAAGCGAGTGTCCAGACTCTCCTTGTCTCCTACCACCCGGTCCACCCGTCTCGCATCCCAAAATGTCGTGGAGTTTCCTTGTTCCAGGTGGTCGGTATTCCTTGGATAAAGGGAACAAAACACTTTAGCAAATGTTTCTGAAAAGGCAAAGTAAATTAGTTCCACGGAAGGGCGACTTCTTTATCTAACCATGAAAATCCCTTTGGAGTGCTGGTCGTAATCTCACTGAGTTCTACAATTTACATTGTTACGGCATAATTTTAGAAGAGTTCAAGTACCTTCGCTTGGTGTTCAAAAAAAGAAAAGGAAGGATGAGAAAGAAAAGGGACAGAAAAGGGGGAGGAGTGATGGCAAAAAGGGAAAAGGTATTAAAAGAAGAAGGGAGAGAGAAAAGAAAGAAGGGATGAAAGAGAGCCGCGTGGGAGGGAGGAAAGAAGGGGATGAGTAGGGAAGGAAGAAAAAACAAAGAGGCCTTGGTTAAATGAAGAGATGAATGTAAAGTGGAAAGATGTGAGAGAAGGAGGGTTGGAAAAAGGGATAAGGGGAGGAAAGGAAGGGAAACTGGAAGGAAAAAAGGGAGGGATGGAGAGAATCAAACAGGGAAGAAAACAATAGGGGAGGGAGTGCAGAGGAAGGTTGGGGGAAGGAAAAACACGGAGAGGGAGGAAAGGGAGAGAGAGAAAGAGAGTTAGGAGGGAGAGAGGTGAGATTGAGGAAGAAGATAGCAAAACATGAAGAGAGGAAAGTAGGGAAGAAGAGAGAAAAACGGGAGAAAAGAAAGGGAGGTTGGAAGGGGTAAGTAGGAAAGAGGGGAAGGAGCGAGAAGAGAAAGGAAAAGATAGGAAGGTGGAGTGTGGGGGAAATTCGCTGTCCCCTAAAAAAATTTCAGATTCTTACCTTTTTACCGTCCTTACTAGATTTACAGGTGTATGTACCATCTGGTAAGCGATCGAAAAACTTCCTAGCTTTGGGCGCACTTTCCAACATGTGCTTTGGAGGTAGGCCTAAAACCTCCACAACTTTCATCATTTGATCAAACTGAAAGAGAAAGAGAGTAAAACTTGAGAATAAGGACATAACAGCTATTTTCAAATAAATGGTGCAACGGAAAGTACTGTGACGTCAGGGAAAATAATAAGCACTGCTTACATTTGAATGAGAGTGATGGTTGCTATTTGACAATTAGTCGCCGAAGGCGAGGTGAATATCGTCGAATAATCCCCGAGACGAAGTCGAGGGGATTATTCGACAATATTCACCGAACCTGAGGCGAATAATTGTTTTAGTATAATTTCAGAGCTGAGCAACAGAGAAATTTCTAAAACCATAACATTTTAGTAACATTCATTAACATTTTATTTTAACATTTTATCTAAACCGCGTGGAGCGGTTTATATAGAGTTATATAAGGAACCACTCGACCAATCAAATTGCTGGAAACTCTTTGCTCAGCTCTGAAATTATACTAATTCGAGATATAAACGCTCGGGTCTGTCGTCCAACTATTTGGAGACCCTTCATGTAAGCCTCACCTCGTTTGCCCCGCTGAAGAGCGGTTCCCCAGTGTGCATTTCGACCAAAATACATCCCAAGCTCCACATGTCAATGGCAAGATCGTAAGGCACGCCTAAGAGCACTTCCGGTGAACGGTAAAACCGACTTTGGATGTATTGGTAAATCTGCGTAAGAAAGTAGAGAGGTTAGAATGGAAACCCATCAACATGGAACACAAATTAAACGCGAAAAGAAAACGAGATTTATTGGGTAATGTACGTGAACTAAGGGACCAGTCTTTAATTTGTATGAGGGGGGGAGGGGGCGAAAATTGGTTTTCAGGGGAAACTGAGGGGGAATTAGTCGTCACCAACAGAGTATTAAGGGGGGGATATAGAAAATTAACCGCCAATTAGGGGGGGTTCGCGAGAATGTTACGGAGCCTTATGGGGGGATCAGGTAAATTTTATCGTGGCGCAACAACAATCCTCCATTCCCCCCCCCCCTCCCTGGTGGTGATAAATAATGACCGGTTCCTAAAAGGACTGCAAAGCGGCGGGAAAAACGCACAAGATTCAACCGCGCTGAAAAAAATGGCGGGACGCGTGTACCTCGCGAACGCGATTAAAACGGAAATCTTTGATCGACTAAGAATATCTTACAGAGTTTGCACTCAGAGATAAAATAATAACAATAAAATTTATAATTGAGAAGTTGCCTGAGCGTGGGCCCTTTAACAGAACAGCCAGAGAAGGACCTAGTTGACATGAGATTCTAACAGTTGACATAAATGTTTTTATTTGGAGAGGAAAGATGGACGAAAATAAAACAAGAGTTTCGAACAAAGAAAAAAACTATTTATAGCAATGACAGCAGGAGTCCTTGCCTTCTGATCAAACACTTGTCAATTTAAAAGTTATGAATATCTATCAAGTTTTTTCTTCCGCCTAGTTTCCAAAGGAAGTCTTAACTGCGGGAAAATTATGCCCGCATGGAAACGGCTGTTTTCAGAAATAAGCCTGATTCCCTCTCCTAAGAAAAACTGAACGGGATAGAAATTTTAATAGTGGTGTTTACAGCTTATTACAGCCGTGGGGTTGGAAATACAGAGGTCATCTTTTTACTTCAAAAAAAAAACAAATTGATGTTTGGCCAGCATTTCGCTTCCAACTGCTAAATATTGTCGCCAGAAAGTCTGGCCGTGTCGAAAAGCCCGGAGGGAACTTTCACTTTTAATTGCTTTAATTTCATGATTTGAAAGGGTTTCTGAAAGATTTTGAAAAGGAACTATCACGTTGGGGCAATTTAAACACAATGGATGGCTCGAGCGCGACAAAGACACATCATCGCTCAATTTTTTTTTTTTGTGTAATTAATTAGCTAAAGTCGTAAGTGCGAAATATTCACCCGATATTGGTTTTTTTTTTTCTTCGTGCACATTTTTAGATTCAAATTAACGGAAAAAGAAAATCGATGCGGACACGGTGTAGACACGTGTTGGTCTCGTGTAAAGCAAACGTTAAATAGTAGAACTTCAAGAAATAGCAATGACAAAAACCGCCTCAAAACACCTTGCTTTTTATCAATAATGTAAAATGTGTGGTAAAGGAAACAACTTTCATGCAGCCGAGTTAATTTGCATGCGTCCTAGACACTTTTTAATTACCACACGGCTCTGTTTGTACAAGACAACGCATCACGATTGGTCCGTTTTCACCAACACTTGTTTAAATATTAATTCGTATTATGTCGGTCCTCCAGAGATTTATTGTTCGTTGCCTTTGTTCCCCTAATTCATTATGAATCAGCTGTCATCGTCAAATGCGTTAAAGTGTGGAGAATATTCGCTGTGATATAACATTTAATTCTGCTACGCGCGGGTGCGTTTTTGCTTGCTACAAGGCTTTTAGGAAGATAGGAAAAGTATATTTTTTTTCTTTACTGTTTAAATGGTTCGGCTATACACTGAGAACCCTCGAGAATCAATTACCACGAATCAATTTCCGACAAATTAAATGATATTGGGATGAAAACCTCAACATTACAGACACTGGAGCCGTCAAATATCGAAATTTTATAACATTGCACCGCACCTGTCAAAAAAAGAGCTTGAGCAAAATTTCTACGAAACAGAAGTCGCTTACACATTTTATTTCAGTAAGATATAAAGTGAGCTATACTGTCGATTGAACAACGTTCACAAAAATATAAATGCTTCAGATTGATCAATGTTTTTCCTTTGTGTTCAGTTGAAATTTCCCTTGACCTTTTAAACAGATCTCCAGCGAACTTCTAAACAATCACTTTGCCAATGCAATCAAGTAGTTATTGAAATAAGAAAGCTAGATTTGAAAACAAAATCTCCACCAGTGGATTAGCAATTCCATAAAAGCAAAACAAATAACAATAACAAGCGGACCTAAAGCTTAGAGTTCAAGAAAGCAAAGCACTTTACTCTCTCGACGCTTCTCTGCACACGGGGATAAACAATTTCCCAGCGAGAAATTGTAGAGGCGGGGGAAGAGGGAGGGGGTAACTTACAAATGGACTAGGTTTCCATCCAGGAGAGGGTGTAATACACAAAAGGCAGTTCATGTTAAGGAAATCGAGATGGGGCGTTACCTTTCTTATGCAAAACGATTGATTATAGCCAGCAAGGGTGGTGCAACCGTGACTCAATTGTTGCCATGACATTACTCTCCTGCGCAAACACGGTTAGACCATTTCCGGTCAGAGAGCTTTTCAACATGGCTTTTGTAAAGAATGCGAGTGTGGATTACGCCTGTTCAGCCAATCAGGAAACTAAAAATAATTTGGTCTAAGCAACGTTTCCCGCGCCCGCTGCGATAAAAAGCACCTTGCAATGTGTCTCAACCAATGAGATTAAAGAATCTGACAGCAGCCACTCGGCCTCTACGATAATCGTAAATAAACCCTCGCGATTTTCCCGTGCTTTTCACCGGCAGTTGTCGCAACCGCTAGCCCTGCATTACGTCTCAACCAATAAGGTTAAAGAATCTGTCCTTCCTACCAATCAGCAATGAAAATAACGCCAATATCGCTTTCGCCATTTTTCCCGCGCTTTTCACCTCCATCTAAAGGTGCTGTCAATAACCACATAATACGAAAAACAAGAACCTAAAAAAAAAAAAACAAACTTAAGATACCGTAACTTACCCTTTGCCCAAGCTGACATGAACTTCCAAAATCCACAATCTTGATCGCACTTCTTTTAGGATTACACAACAAAATGTTCTCGGGTTTCAAATCGCAGTGAATAATATTTAGTTCAGGCGTAGACAAGTACAGTAACGCGGTGCACATTTGCTGCGCAAATTTCCTCGTCAAATTCAATGATACTCCTCTAAAGTTCGTATTTCGTAGCAAGTCGTACAAATTGTACGATAAAAGTTCAAACACTAAGCACAAGTGATTCCTGTACATGAAGTGTCTCTTCAGCCGCACTGTCGAGAGAGAAATTAAACAAAATCAATAAAGTTAAATAAGCATCAGTAAACATATTCTCCATACTGTTCTCTATCCGTTCCTTAAGTGTCGACAAGGTGAATTTGTTTAATAATCACGATCCTCTTAACTTGACGATCATTTCCTTAATTCTTGTTTCAATGTGAGACTTGGGGGGAGGGGGGGGGGTGTATATCGTAAGGAGAAATTAGATGCCAGTCATCCTTAATAAGTATCAAAGGGAAATATTATTATTATTAAGGATATTGTCTTCCATACAACTGTTAAAAATCTTAGCATCAGTGACTGCTGGAGAATGTATGGATGTTGTAAGGACAAATTCCTCATGATCGATCATGAGAGGAAAAAGGAAAAACAGATTACCTGGGTAGCCGACGCAGAGTTCCCGTTAACGCCCAGGTGTGCGTCTTATACGCACAAAAAAATGAAAAGGACGCACAGTTTTTGCCAGTGTGCGTCCTCGGGACGCAGAAAAAAGGTTCCGACTAGTTAGGAGACTGGGTCTGGCGGGCCCTACCCAAGAATCCCTGCGATCATCATGGCATGTCCTTTGACCCGCCATTTTGTCATAGTCAAGAGCATGTCTACTCAGAAGAGCTTATTCATTATATTCGATATCCGAAAGGGGAAACCTGTAACTGATACAGATTCGGGGGATGATACCCAAGTGAAGAAACGCAAACTTTGTCCTAAATGGTTGAAGGAGTTTCAATGGTTAAAATATGATTCGAAAGAAATCAAATGATTGGTGTTAAGAAACATGAGCACGCTTTATTCCAAAATTAAAGCTCTATTAATAGCGTTAACACCTGGTTTTGGCTTTTGCCTGTGTTAGAAACTATAAAATCAAATTTTAGTAAAAGGCAGGGAACCTCTAAAAAGCTAAAAGGACCCCCAACGTTTTGGAACTGGGGTCCCAAGGACCCTTAACTATCAAAACTAATGGGAACTCTGCCACGAACGTATTAGTTTTCTGTGATTGGCTGACCAGACTAGCGCCACTTTCTCAATCAACAGGATGCAAAACTAAAACCTCGCGCTGTCACGCACTTCTTAGTCTGGTTTGGTAATTGGCCATTGTGATCGTTTGGTTTTGGTCTTACGACACACAATCGTAGTGCAATTCAAACTTTTTTTTTTACAATGGTAACAGAGCCGAATAACGTTTGCTCTTGTCACAAGTATGCTTATGAATCCATGGCAACAATAAAAATAATTTAAATGGCGGTTTTTTTTTTTAATGAAAGTTTTACTATCTTCGTCCATTGTAACCGCTAATTAACTAAAACAAACTATGACCGAGGACCGCCAAGCATACTTATCAACTTTAGGTAGGTCAACCTACTAAATGAATTTGCGTAATTGAAATGTAACAGTTTGCAGCCAAATTTTCAGCAGGTGTGCAAGGATACACCTATGGTGTGCAAAAGATGTTTCATCCCAAGTGAGTAGCAAAAGTTTTCCGTTGAACCTTTGAACGCACCGCTTTTCAATTTTTCCGCCATTTTAGTCTAGTGTTGCTATGGTTCCAAGGGGGAGCCCGTCCAAGTTCCTGACAAGCGCCGATGTTTTTCAGCTTTGTTTACTCTAATGACCTCTTAAAAAATTTACCAAAAATTTGCTTAAAATTTACTGCTTCAACTCAGTTGATATAACCGAATTACCCTGTCACCTCCACCGACGCAGCACCATAGTTTCTTTAGAAACTCACCCCCTATGTTCTTTAAAAAAAAGTTACGTGTAAAAACAGAAGCATCGCTTCATCATCTTCCTCCTTTCCTACCAAGATTCCATTTCTTTCCCACATTTCACTTTACATCAAACTCCCAAAAAACCAGATGTAAGAGCAGTTTTCAACTGAGTGTTGAAAGTAGTCCGTGTTGAAAGTAATGCTATGGCATTTCTTTATTTCGCTCTGAGATTGATTCCGAAAACGCGCGCCACTCTCTCAACCAATCAGAATCAAAACTGCACTCATTCAAAACTTGGTAACCCGCGTTTTCCCGCGTTTAAGAAAGTGTTTGATTTCACTGAGTTTTGATTGGCTCTTTAGAGTCTCTTCCTTCTTCTGATTGGCCGTTGTGATTTCTTTGATTTTGCTTTTACAATAATCAGTCGAAAAGCGCTCTAAAGCAAAACCGATCATGAATGGGTCACACACGTTTTCCCGCGCTTAAGTCCCCACGCTAGTTGTCATTGGCTCATTGATATTTCTCTTACATCTGATTGGCTGTTTGCTGTCTACTCTTACCGATGTAGTATTTTCCTTCAGGATCGTGGGAGTTCATTAACTCCAACAAACGAACTTCAATCTGAGCTTGATTCAAAAATGGCTTCTTGTTTTTGATGATTTTTATGGCGATGAATTCCTTTTCCTGATGATCATACGCTTTGCACACCTAAAAGCAATTTAAAAATTTTTAAAGTAAACACTGTACTTAAGTCTACAGCAGATACTTGACAAGAAACTCAACACGAGAACATAACACAATTTTGATCAAGCAAAAGTACAAGTTCAAGAAACATATTTAGACGTGAACAGTGACCAAAGAAGCTTTCCAATTGGGAGAGAAACTCCAACAGCACGTAAACAGCATATTATCTCCAAAACAACAACAACGACAAATAACTTACTTCGTTTTGCCCCGATAAATTGATTTCGTCAAGTGAGTTGACAAAGTAAATTGATCACCGCTGAGAGTTTCTACGCTGACCTTTCGAACGTAGCCCTCTGCCAGAACGAATCTACTTCTCTAACTTTCTTCACTCTGATGAAGGGCGAACGTTCAAAACGTCACCGTTAGAAACTCGTAACTTGCTTTACTTTATCAACTTATTTCATAAATAGAGGATATTACATGGCCGCGCGTGGATACGAATTATATCTTATAGCGCTGATCTCTCACCCGTTCGCTTCACTCACTCGTGAAAGATACTTCCAGCATGAGAAGATGAAATTCGTATCCCCAGGCGGCCACGTCATGTTCTGTTTAATTTATAGATACTGATGAAATTTCCACATAATAACAACTTTTTTAAATTCATTTTCGAAACAGCAAAATAGTGCAAATAAACTGGTCACCTATTGCAAAATGCCTATCACAAAAATGTTATGAAACTTGGACATAAAGTTGTAAAGGAGAAATACAGACAATAATACATATATTTTCTGTTCCAAGAAGTCAAATTTCAAAAGAACCGGCCGCGCGCGGGAAGCTCTCTTGTAATTGACTAATCACGTTAGTAACCATTGCGACACCAATATCCTCACATACGAAAGATAAAAATAGTATCTTCACTGCGCGCGATGAAGATATGATTTTTTAGTAAGAGGAAAACCCCGGTATTTCATCAGTACCTATATGATAAAACCAAATTATCTTGTAATACCCCCCCAATCGATGCAATATCACTTTCTTTAGAAACTTTCCCCTTTACGCGTTTTTTTTACCCCAGTGTTGGGGTCTTTTTATCGACTGGTTTTCTCCTCATTTTTCTTTTTAAAGCATAGTTAATAAACGCAACATCAAAACACCAATACGAGGATAACAAAATGTTACTAAAAAAAACATTGGGTCAATAATGAAATCAACACTTTTTTTTTAATGTTCACATGGTACTTTAACTTTCATTCGGTGGGTAAAAACATGAAAATGAAAAGTTACTTAAATTTTTGAAAACATGGCTTGAATTCTGCTTTGGTAGAAATAAAAAAACGACATGGTCATATAAATTGAAAACAAAAAAATGAGGTTCTTCAAATCACTTATTAATATTCTGCTCTCATATATGCTACTAATTTGGAAATTGCAGGGAAAACCCCCAAAACCTTTGCAAAATTTACATAATAGAAAAACACTTAAAAATACTAACTATTGATTCATCCAAATTCTAACCCCTAAAAAAATATTTGGGCTGCTTTTTGGCTCAGCCCAAAAAAGGAAAAAAAAATAGTGTCTTTTTTCATTATATTTTATGTAATTTAAAAGCTGAAATTGGAGGTTTTTTTCACACTAAATACATATTCTGATCAACTTTCAATTTCTCCTAACTAAGGCAAATAATTCTACTGTAAACATTCAGCAAGAAAAAATAAAAAAAAAATAAAAAAAAATAAGTTAAAATAAATATTGTGCATGCCAATCATGTTGAAAAATAAGAAAACAAACACCCTTACATGAGTAAAATGTATTATTATTAAAATTCCATTTGTGATTTACACATCTGCAAATTAGAAGAAAGACAAGGAAAAAATGTCTCTATTTTACCTGACCAAATGAGCCTTTTCCTATTAAAGACTCTATCTCATATCGGTCAAACCACTTCTCCCCTGTTTTGATGATATAATCAAAGTTTTCATCATCGTAGCCATCATTGTACAGTCGTCTCTCTTTTTTGTGCCCTCCTTCTTCATTTTTCTCCAACTCCTTGCGTTTCTTCTTCTTAGCATAGTACACCTAAACAAATAAAGATTGTTCTTATGACGACAGAAGTGTCTGGTTTGAATATACACCACTCAAAGATCAACTAAAACTTACATATGGAACATCTCACCTACTCATGACATTTGAGGTTGTTTCTACTGTCTCTAATTCTTCAATCAAAAAGCCAGCTTAAGTAAAATGAGTGAACTGCATTTGGCTAGCTTTAACAAGTTGGAATTTAAACATTTTTTAAAAATAGTTCTAAGCATTTAGACCATTTAATCTTAAAAATAAATTTTTTTCAATGTACTTACATACTTAATTCATTTATACAGTGGCTGTGCCTTTTTTAACATCTTCAGGAGTTGTTATAAATTATCCATATGATGTATTTTTAACAGAAGTAGTTTTCTAGGTTTTAAATAATTTTTACCACAAAAGGCAGCAATTTCAGAATCTGATTAGCCATATTGTAATTGTCAATAAGAATGCAGACAACCCTGCTCACATCAACATGTCACGCAAGGGTCAAACGAACAAACAAACAAACAAGTCTTTATTTCACATTGATATTATGGTAAAAAACAAATTAAGAGCGGTTCAGCATGGGCTGTACTCTCATCTACAACAATATTTGTGATCACAGTGGTCCCTGACATTTTGACCACGATGACGAATACAGTTGTTCATGAGAGTACCAACCACACTAAACCACTGCCAATTTGTTAAATTAACAAGGGCCACTGGTTTACCAGTTTGTCTACTTTTGTGTGTTGTACTCTCTACAATAATAGTACTATTACAGAGCTGTGGTCTAGCAGCACTCAGTGGCCCCTGGCACCTTACTTTTGCTCTCGGGCGACTTAGGAATCTTAGCTTTTTTTCGTAAAAAGCATATGCTGGGCACCTTGGATTTCACAGTTTCAGAGCACTAGGCCCCCTTCAGTTTTTCTTAGAGCACAGCCTTGTATTATTATAATTATTATTATTGTAAGAAATAGACAACTTTTTTGAGTTGTCTATTTCTTACAATATTTATCATACTTGCTACTCCTACAACCTTATTATTATCATTATTATTATTATTATTATTATTGTTAACATTAATACTATTTACGTATGATGCACGATCCTTCGCAGTAGATAGCGCTATTTATGCAATAGTGAAAATCAGACCTGTACGGGATTCGAACCACTGACCTCCGCGATACAAGTGCAGCGCTCTACCAATTGAGCTAACAAGCCAACTGGGAGCAGGCCGTTAAGTTGATTCGTGATAAACCCGTGATGATAAATCAGATACAATGAATATATGAAGTTCATATATTTTTGAACTGTGGTATTAAATATGTATGATGCACGATCCTTCACAGTAGATAGCGCTATTTATGCAATAGCGAAAATCAGACCTAAAAAAAATCAGGCCTGTACGGGATTCGAACCACTGACCTCTGCGATACTAGTGCAGCGCTCTACCAATTGAGCTAACATTTATCATCACAGGTTTATCACAAATCAACTTAACGGCCTGCTCCCACTTGGCTTGTTAGCTCAATTGGTAGAGTGCTGCACTAGTATCGCAGAGGTCAGTGGTTCGAATCCCATACAGGCCTGATTTTTTTCAGGTCTGATTTTCGCTATTGCATAAATAGCGCTATCTACTGCGAAGGATCGTGCATCGTACGTATTTAATACTGCAGTTCAAAAAAAATATGAACTTCATATATTCATTGTATCTGATTAATAGTATTGTTAAGAAAAAAACTATGGAGTTTGTAACCCTAACAAAATGCATCACCATGTTGCTGTGGCTTTCAAAGTAAATGTTTGACTGTTAAAGAATTCCATATAATAGATATGCCACTTTACCTCATTAATATGCTTGTAGGTTTTTATCAAGTCCACACTGAGCTTTCTTAGGGGTGCAGAGCTCGAGTCACGAAACGTTGTCGGGATCTTGCCATAGAGTGTTTGAACTCCAACAAAATCCACCTCATCTACCGGTTGATCTTCTGTTTTTCCAGCAATGTAATTCATGTCAGAAGCTAACAATTTGTCTCTTGATGTCCGATCTCCATTGCCGCCTTTAAGAAATAATAGGGAAAATTGTAAACAAGTAACATTAACTATAGACCATCAAAATATACACATCACATGGAAGTATTGCAGAAGTAGTCAAGAGGCTAATTAAATGAGCCAGTAAAAAGCACAGATGTTTCAGAGACAAAAGTTGTCACCTCTGGCACCTTGGTTCTACCAGAGCAAAGCCCTTATTGAACATTTTAAACTAAACGACAGAGAAAAAAAAAAGATTTTAAAAAATAGCTAAACAAATTACTATCAACCTCCATTTGCCCTGTGCGTAAGATAATTGTTTTGGAATGTTCTTGCTGGTGTTCCTTTAAAGAAGCTACATGCACATCACAATTTTTCCAGTTTTTTTTTTTTTGTACTGTGTAAAATATACTTTTGACTCACAAGAGTTGTAAAATAGTTCTTTAACAAGAAAACAAAATAGAGGAAAAAAGTAAATCAAGATGAAACAAGATGACTGAGGATGGAGAAGACATGCTAAATTTTTTAAGATGTACAAGCTACCAGGTGGCTTCTTTATCAACAGTTAATCACGTCACCATACTTAACTTCATGCTGGAATTTAAACATTTCAGATGTACGCTAACCTCTATCAGAAGGTGCACCCCCAGGAGGAACGTCCATCACCTACTCCAGCATGACATCGTCACTTCACAAAGAAAAACAACCTTGATTTATATATCTGCTGGCAATTTTACCAAAAATGAACGCATAATATACTCAGAAACTTGTATCAGTAGCAAATGCATTTGTTATGACTAACATGCTTTTGCCACTTTCTTCCTTTGTTTTTTGGTGCAAAGTTTGAAGCCTTACCATTATTTTGTTAAGACATGAACAAGAGCAAATGTAATAATTGTATTTTACTTCATTTTGATACAACAAATCCTGTAGAAAACTGGGAAATATTACAAAAACAAAAAAAAAAAACAAATGAGTAAGATTTTAAACCACTATTATCAATTGATTTCTTCAGTTACAACTGATATGCTTGTATCAAAAAAAAAAACCCCTAATGGCACGCCTGACCCACGTGTACCATGAGCACTAATGACATGTGAGGAGAGCATAATCTTGCACCTAATCCGTTTCTTTAAATGACAGATTTCAAAATTAGCCATGAAAATATCTATTATCTTTGCAATGTGAACAAAATTACATGAGGTAAGGAGACTACCTGTTAAACTGGCCACAAAAAGAAGGAGAGAAATACAAGTGATGAGGAGTTGAAAGGAGGTGAAAACATAGGGGCAAAATAATCTATCGCAGCATTATCAGTCAAGAGTGAAGAGTGGATGTGCTTTACACTAATTGGTGTCATTCATTCGTGACACGTGAAATTAAGCATAATGAGAAATGCACACATTGGTAAATCAAGAACACACTCTGCTGTGCAACGGTGAAAAGTGTCTCATGGTAAAATGAAGCCTTTTTGATTTTCAACTGATGAGTAATCCCTATACGTAAAGACTTAATAAATTATATGCTACACAACAGACTAAAAAGCAAATTCCAAGACTGACCTTCAAGCACAAAGATTTGTCAAGTACACTTAAAACTTATTATCTTTCCTTTCAGATGTTGTACTTGAAATGAAAATGCAAAACACTAAAGCAATAAATGTTTTCTATTTTTTTCTCAAATAAAATGTTCCTGTAACTGAAGATAATTGTAAGAATTTTCTTTTTTCTGCTTGCAAAAAAAAAAAACCCCACACTGATACAAAACCAGTTTAACATCAAAAATAATGACATGCTGGGAATTATGCACTGTTTATGTATTTGATTTCCACTTCATACTTTTAAGCTAACTTTCAAGGCTAGATTTAAAACTATCAACACACAAAGCTTAATTGCCAAGGAAAATAAAGATCTGAGAAATAATTTCATTCACATGTACATGTAGTTTAGAAACGAAAATGACAAATTTCTGTATAGCATTAAGCCCAGTAAATTATGTTTCCTCATGGAAGCTTCACAAATTAATAATGGAAATATTTCAAACATAGTATTATGAACAACTTTGTAAAACTTAATGTCTGTAATAAAAAGTCATTTTCTAGTGGTCCTACTGAAAATTTAAAAATATGATCCAGGCATGATTGTACACAAGCTAAAAACTGAACAATAGAAGACTAACTTTTATGAATTCCAAGGCCTGCAAATTTCCATCAACTATATATATATGGGCACACCTTGAGTGCAGTGGATTACTACAGCGTAAATTTTAATGTTCACAGCCATGAATGAGATGTTAAAACATTAATGAAAAACTACCTTTTGCAGATTAACATAGAAAATCCTCAAAGTCTTCAGGGTAAAAAGCACCTCTTGTTTCCACTGCAAATTCTTGCCCTTTCCACAGTAAAATGTTGAGCCACACCTCATAGAAAACTACACAATTTCACACACGACCTTTCAGGATATCAACCACAAGGTTTAAAAGTGTTTAATAGTGATGAAATTTTAACTTTTTTGTGGTATTTACTCAGTTGTAAAACTATTTAACTCACTGGGTTATGAAAAGAGAAGACTTATGAGCCACATTTGTCTGAAATGAAAAAATTAATTTCTTTTGTTACCTGAGTAAATTGAAAGAAAAGGATATCTGCTTCTACAAAGTATATACTCCTGTTCTGACCAACAAGTGAATGAAACACATGAATTATAAATCTAGATTTTAACCAATGACTATTTAATTGACTTAAAACAAAATTAACAAACATACAACAGCTAACTGAATTGCTTTGCAGTTGTGAAAAGATATGATTTTTTAATTACATATCTGCCATTTTAAACTACTGTCAAGAATGTCTGGATGAAATTGCCTGTATAACTTATAATATGAATAATTCTCGTGCAGTGTGAACTGCAAGAAAAAAAAAGAAAGACTTCTCTGTAGAAAATGTTGGTTACAAATAAAATTTTAAAAAAATACTGCGATTCTTCATGAATAATCAACTAGAAAGTTGATTTCAGCCTCCTGTTGAGACTGTCAAAATGGACAAATGCTTTCAATCCAAACTACTTATCAAACACACATTTCATTGCATTTATCACAGAACATGTAAATCTGACTGTCAAATATGAGCTTGGCCCCATCCAAGATCTTATTAACTTTCTTTTGATTTTTCTACCATACCTTTAAAACCAGCCTGCACTTTAAAAGTCAAACATTTTGAAGTCAAATATCACACATTTCTGTACAAAATCTCCCTTACAACAATTGCCTTTTCAATTGATCAACATCAAGAAAGGTACAGAAATATGTCTATGCAAAACCTCACTCTTGACATCAGTTCACAACATGCGCTCTCTCTTGCAGGTTAACTATTAAAAAATCTTTGCCTAACAGAACCCATCTAAATCTAACTTGTAGATGTTCTTCTTACAAATAGTTACAGGTAATTCTTCCCTTATGTGAGCACTATTTCTTACAATCACTTAAGAGTTCTTAGACATTTCTAAAATGTTATCAGTATCATCAGTACTGCTCAGAAATACAAAAATTTATTTAAAACTAATGGTAAACGCATCAGCTTAAGAGCGAAAAATTCTCCAAACAAACCAGGACAGGCATTTCTCTTTTCTTTCTACTTCATTTTGTCACTTTCCTTTGCCTTCTTAAATAAAACCCTTCCTAGGAGAACATGTACACACACAGTAACTGGAAGAAAAAAATTGTACTAGGAGTGGCAAGAATCCAATTTCTCCTTACCATCCGGCTCAATCATTCTTTACCGTCATGAAAATAAGGAAAGTTATTGCCAACTTAGAAGCTTTGATTGGTAAACCAATTCTCCCTGGCAGTGCCAAAGGAAATGTAAACAGAACATTGTGGAGAATATGGCTTTTGATGTAAAAGTGTAAAAGATTAAAAATACAAAATAGTTGGTTATATATTGTACACAGCACTTTATAAGACTAATGAATGAAAAGCTGTGGAAAGTTCCCAATGGTACACATTAAATATCCTCTACAAATTAACATCAAATTTCACAAACAGTAGGATTAGATAAATACTTCTTGTAATTTGTACAGTTCAAATTAATTCAACAATCGCTTTCCGAAAAACAACAGTAAGTTCATTAACAGTTTCCAAGTCAGAGTTTCTCCATGTTTAAAAAATGAAGTCCATAGATGTAATTTATAGAGAGTTTAGTGCCAAAATTTACAGTCTATCTACACTGTATATCAAGCTTGATATGGGTTGGTATCAGAAGTGGTCATTTTTTTGTAAGATAAAAATTACAAATCTTGTTACATAGTGAAATGTTCAAAAGCAGGAAGAAGATCAAAAGTAGTAAAACTATGCAAAAAAAAATCCTAGACTGACAATGCTATCTTCTGATTAAAAATTAGACAATTTATATAAGAATCTTTAAAATGGTCTGTAGCAAGTTTGAGGCAGTAACAAGACTTGTTTCTCAAGTTATATTTTGTGTCCTTTTTGGGGGGATTAAATTTCTGAGAGGATGTAGATCTAACTTTACCACTTTATTGCAATTTTTTTTCTTTCCAAAGCAATAATGAAAGTAACCAACAAACTTTCCTTTCATCTGACTCTTACACTACAACATTAATGCAAGCAAACAGAAATTGAAAATTCTGGGTCTGAGCTACTTTAATTCAGAAATGGTATTGTTTGTTGGTACATTCTCTGGTTACATTAACTTTTCTCTGGCAACTTCATTTCTTAATTACAAACCCTGTTAATGGATTGCAGAGCCACTGAGATCGATTGCTCTCTGTTATCAAGTAAATGAACTCAATCAAAATATTTTTGAGAAGGTGAAACATCCTTGTACAAAAACAGCTGTTTACAGCTGTTTTTGTACATGGATTAGAATAACTTCACCATCGTCTTATTAGATCTCTGAGCTCTTTAATTCACAATTCACAACTGATCATGAATAATACCATTGATTAATATTGTAAATGGCATTAAGAATTCCAAAAATAAAGTCCACACTGGTCTTACAAGCAAACAGTTCAAAAGCAATGTTTGTTTATTTGTTTGTCTTATAGATCTGTCCGCTATAAACTTAAGAAAAAAAAAACCTAACTCACTTATAGATCTGTCTGCCATAAACTTGGGGGAAAAAAACCCTAATTCAAGGTGGGACTCTAGTCCTATTAGCAGATGATTAATTGCCTGTGTACTATCAAAACTCAATTACAATTTTGAAGCATCTCATGACAATTAATTAATCACTAATAATTCATTTGTCTTGCTAAATATAAAACCCTTTACTGACCACTACACACATTTTTAAAACCATATGGCTTTTTTAAGGACATTCAATCATTTAAAAGTTTGCTACAATTTCAGAACCAAATAGTATTACATTGTACTTTTAACCACCTCAAACAATCCACAAAGATAATTTGTGATAATAATGTTACTCCCATAAGAGGATGGCAGTCTGGTGGGTTTAAAAATTGAGTACCAATATCAGGTTGAAATTTAATTTCTCTTTTAAAGTTGGAATGTTCCTGGTCTGATACAGTTGACCAAACGTAAACATACAGCAAAAAGTAAGCAAGTCCTTTCTGGTTTTTTTTTCAGAATGTTCGTATAACATTCATTTCTAGATGAAAAATAATTTCCTTGCCCAAATTATACCTACATTTTTAAGCTTATGTTATTTGAAAAAATAAAGCGACACAGTTCTTAATGATAAACTGACAAGTCCACTTGAGTTCTTTAGAAACATAAGATTAACAGTAAAGCAAAAATACAAGTGATGTAATTTTGAATTTGAATTGACATTTAATCTTATGACATTATTTTGTTTCATCGTTGCTTCAAGCACTGAATACAATTCCAATTCCACCTTGGGTTGGAAGCAACCACGCAGTAAAATAACATCTAAACACGCAGTATTTTGGCGCAATAGCCGTCGACAGGAGAGGCCGAGATAAACCTATTTAATAGACCGTGCAATTTCGGTTGTCGCTTAATACTTGTGAAATTAATAACAGAATATAATGTAAGTGTACATATTAACATTTTAAAAATATGCTACATGTTGGCGACAATGTAACAAATCCAAAAAAAGCACCTGCAATCGAACAGGACTGCTTGCAGTAAATGCTCACGCCGTCACGATTGAATATTTTTTTTCGCATCGCCATGTCAAAATGTCGTTCGCCTAAAAGCTGAAATCCGCTCACAGAGCAAAATGGATTGACGAATTGTCTTTACGGAAACCCGTCTTTGATTTCCATGAACTGTTGCAATTTACAGACACTGAAGAAATTTGAACTGAACAGTTATGAACCGATTTATACTTTTCATTCCACCCTGAGAAGGCGACAAGATAATGGACAAGAAGCCAGCCTCACGAACGGAAGGCTACTTCAGCCTTATAGCTATTGATTTCAAGAGAGACAACCACCTAACTAGAGAAATAAAGACAGAACTTTATCTTTCACACGAACGATGTACGCTTTCACTCTAACCATCCAAAATGGACTTATAAGCTAATCTGAACCCAAAACCAGTGTCAGACAGGAAATATCAAGACAGACAAGGCAGCTAAAGCGAAAAATTCAAATGAATGAAATTATAAACATGGCGGGCCAACATCGACGCTTTCGCACTCGGAGAACGAGGTTTTGCAGTTTCAAACTGTCTCTTATCGCATTTTAGGTTGAAATCGCACCGAAACTGAAAGCAGAAAGCGGGAAGTACTTTTCGGATTTGAGGCGTCCATACAATGTACACCGATTAAAAGCGACTCTGCATGTCGAGAGAGCCGCCAATGATTCAAGACTTTCGGACCTTTCATACAAAGCGAGTTACGGTTGCGCAACGAATGAACGTGAACCAACCGATAACATCAGGATCTTGCTTTCTTCAAATACATTTCCGCCCAAAATTATTCAAAATCTTTAATAATATTGATTTCAAACAGTTGAAACCTAAAAGACCGACCACAGACAACAACAAGACACGATTTTCCTTACTAGGGCCGTCCTTCGCGACTTCAAATCGTCAGTTCTCCGCGCGTCAAATCTCTATCGGGCATACTTTCCGAAAAACCTTCTTCTCAAAACGACAAAGAAAGCTGGAAAAACCTTTGAAGAAGGTTTTCAGGACAATTCTAAGTTTCACCCTACACTTATCAACAGATTCAAGCCTAACACAGAGTTCTAGGTTTCTCAAACAGCAAAACCCTCCTTCGAGAGCGCACTTTCGCAGCTGACGCCATGAAAGATGAAAAATACCGCGCAAGTAGCCAAGGTAAATTAGAGGCAGATTCTCACATGCTCTACGGGTATCCCTTTCCAATAAACCATAACCTTTCATATTAGAAACATATATTACGTTATAAACTTTGCAAACAGTGCGCACAATGCGATTTCCAGAGCTGCTGTCACAGTCCTCGCTCATTAACATTTCAGCAAAAATAAACCACAAGGGTGTTTTGACAGTATTCAGATCTTGGGAAGCACCTTGAGTTTACAAGGAGATCTTTCACATCTCATGGTCGCTCAGTGAATACTTCAAACCTTTGGTTTATCTTCTCTAAGTTTCCGAGCGATCTGGAGCCGGAGCAGACAAGATAGACCGCCAAATTCAAAAACTTCTCCAAGAGAAGGGCCTTCGCGAAAAATATTTTCATATCTCGCATCTACAGACTTACCTGTGAAATTCAACGATCACTCTTCGTTCCTCAACACTCAAGGATTTTAAAGAAATCCATTCTGGTTGACACAAACCACAAGCAAAGGGCTAACAATCCAGTGATCCCCAAAAATTTGTCTTTAAACCAAAATTTCCTTCTTCCGAAAAAACAAAAATCGCGCGCTGAATCAGCAATCACGTTGAAGTTGAATCAATCGAACCGCTCCCCAATTACAACTTTTCCAGTCCTTTTCACACATCAATTATTAAGCTCCTGACTTAACCAAGGAAAGCTTTTCAA
This sequence comes from Stylophora pistillata, assembly GCF_964205215.1. Taxonomy (NCBI): domain Eukaryota; kingdom Metazoa; phylum Cnidaria; class Anthozoa; order Scleractinia; family Pocilloporidae; genus Stylophora; species Stylophora pistillata. The sequence continues at coordinate 23,451,871 of NC_142525.1, read as the reverse complement.
GGAAGTTTCAAACTGAAACCGAAGTTCCATACGGTGATCGATCGCTCGGCGTTAAAAAAAATTCGAAATTCGAACGAAATATTGCTCGATGAAACCGTTGAAAGGCGGTCGTAACAAAACCGATGACGCGGACGCACTGTTGCTATGACAATGTCAATTACAAAAGCGAAGAGTTGTAAGAATTCGAAGTTTAATCAATGACGACTAAACCAAAATATTACGTAAAAGTAAGCTAAATCGTGGTCTTTTTTGACCTGAAAACCTCACTTTTTTTGGCTATTTTTCTGCAGCAATAAAAAGCAGCGAAACAATTTTCACTCAAAGGGAGCAAATCTGGTTAACTTGTCTGAACGAGAGAAAAAAAGAAACCTTAAAACAAAAAGTACTACATTTAAGTAATTTTTCGATAGTTCTAGATTAATCACATTCATATTAAAAAGAATTTTTTTTCCAATACGTGATAGGAATATATGCTGTGGTTTTGCATGTTTAACAACATTTGACAAGAGAAGTATAAAATTCTTGGCTTCATGAACGTGAGTATGAGTTATGTCAAAATGCGATCATGCCGGCATGCACTTAAAATGGCGATGATCTCATAACTCCGATTTTCCACCTACTAATGTAAAACATCGAAGGCATTCGTGCAACGAAAAAATATTCGTTCAAAAGAATGAAGTCGAGAGCAGCAAGAAATCAACTTTTGAGGTGTTTTTTGTTCTGTTTTGTTTTTGTTTTTGTTTTTTTTTTTGGAGGGGGGACAGGGAGAGAAAAGAACCAACTAGGGAAAGGTGGAAGTTTCCCCAGCCGATCTTCGACCGCTTGCTCTGCCGAAAAGAAAAAAAAAACACAAATAAAGTAGTCTTCAAGCAAAATTTTCTCGCCGATTAACCTAGCAGGTGACCTTATGTACTTATTTAGTTCAGTTGTCTATTTAAATAAGACTCACAGTAACTTTGCTTCGCGATGGTTTATTTTTGGTGGGTAAAGAATAGTGCTATAACCGATTCTGAGAAATATTAGAACCCCAGCAAAAAATATATATATATATTTCCAAGCTCGCTTGGAGACTTAAAGAATTTTTTTTTTTAATTTAAACCCTCGCTTTTTCACTGCAAACATTTCATTTATTGCACACCGCGCTTCGCCCACACAGCCGCCTACAGTTTCTGCTTACGTGAAACTAGAGGTCCTTAGATTATACAAGAAGTAGTAAATAAAGAAATAGACAGATTAAAACTAAACAATTGAAAAAATTTAGTCACTGTGTCGTTAAGAAAAAGGTGTTACTCTTCTTAAATTAGTGCAGTACTCCTACCCAGTCTGAAATTTCTATTCCATAGCCGGGTTGTACATTATTCAGCGCACTAAAACGGCGTGTGATTTTATTAACAAAGATCTAAATAAAGAAGCTCTCCAGATAGAGACGAACGGATAGGTGAGCGAGAGAAAATTAGTGAGGATTTCAAAAGTTGTCCCGAATCATTTTTTTTTCTCGCTCGTCCCACTTTTACTTGTTCTCACAACTCAGCTCCAGTCCCTAGAACAGGCCCTCGAAGTAACAGTGTAAGCTTTCTGTTTAACATTTTGGTGTTTGTAAACATAGATAACGTACAAACCAGACACAAAACGGTTTTCTCAGGGTAAAATCTTTGAGGACTACATCGGCAAACATTAATACCTTGCAGCTGAATATTGTTAGCCCTCTCTCCGGCCCCCCGTCCATCTTAAAGAAATAAAAAGTTTTATAAACGTTTCATAAGATGTTTTTGCCATTAAGTACAATTCAAATGTTAAAAAAAGTTCAAGGTTGAAGAACAGCAAAGGAAAGTCTTGACGCACTTTCTACCCAAAAGCTGTCGGCGGAAAACAAGGTCAAAGAAATGGCGGGAAAAAATGTCACCGCTTTTTCACGATATAAAGCGATAGATTATATGATTTTTTCTCAACACCGGAAGTTAAGTGAACGTGTCGTCCCTGTGCGTGCAAACTGAGATGCGTCCGTCATGAGTAAATAAACGAAAAAAAAAACAGCTAAGTGATCGGAATAGCTGCGTCCTGAAAGCGACTCCTCAACGATTCAAATTTTATCATGTCAGCTTTAATTCAGTGGTCATATAAAAAGAAGACACTTTTCAGTTGTTCTGGGTATATGAAAAATAACTAATCGCTTGTAAAACCAGACGCTCGCATACTAAAAATAAAACAACCCCGGCTAGATAGAGGTTGTTCAACCTTTGTACATATGATAATTATGCGGCGGAAGTGTTTAAAAAGTTTGAAACAGGAAGACCTAAGTTAAGTATATTACACCAAACGAAAAACGCCTTAAACTAATTTTAAACCACAAAATATTAAATGAATAGTTCCCAACAAGATATTTCCTACTCACAAATTTTAACCAGGTGCAAATTTTGAAATCATTTGGTTTATCGGAGCAGCGCATGATCGAGGACTCTTTAATTAGTTTCTAAAGCTTGAGGCAAAACGGATTTTTAAATGATACTCACCGTGGAATCGAAGTGAAGCAATATTCTTTCTATTTCTTCTTCGTCTTTGAAAGGAGTATTTCGTGCCTCCAAATTCCTTCGCGTGTTTTTGCGCGCTTTGTGTTGAATGGGAACGCCTGACACGTGCCGATTGAAACCGACAAAGACCCACCACTTGTCAGGGTTGTGCGTTCATGGCACCCAGCAGATACATGACAAGATCTGAACTTTAAAGTCACTTGACATGACTGTGACAACCTGCTAGATTGTATGTAGATAACATTTCAAATAGTTACAGAGTAAAATCAATTACTCTCAGACAATAATGATTTGAAAAAACGCCCTCCCATTGGTTGAGGGGCCATGTTAGTCATGTTAGTCTCGTCGATCTCTACATAAGCAATAAAAAAAAAAAGAAAAAAAAAAAGAAACCGCGTTCCTTGTGAATATGAAACCTTGAGAGATGACGCTATCCCGAGTTTCATAAATCAGGGAAAACTTTCTTTGTCGATGATGATGTAGGGATAGATTCGAATCAGCTGCGAAACACGTGTTTTGGGCCCAAGGAAACATGCATTATTTATAACAGAGGTTGAGCCTGCGACTATTTTCTGATGTAGCTTTGACCTAAAATGTAAAAGTCAATGTATTTCAAATCTACGCAACTTTTTCTGTCAGTGAAGACCGTAATATGAAAAAAAAGTAATCTCTGATAATTAAAAAAAATTATGATGCTAAAACAATCAAGAAAAAAGAAAAAAGAAAAAAAAAAGCAAGTAGCCCTACCTAATTTCGTGCCCACGTCCTGCCGTTTAACTGTAACTGAATTATACTTGGATGGTCTAGGCACGAGAAACTAGAATAAGCCCTACGCAACACTGTTTGTACTTAGATCATATGCTGACCTTCCCTCTGAAAGTCCATTGTTTAACGTGACCTGCTATTTATCGCCTCAATCTTACTAGCCGGAAGCCCACCTTCTGGCGTAAATGATAAATGTTCTTTAAGAAAAACCCGTATTTCAAATAAGCAACCCCGTATATTAGTTATATAAAAATCAGACACATTCTCGCAAACCCGTACCACGTACCCTCCTCTCTGCGTAAAAGGTGTATGTCTGAAAATTCCGTGCCAGCTAGTGAGCCATGCATATGGCTGGCGAGTAACATGAAAAAATTAGGGGAAAGAGATCGAGAGGCAGGTTCTATAAGCAACGCCTTAGGTATATGACTTTCCCCGCAGTCATTCACGGCAGTCTCACGAATGGAAGTGTTAGTACATGTGCTATCGGACACGTCAGCGTAAAGACTAACTTCGATCTGATCTGATATAAACAGTTTGATCAAGAGTCTACATGCACCCTTTGTAGTTATTTGAATAACTGTTTGCTTGTTTGTTTGTGTGTTTGTTTCACTTTGTTCGTTATTTTGTTGAAAGCTGAAACATTCTATCTCTTTCACCTTTTAATGATAAACATGCCAAGGGAAATGGAATGAAAAGAAAAAAAAAGCACGAAAATTCAGGAAAAAAATAGCTGAAGAAAGAGTGTGATATTTGCGTAGTTTCTGAGAGTGTACTTTGAACTCTGATGTATGTACGAGATGCCTTTTCGAGAGGTCTGTGAATTTGTGCAAGATAACTGACTCTCGCAGGATCTCTCTCCAAACAAAAGTCTGATTTGGTACAGTACCACCAAACTGCCGGAGAAAACAATTTTAATTTCCTTTTTCTATACAGCTTGCCACCGCCCTCATAACAAAATCGGGAAGGAGAAGAAGTCGGCTGCCCACGTACTTAGTTCGCCGGCCCGGATTAATTATTATTAACAGGACTCAGCGACCGAACCCTCTATGGTTACGGTAAATCCCGTTACAAAGTTGTTTTCACTTACGATACCACTACTAAGAAGAAATTGTCAGTTCAGCGATTTTCAGCAATTTTTTTTTACCAATTTTTGTATTAATTTTTTTTACTTGTTTCGAGAAGTAAGCATTTCCTGTTGATTGTTAGGTGAGGCGCATCAAGGAATACCCTAAAACAAAAATCGTTGTAAATTTATATTCAAAGTCGCCGGGTTTAAGTCCTCTGTCACATCAAGAAGTCTCGGGGCTGTAGCGAGATTTCAGGACAAGACGAGACAAGTTTCGAGCGCCGACGGCGCGAGCCGCTAGAGGGGTCTGGGGGCATGCCCCCCAAAAAACTTTGAGATTTAGAGGTTTAGAATTGCTCTTTTAAGGATTTTCCGTGGCATTTTTCTTCAGAAAAGTCAATCTTTAAGAAAAAAATTAAAAAAGGCCAAAATTTAGACGAGGCAATTGCCTCGTCTTGCCTCATGCTAGCTACGGCCCTGAGTCTTTTGGATTTAAAACGAATCTTCGGATTTCTATATAGCCAACTCTCCCGGATGAAGGTAAATTGGATATTTTGCCTCAAAGGTAGAAAGCAGAAGGAGAGATATCGCGAAAATTTCCTCTTCATAATACAAAAAAGAGAAAAAAGAAAATATGCTTTCTCTTACAAGGATGGCTGTATTTTTGTGTAATTTTTCTAACTTCAAATGAGCCGCATCAGTGTTGACTGCACTATCTTCTGTCTATTCGGAGGAACTGGAACGATGTGGTCAATCTAACATATTTAGAAGGGTGGAGAGGGTAGGTACATCATCCTAAACGAAAACCTTCTGATTGTAGCTTTCCAGAGGTTGGAATTTCTGGAGTTACTTTCAAAAATACACTCGGTAAAGTCTTCAGCAAGCTTTTCTCGCAGTCTCCTTCTCAGTCGTGTCTTTGGGATGTCACATAACGCTGGTAGCAAATTTCATCTCCTTGCCCCACCCATTGGAAGTTTCAAAGTAAATTTTAAATAAATTTTAAACCAAGATTAAATTTCCAGTAGACTGCAGTTCTAAATGTTAACTATTTCTTAAGGGGAAACAACGATATCTATATTTAGTATATACTAAAACAGTGGATAGCGTTGAAGGCATGCTCTGATTGGCTAGTCAAACTCCGAATATCCTTTGCTATTTACCTCCGAGTAACTCGGGAAAAAATGGCATCTCGGTTTGCATTCGTGACAAGGGAAGAAATCACTCAAACCCCGAAGCAGTCCCTGAAAACCCAAAGAAAGCGACTAAATTTGGTTTGGCCCGTGTTTAAAGGTAATGGATTAAGTTTTTAACCCGGAGTTTATTGATTAAAACCAATGAGAAAGGTTTTGTTTACAAATGCAAATTAATCTTGCATAATCTTCGCTCCGACGAAGGGCAAACGCTTGAAACATCAGCTTTTGTAATCGTTACGGTGGCCAATTTACCACTTCAACTTTGTTGGTATATCCAAATTATTTCATTACTCCCACCGACGCAGCCCCAAACAGTTTCTTTCGAAACTATCAGCCTTTAATCTTGCATAACCTCACTTGTTCACTTCCACACATGAAAATGTTGGAATTGTTGCTAGAATGTATGAATTAAAATCAATTTTTGGTGGTGTACAATATCTCACTGTTTTAGTATATACTAGAACAACTATTCACCTCAGCATTGGTGGTCAGCGGTGGATATTTACCTTGCCGCTTCACGGCTCAGTAAATATCCACAACTAACCACCTCCACTTCAGTGAATAGTTGATAATTATTAATGCTAGTAAGGTACATATATATATATATATATATATATTTGTGGTAGGACAGATTTGCCATACTCTACATAATCAGTGTGATAAAAACTCATTTTTGATCTAAATAAACAAAAACCCTCCAACATTTCTTTTGTTATAATCCTTGAAAGCAAATGTTATCCATTAAGCTATACTTATTTTAAATCATGTTTTCCACAGGTACTCTCAACCTGTATATCAGTCGAGAGTCGGTTGATACGTACTTAATTTAATTTTTAATTTAATTTAGTCCATTTTCACTGCATTAAGTTTTTGCAGTGGGGAAGGACTAGAAAGGAACATAGGAACCATTTGTGCTAGTCCACCCTCCCACCCATCCCACCCCAGGGGAGGACATCCATCACACAGTAATCTCGTGTGTGGGAAATTAACATCTCCTACCCCAACCCTGCAGGAGACGGGACCTCCATTTATTCCTCCCTATCCAAGAAGACTAGTATATCTAACCATTTCTTGATGTTATAGAAAGGTAGCAAATTCTTCTCAACTATTTTAAGACCCTGAGTGTTGGTCCGGCCGGGGTTTGAACCCTCGACCTCCCGCACAACAGTCCAGCGCTCTGTCCATTGAGCTAACTGGGAGGTGGTTACTTGACTGATAGTCGGTCAACACTCAGTCAATACTTGGTTGACACTGGGTTGACACTCAATTGAAACTAAGTCAATAGTCAGCTGACACCCAGACAATAGTTGGTCCATAGTTGGCCAATACTCGGTTGAGAGTTGATAGTCTGTCAATGTATCAATCAAGATTATCGACTATCAACTGAGTCTTGACCAAGTATTGGCCAACTATCAACTGACTACCAACAGAGTGTGTACCAACCATTGACTGAGCATGGACCAACTATATAACGAATATTGACCAAGTGTCAACTGAGTGTTGACCAACATATCAGTCAAGTATTGACTGACTCTCAACAGATACATCTATCAAGAGTACGTACAGTAACCCTATTCTTCTGCCTTTACAAACCTCTTCTAAATATGCCATTTTACAGTTTTGTACTTAGTTATCAAGACTTTGATTTGAAGGCTGAAGGTGACCTTGTTGTGATAGAGACCAGTGTCTAGTTACGTATGATGCACAATCCTCGCAGTAGAGAGCGCTATTTATGCATCATACATTTTGATAACCACAGTTCAAAATATATCAACTTTCATATATTCATTGTAAGTGTCTAGTTACATGATAACAAAGTGATCTACATTGAAAAGCAGCAACATCTGGATCATAACAGGGTCACCCCATAGCCTCACTCCTGTTCAAAGGCTTGGCAACCAAGCAGGCAACTATAAAATGGACTATTGGTGTAACTTAAAGAATTCAAGTAGTGTGAGAGGGAGGGGATAACAAAAGTAAAGTTTGTACTTGAGCTAAGTGGCTAACTTAGCTAGAGCTTAACCAGCTTCCATAGCATAAAGTGATTAGGCATATTAAATCCCCACCCTGGATGGGATGCCAGTCCAACTTTAAGTTACCCCCCCCCCACCATTCTACTAGGCATCCCTGACAATAGTCCATTTTACAGTTGTGTGCTTGGTTGCCAAGCCTTTGAATGGGAGTGAGGCTGAGGGTGATCTTGTTATGATACAAACCTTGCTGCCTTTCAAATGTAAATCACTTTGTTATCATGCTAACTAGATACAGCTCTCTATCATGACAAGGTCACCTTCAGCCTCACTCCAAATCAAAGGCTTGGCAACTAAGTATACAACTGTAAAATGGCCTATTCGCTAGTTCTTGATAGAAACAGAATCCTCTCTTCCTTAAAGTCTCCAGGGTAAATTCTTGATAAAAAGACACCGATAACAATCTTTTTGGAAGCCATTTGCACCAACACAGCTCCACTCTATTTATCAGTCATTAGCTTGTTTTATCTTAGAAAATTAGATTGAAGTAAGCCTTCATGCAGACATTCCTGAAGACAAAAATCTGTCCAAGAGACTAGTTATAAGTAATGATTAATTTATTTCACACATTCTATAATTTTCTTCCTAAAAAAAAAATCAGAAGAGAAAGACTAACAGTAAGTAATAATAATGATACTAATAGTAAAATAATAAAAGTTCTTGACACATTTCACAATTATCATTGTGTTTACAAAGTAAAAAAATTACAAACACAATAAAAACGTTAAAAGAAAGATACAACTAAGTTTGAAAATTTACCACATCCTCGAACATTTCTTCACCTCATCCCTCAATCAGTGTTGTTCAACCACTGGAGTCAAAGTCCGTTCAAAGTTCAGCATCAGTCAGTGGGAAGATCAAATCGGTCTGAGAGGACAGGGGTAAAAGTGGTATGCCATTCGAGAACAATTTACCAGTTATTTTAACACCACTTGTGGTGCAACATAACCTTTCGGTTTACTTTTCTTATCTCATAAATAAGTATGAATAATATATCCATAAATACTGAAGAGACATGCAGGGATTGTTGTACATTTGACACATGATCAGATGTCGCTTTGCGTTGCAGACATCGTTCGTTGATGCTCTCTTTGCTTTAAGAAACACACTCATCCCATTTTATCTGCGGTTTTCTTTAGCTCAAATTTTGGCCCCTTCTCCTGGAACGCACTCGGTTGACGAAAAGATCCACCGATCCGATCCCAGACAGTGAAATATTGGCCATAATTGCAGTTGTAAAGGAGGTGATGATCTGTGTGATGAGCAGATCCGTTCACGAATGGTTGCAGCAGCTCGGGCACTCTGTAGTCTCCATCGTGGATTGACACCGTCCATATATTGACAAACACAAACAACACCAGATACACGATTTTGTTGAGTGGAAAAATAAACGGGTAAAGATGATATGGAAGACTCTGCAGGAATCCGTCGATCGGATGGAAAGCGTGACTGGCGAATGGGGTTGGCACCTTCCAACGATGGTGGACTTTGTGCAAATATTTGTACACTGAACGATGGTGCAATCCACGATGAATCCAGTAAATCAATGCGTCGGTGAAGACGAGAAAGGCAGTCGTGCTAAAGATGATGTCGCCGACGAGATGTGGCCAGCTAAAATTAACTGGCAGATACAACCGACTGTGACCTCGCACTTCCACAAGGAAAAGCAATACCGTGGGAAAACTCATAAACGGTATTGATTTCAAGGTCACCATGATTTCTTTATAGATCTGGTGTTCTAGAATCAGCGGGTGTTTCATAAGCGCGCGATCGAACACACAAAAAAAGCTGAAAGTTGCGAACGAAAAGTACATAATAACGCCCCCGATGCTCGTAATTACGAAGAGCGAGATAAACTGCCTGTAGCAGTCATTTTCTGGCCACGTTGCGGGGTACACGTACCGTGTAAAGAAATTTTGATCGAGCATGTCAAGAACAAGGTCCATTTTGAATTAAACCCTGCCGAAACTAAAGTGTAGTATATCTTCCCCTCGCGTCATAGTTATCACGCTAACATGTCGAATGGATTGTAACGAAGATACTTGGATCACGATATAAGGGAATTTTTAATTGGTCTTTAGCGTGTGCTTTGTCCTGGAACATCCAATTAAATTTTGTGTAATAGTTTCTGGTTTCGCAGTAGCTTTCCGTGTAAGGTACCTTTGCTAGTTGTATACGTCATTATCCATAAAAGCTAAGGAAAGCAGTGCAGAAAAAAAAAAGGGAGGAAAATTAAATTTCTGGGTAACTTTAATTTGTCACACTTCCCTTCGTAACGCTTGAAACGCTATCAGTTGATAAAATTAATTTTACCCTCCTTTTCCTTTGAACAAGAATGTCTTGTTTTAAAATGTTTGTCAAGTTCTAATACGAAATGTGAATGTGCTCTGACAGCAAATTAACCCTCAACACCCTAACATCAGTTTGCATATTCTCCAAACATTTTTTAAGGTGCTGATGGGGAGAATTTCTCAAACAATCATTGGTTCCTTTCGTATGTGATCATTCTTGTGCAATTCTGAGATGATGTTGTAAGACTAGTCATTCCTGGGGGTTAAACGCTGTCCCTTGGTTGTCACTTTTGTTCTCACCAGATTTTGACATTGCCTGTAAATTACTACTGAACATGTGAACAGGTATATGGAATCTACTAGCTAATAAAAGGATGAGCACAAATGTCAGAAAAGAGGAAAGTGTATTTACTATTTACAACCAACCATTTCCTTGATAGGGTTTTACAAGCATGAAAATTAATGGAAAGAGTCAATTTTGATTTGAAAATGTATAGTCCATGTCAAACCTGGTAGTTTACTAATAACAAAAGATGTCATACAAAAATGAGTGACCAAACTAAAAGAATGATCTACAGCCTTTACAATAGCTTGAACTGCATTCCATCTGTTGGCTTTGTGCCGCTGTGGACAGACTAAATTTTTGCCTTTCACAAAAATCTCTATCATATTCACAAGGAATCTTTAGTACAAGGTCAAAAGGGAGCTAATGACATTCCAGAAGAGTTCACATTTGTTCAGTGATACTGTTATCTGTAACCCAAACGCTTCTTTTCTTTTGCTTTCTTCTTGACAGCTTCTATATTGCGGTCTTTCCAAGTACTTTTCCTAAGTTTGATCGGTCGATTCCCAATATATTTGCCTGCCAATGAACAAGAATCAATCATCTACAATATATCGTTGATAAAGAGTACCAACATCTTACTGTACCTAAATCACACATTTCATCTTGCTACTCTTAATAAATTTTTGCACATCATGATCTTGTACAAGAACCAATCATGCTGCTCTTTGGAAGATTACTTTAACTTAAAAATAATCAAAAGTAATTAAATTGCCCTAATGCTAGAAGTGTGTCAGAAAAATTAATATGCTTCCAATCACTCTCATTTGTCACCACCTATTCCAGACAATTGGGAATGCCTAAGATATCAAGTTTTTCATCCATCAGAAACTCTTGGATGGTCAGGTAAAGAGCAAAATTGCTAACCACCTGGGATTTTCCTGAGTCGACATATGAAAACCAACCTTAACCAAAAAGGCAGGATATTGTTATAGAAGTTCTAAAAGCCTTTGAATTAACAGTAAAGTTTCTTTGTTGGACCCACAAATACAGTTTACTCACATGGACATAACCCTCGCAGTCCACAAAAAACATGATTTAAGACCTACCATTCATTTCTTTCATAGCTTTGACAAAGTCATTGGGATCTTTGAAGCTCAGGAATCCATATCCTTTGCTTTTGTTTGTCTTTTTATCACGCACAACTTTAGCTTTTAGTAAAGATGGATATTTTGCAAACGTTCTAGCGAGTATCTCATCAGTAACCTCATTTCCAAGATCACCACAAAACACACGGAAGTCATCTGGAAAGAATATATCAAAAGATTATTAGTAAAAATACACATATTTCAGAATTGTCAGTGAACACTTGTAGCCCACCAAAACTGCCAGCTCTTCTATCATCATAAGTCTGCTACTTTCCCCTCATTCTGCCATAACTGCCAATAGAGAAATACTGCCATTTTGAGTTACCACTAAAGACATTTGTACAACAGCACACTTCTAACTTTGAGTGGAACTGATTGCACAGTTTACCAGTAGATGTTACAAAACTATGCCTACACAAGTCCAGGGTGCCTAACCATATTCAGCTCACTAGCCCAATTACCCTTTACACCTAAACACAGTAGTATTCATATTCTGCTTCTCTAACTACATATTGTAAGGTGCTGACAAGGAGAATTTGTTTAACAATCAAAAGCTTCTTAGGTTAGTGATCATTTCCTGAATTCTTATGACTTTAATTTTTGATTTAGGGGGTGGTAATATATTGAGAAATTAGATCCTAGTCACTCTTGGGAGTCATGAGGTTAACACAACAACATAGCACAAACAACCTTACCATTCTCCCATTCTGCTAATGACGAATCCTCCCACACTTGATTGCCTGCCACCCTCAAATATTTTTTCTCTTTGGGTTTCTTTTTATCCTTTGCCTCTGAGTTCACAGCCTGTGAATATGTTGAGCCCCACTCTTTCTGCTCTTCAGGAGTCATTATTGGCACGGCTGTGGCAGCAACTGGCCCTGCCACAGGCATACCAGGTATTGGTACAGGGATGGGCACTGGGACCATGGGTACTGCGACAGGCCCCATAACAGGCATGGCTCCAGGGTTAGAGACCATTTGGGGTACCATGGAAGGCACCCTAGGTGGCAATGACATTGCATGTGGTATTCCAGGACGAGGTAACTGATTAGGAGGGACTTGCACAGGATGTCTGATCGGACCCTGCATGTGAGGGCGCACTTGATTCAAAGCGCCCTGAACAACTGGTGGTCGTAAACTAGGATTGGGAGGTTGTAACAATGGACGCGGGTGCACTCCTTGGACAAAATGCTGATTATTAGATATTTCTGGTTGTGGTTTAACATCTGGAACAGTAGCTGCATTCTGGATTGCCTGTGATGCCATACGAAATGTATTTGTGGCTATAACTGGCCTTGATATTGGATGCTCTGCTATTTCTTGTTCAAACCTGAAAAACAGCAAGTCAATATTAAGCATCAGAGAGCAAAGGCGTCACAATAATAAAGATGACAGCAAAAAGTCTTTGAGTATTTTAATCTTTCCTTAGTGCCTGCTACAACTTTTTCATCCGTAGCAATTAGTAGACAACACTAATACAAATCACCACCTTCCCATTGATTGGATTGTGATATTTTCCTATACCTTGACTGGTTGTTGCAATCACTTAAGTTTTCACAGAACTCGACACTAACGGTAGCCCACTAGCCACAGACCAGTAGAAATTCAGTTTTGGCTAGTGGTTTTCAATTTCCACTAGCCAGTTTGGCTAGTAAACAAACTGAAATTGTCATAACATCTAAGATGTAACTAGCCTGCCGCCAGGCACTTGGCTAGTAAGTTGAAAAGTTAGTGTTGAGCCATGTTTTTAGAAACACACAATCAAAAAGCGCTCTTAACTCTTTCACTCCCAAGATTTTATTAGTAATTCTCCTTATTGTCTGCCATACAATTCTTTTGATATTAGTTTGGAGAATTTGGTATTGGATCAACTAATAATCCCCTAATTGATATTTTCTTTATTCCTATCACTTGTCACCTTTATACTGTATTGACATAATAAGGAGAAATTCTATCTTGGTCACCTGTGAGAGTTGAAGGGTTATGCACTATCAGTGGCTATCCCCTGGGACCCACCCCTGGGAGCCCAAATGCCCATTCAAACTTCATCAAATCCCCGTAGGTATAGGGTAGGGGAATTCTGACAAATTTCCTTGCCCCCAGGGTGCAACAATTAGGACCAGTGGTCCCATTAACAAACAGTGCAGATTTTACCCCCAGAAACCAGCTATTTGTTTTGCCCACACCCTAGGGTAAGATATATCTGACAATCTCAGCAAATGCCCCTCGGTTCACGAGGATGGGCCCCGAGGGGAAGCCACTGATTTATGCATTAAGAATACATTAATTGCAAACAGACTCTGTAACAGCATTTTCTTTCAGGTTGTTCTATTATTCAGAAACAAATACAAGACATATGAGAGCCATTTTGAAAAATAAACGCTTCACTACTGTCAACCCACAGGAATAACAGACCAACATTGATTGATGCCCAGTGGAGACAAACTTTCTACCTGTTGTATCAAATAGTAACGATGAGTTATAGCTGGAGGTTTAAAGTATTTGTCTATCATTGTGAGACAAGCAAAACTACCGATGTTCTGACATTAAATGGAGATCTGGAAAACACAAATAGATTGTAACATTAAGTCAACATTTGACCAACATTACCGTGACATCTCTTCTTCGAGTTCATTTCGCCGGCTTTGGTCCTCTATTTCTCCCATCCCACTCATTTTTGGACTTTTTCCTAAAATGTTCGATATCTAGGTCTGTATTCAGGCAAAATAATTTGTAGGGAAAAAACCGCACACGTTTATTTAGCGTTGTGCTTTGTAACCCGGCAATCATTATTTTGTTCATGTAATCTTACACGACCAGTCTACGCACAGGCAAGGCTTAGGAACGTGACAATCGGAGATCATCGTTACTATTTACTCGTGTATGGATGAATTCAGATGTAACATTGTCCTGACTCAGAGCTATAAATGGTAAGGGAGTGTACAGCTTACGTCACGACAATATTGTCTTTACTTCCGGTCCTTTGTAGCATGTCAAAGCAGGTTTGCAGGACTGATTGCAAAACGCACCGAAGTTTGTCAGTGGCTTCATTGCTCAACTTGAAAAGCTGAAAAACTTTCAAAGACAACACAGAAAGCAAGGTGATATCTTAAAAAATGTTTTCAAGTTTCTTTCTGACATTTATCCTGTCTTTAATTGGGCCGAGTTTCGCCCAAAAAAAGATGTGTTCAAAAATATTTTTCCAGAACATCGATGAGAATGTTATGCCCTGGGTCCAAGTGGAGGGAGTCTACGAGTTATTCTCTAACAACGATGGTTTTCCAGTCTATCTCAACACTCCTTCGGGCCTCTTCTTCTACTACAGAGATCTTACATCGCAAGGAGGAAAGGTTTTCACTTTCGGGCTCAAAGTCACAGAAACATTTGGTGTTGTTGGTCGTCTCAGCAACGATTTTGATCCAAAGACTTGGTTGTCGTCAGGCTCGCTAAATGAGAAGGATTTGTTCGGCGATGTCGTCAAAGAGTGGTCCTACTATTCACCACTCGAAAATACATTTAAAACTGTGCAAGGGCCACCTTATGTTAAGGCTGTTTGTGTGGACGATGAATACTTTCGATGCAACTCAGGCAAAGTTTACTTGAATGACATCGTCACCGGAAGTCAAGCTGAAATTCTGAATGATCCTCGAACAGACTTTTTCGCCAAAGTTCCGAGCATTTATATGTCGATCCGTCCTGTATTCAAACACAGCCGACAGGAATGGTATTTATACTACCGTGATGGCTACTGGAGAGTTGGCTCCAGTTATACTGGATCTAGGACCGATTTACTTCGTACGAAAGATTCAGCGCATAGACCAGAGTACGTGACAAGTTACTGGGAAAGTTGGACTAATAAGGGATGGACTGCTGGAAGTGGATTAAGAATAAAATGTCGAGGAATCGCCAATGGCGAAAACAAATGTTATAGCAAGCCTTGTAATGATCAGGGTAGTTGTGTTTATACCGCTGATAATGAGACGGTTTGTCTCTGTCAGGACTCTACGTATGGACCGTACTGTGAAAATAAAGACGCATGCTCCAACCCGGGAGTTCCAGCTAACTCAATTGAAGTAGTCCACGCCGGAAATCGTCCGGGTGACATTTCCACTTCGTTTTGCACGAAAGGCTACCGATCTTCGCCCGTGGAGTTTTACGTTTGCGAGCGAGATCATGGAAGGAAGAACTGGTTGCTGGAGTCGAAGGCGACTTGCCAAGTCCCACCACCTATAACTTCTGGTCCGATACCACCTCATACTTCAGCCCCCGCCCCAGGCCCTTTTCCATACCCTACAGGAAATCCAGAGAAAATACCGAGCAATAAAAACCCACTTGATCAGTCTGAAGGGTTCATGATATTTGTCATTGCTTTTTTCGCTTGTCACATTCTTTGCCCAGCTTTAATATGGTTAGGCATCATGCTTGTCAAAATCGTCCGTTTCTCTCAAAGGAGCCAACCAGGGTCCCCAGAGCGTTTAAAAGCTGTTGAAAATACCATGCAAAATCGATACATGTTAATGGTTCGAGTGTACTCCATTTTCATGAATTTCACATTCTGGGTGTGGCTTTGCGCAGTTTGCGCATGTCTGGCAACAAGCGATGGCCAAACGCGTTCCTTTCCGTTTTACTGGGCTGTTACCATGTGCGGAGTCTGCGCAGTGTTTGTAATCGTGGAGGCTTTTTTCTCGTGTGAAAGAGTAGCGTTACACAACATGGTCTCATGGGAATACATCAAGTCCCTTCAGCTTGCGCCTCCGTCAATTGTGATGGTGATTGACAGGTACGAGTGGAAACATCAACGTGATGCTGTATATCGGACAAATCCTGCAACAGGGCGGGAGGAATACCAAGGATCAGAAGATCGCTGGAATAAGGTTGGGAAGAAAACTGTTCGCCAGCCATTTGTTTACCCATCTTGGTGTGATGAGTCAAATTTAGAGGTCTCCGAAAATGGACGACTTTTTAGGCTTCGTATTCACATAGACATTACCCTTGATAGGACGGCTACAGAATCGTTTGAAGTCCAGAAGTCGGCCTTGATTGAGAAGACACGTCATTTGAATCGCCATTTTGATTTCTCACGTGTGGACAGCGTGCCCAATCACCATCCGTACGTTGTGTTGTACCATAAAAAGGACTCCGTGCCCTTCTGGATGAACGAGCAGTTCTTCTGGTGTTCCACATTTCTTCAGTTCTCTTGGATTTACAGATGGCTCTTCGTCTCTCAAACAAACTCTGTTCAATTTACGCTGAAAAAGAAGGTCTTTAGCCAATCTGTTTACTCTAAACAGACCGCATTTCAACAAGTTTATCCTGCTCAAGCTGTACCCGGCGCACACGATGCCACCATACATGACACTGACTCGGCTGATAGGCCCTTGCTCAACAATCAACAAAACCCTACAAATTATCTGTCAGTTTAATTGCAATGGAATAATGATAGATACCAAAGGATTATTGATTATAGATTATTATTATCAAATGTAATTTAAGAAGCTCCTGATTGTCATACAAACTCTCCTTGTTATTACCACAGGAAATGTAGAGAGAGACTGGAACAGAGTATGAATTCTAATGTTTGCGTAAAGAGTTAACTTCGCTATGTAATTAATCTTGAAAAAAACAAAAACAAAACAACTTGCTTCACCCTCGTAGCCAATTAGAGGCGTAGTTAAAAAACCAATCGGGACTTCAGTACTCACTTTTTCTCGTGCTTTATTCCGTTCTTTGGGTTCTCATTGGCTATCTGTAGTGTATTCCGTCCCTCTGAGTCCTTTGATTAGTCCATAATCTAAGAGCACCCTTTATATTATTCCTGTGTGATTGCAAAAGTTCTCGTACAGTTTAGCCTTGATTAGAGGGATGATGGGGCTAAGAAAAGGAGCTACTAATCGTACACATGACTCGTTCCTATGTTTTGCATATCCACGAGTAAAAAGGGAAAAAGTTTGTGCGAAGTTTATGGGAGTTTCTTATTGCTAAAATCTGAAAGAGCCAATCTCGTCGCTGTTCGCCAATACATCAATCTTACTCACGGGCCAGCGAGGCTAATTGAAAAAAGACGGGTGTTTTTCATTTTCTGTGAGCAAACAGCCATATGCGAAACGAAGAGCGATGCGTGACAGGTGCAAGAAAACAATTACATAACGTTCGTTTCCGATTTTAAGAGAGAAAGGTGATTCCCTCCCCAAGTTGAAATTTTGACCTCTATTAAGCGGTCGTGGTCACCCTTTACTGGGTCCCATCGGCCTGTTTGTGTTGCCTTCCACCCGGTTTTTTAAGGGTCACTTAGAGCAGAACTACTCGAATAAAGCTAAGAATAATCTTTCAAGACGGTAATATTGATCCCCAAAATTAATGTTAGTAGTATTTTTGAGCAAGTTTTTGAACGTGAAGTGATCAATCATGGCATAAATGGCATTTTTTTTAATCGTTTTTTATAATACCCCTATTCTGTGGGACCAGCATTAAGCAGTCAACCGGAATTAACCTCCAATAACCTGCGGATGACCGCTTGATACAGGCCTTAGTGTACCTCAATTCATGGAAAATTTTCTCATTCGCTGTTCGTCGCCGCCATTCATTTCCTTCTATTCGTTCGGTATGTCTGACTTAATTTAACACGTCACCACATTTCGTAAGGCAGATCGACGGAAATGACGATTGAACTTTCAATAGTAGCCGTGAGTAGGTAATTTCAATTTAAAGTCTCTCATTTGATTTAACAATAATGATAATAATAATAATGATTATAATACTAATAATAATAATAACAATACAGTGCAATAATAATAACAATACAGTGCATAATAATAATAATAACAATACAGTGTAATAATAATAATAAGGATTTCTTTAGCGCCATATCCTATAGCTCATGGCGCTTTACATCATTTTTCTGTGAAGTTTGGCCAGACTGCACTGAGCGGTTTGGAATATTTGAAGGAGATTTTTGCAGATGTCCACAATATCAGAATCAATTCCGCACGGCAGTCGGCGCTCTACAACATGAGCTAACCAGGCGGCGATTTGGGCATTAAGCGTTTTCTCTAAATGAACACCTTGTATCTATCTCTTAAACAAAGTTTGTTCATCCTCGTATGTCACGTCTTGTGTCAAAAATACTTGTCATTGAAACTGTCAGATTTAAGATATGCACATACGGATCACTTCTACCGACATGCGACAGTCGACTTGAGTAATATTCTGCTTTGTTATGAGCCTAACACACAAGCGCTGTCTACCCAGATAGAAAACCATATTACTCAATAAAGGATTGCCCCAGAGCACTTTTTAAAGCTGCAACTGCCTAAATAGAGTGTGAGAAACAATAAACGAGCGAAAATTTGTCGGCGATTCTGAACAGTTGATTCCACGCCAGTTACGTTGACGAGTGTTCAGCTGTCTTATTGGGGAGACACGCGAAGGAGGTAAGACCCGTTTATTCTTTTTTTGTGTGGGTGCATTCAAGTAGTGAAGGTAATTTAGCGGACCTCTTCAGAGAGGTGCAGAAAAACTATTTCATTTTTTTATACCTAGCCTTGCAGGGGGATGAGATCTTACATTTGCCCTTCGATCAGACGTCTGTTTGCGGATACATAGATCGTATGAGACGTTTTGTTGTGAAGTATCGCTGAGTATTTTTAGGAGTTGTGCCCGTAGGGCGAGTCAAAATATAAACAACGAGAAAAAACACTCCGCAATACTATACAACAAAACGTCTTATAAGAGATTTATCAGCCAACACGCCAAATTGTTATTTCAGTGCTGGCGAATTGCGTGGACTTGTATTTACTTCTGATTGTCTGGAGTACAAAAACCGCGAGATATTTGTACTCGTTTTGGGCGTTATTTATACTCTGAGAAGCACAGTTGGATAATAAAAACAGCTACTTTATGAATAGTTTTAACACTTTCGGTGCAAAAAAAGTCGCACGCACGTACTGATATGGATCCGAGGGGTTTCAGAGTCCTAAATTATGGGCTACTTTGAGCCTGCCATCTCAAATTGTTCATGCATTGTACTATTTGTTGTCACACTTGCCACGGCACTTGAAACAGGAAAAAAAATTCTTGTCACAATTTCCAGTAGCAGGTTGGTGTTATTCCAATGTTTAGCTAAAAGGGAATTTTTTTTATAAAACTACGAAGGATCAGAAACCAGAAAGTTACACGATAACGTGGATCATGTAGACCATAAGCAGACCCTTCTTTTCGGCGGAATCCGTCGCGCGAGTCAAACAAATTCAGTGAAAACAGAGGCTAGATAAAAAAATCCCGAATAAAGACCTAAAAAATCTCTCCATAAATTCTCCAAAAGTTTGCCATTAATTTCATATTTATCTCTAAAAATCTCGAAATAATTTGAAAAAATCTCGATTAATCTCAATGCTTTTTCTAATTTTTTTGAAATTTTTCTTTTTGCATAACATACAAGATTCCAAGGTGAAATTGCGTAGAGGCATCTTCAAACTGATTCAACCAGGCACTTTTAAATGCGCTCGTGCACGATGCAAAACGTGTCCTTTCATTCACAACACTGAGAAAATATCGGGACCCAAACGCTCCATTAAGATCACCGATCACTTCACGTGCACCTCTGCCAATGTAATCTATTGCATAACTTGCATTTATTGCAAAAAGATTTACATCGGCGAAACAAGCAGAAGACTAGGTGACCGTTTCCGAGAACACCTTCGCGACGTGGAGAGGAATGACAAGGTCACATCGAAACTAGTCGCTAGACATTTTAATTTACCTAACCCCCTGATTCTAAGCAACACATGGCAATCTGTGGTCTTTCCTTACACTTAGCTAGCACGGAAAGCCGGAAAACTCTTGAACAAAAGCTCATCTTTCAAACCGGCAGTCTAAATCCCACAGGTATCAACGAACGCTTTTCATTCCACTAATTAATTCGTGTTTTTCTCGTTGCCATGTTCCCACCAATCACGTAGCTCCTTTTTCCGCCTTTAAAAGCACACACAACCCACAATTCCTCTATTCGCTCCGACGAAGGGCTAACGCTCGAAACGTCAGCTTTTATAATCGTAACGGTGGTTGTTGATATATTCAAATTATTTCGTTACCTCCACCGACGCAGCCCCAAACAGTTTCTTTAGAAACTATCAGCCTTGATTGAAAGGATTATTTATTTACTACACAATGTAACTGGTTCGTTAGCTTCGTCTCCTTACATATTTCTCTTTCAAAGAAGCAATAACGACAAGAAACAGTAAGTAGAGTTTGGCATATTCATGGAGCCCGCTTGGAAACAGAACGAAGTAAAGTTGTTTTTATGCCATCGGCTGTATATATTTAAACATCATCGACTAAAAATCCTTAAAATGTTTCAAAAATCCTCATACGGATCATTGTGACTCAATTCTGTCGCTGTTTACCAATGAATGAACTATGATCACCCAGACAGCGATTTATATCATCCATCACGATCATGTCTCTTTAGTTAGCAGCATTTTTTTCGGCGAGGGTCCGGTTCAAACGGCGAACTTCACATCGCACTCGAAAATTAGATCCAAGTTAACTTTGACGTTTAAATCAGTTGAGTTCGTCCAACTAAATTTGGATCGACAAACACGTTCTGTCCGTCTGTCCCGGACGGATAGAACGTGTTAAGATCGACTGTGGGACAAACGTTGACCTTTTCATATATCAATGGTTGAACTCTACATGTGTGGGTCGTCCAAAATTGCATTTTAGGTCGCGTCATGCGAAGTTCGGCGTTTGAACTTGGCCTTAAACGTAAATCATAGTCCTGGGAAGGTGAAAACTAATCAGCTTAATAGACGGACACAAATTTGCCTCCTCAGACAATGAATTCCACGATTAATTTTGACGAATACCCCATTGTAATGCCATTGGTCGTTAGCTTGGCTGTCTGTTTGCAAATTTTGGTGCCGTGTTACTTCGGGTGCTGTACAGGCTTCGTCAATTTCATCAGATTGGACCCCTTCGAGAGACCGCTGGACTACCATGAGCGGCGAAGAAAAGAGGAGAGGAAACAGTTTGCCAAGGAACAAGAGAAACGACTGCAGAAAGCTGCCTCTGCGAAAAATCAGGAGGACCTCGATAGAGCCGTACAAGAATATCAACAAGCCGTTCTTGCTTATGAAAAGAAAATTGTAAGGCAAGAAATAGAGGAGGTTCGTAACACCTGCCCATGTGCAAGACTTGTTTCTATGTGCATGTCTCTCTCTTTCTACCTGTGGCTTATTTTCGTTGTTGGTTGTGAAATGACTCATTGCACCACTTACGGTTCAGTGTTTAACATCATGAAAATATTTGCCTCGGTGATGCTTGGCGTCTGTGCCGTAATCGTCCTGCTAGAGAGCTTTTATTCGGAAGAGCTGCAGTATCTTAAAAACATCGTAGAAGATGAGACAGCTTTGGAGTACATCCAACGCCTGCGAGAAGTCCCACCGAGGCTTGACAATGTTGTGGAGTGTTTTCATTTCGAAGAGCGCAACAGAACAGCCCACTGCAAGGACCCTAAAGGAAGCCGAAAAGCTCATGCGGAGACCTATACTGTGAAGGTAGTGACACAACTGGCCAGCGAGGAGTTCATATTCAAGTCATGGGTGGACGTTTCCAAGAGAAATATGCCATCCCTGAAGGGCGTGGATTTGGTTCGCATCAAGTGCTACCCGAGAGTCATATTCGGTGACCAGGAAACACACGAGGCTTCTACGAGACAGTTGAAAGAAATGTCAGAGAGGATGAGGGTATCTGACGATTATATCTCCCCCTGGAAATATGAAGATTGGGCAATACTCGATTTGACCAGGGGAAAGCGCATCTCTGCATATACAGATATGAATGTGAAGCCATTTTGGATGAATCCTCTATTCTACTGGATTGCCACGTTGCTGCAAATGAACTGGCCTTACCGCTTGCTGTTTAGAGCGAGAACAGCTGAGATAAATCTGTTCTTGAATAAAAAGGTGTACAAGAGTATAACACGACCAAGAGAGATAGAATTAATGGAACCCATGGACGACCTTCTAAAAAATAAATCATTCGACGTGAGCTTAAATGGTTCAGACGTCACTGCAGCTCCCCCAACGTTGGAGGTAGATAATCCAGCAACAGAAAGCCCTGCTAACAATCCGGGAACCGATATTCCCGAACAAAGCAGTGCAAAGTCACACTCTGACCCAATTTTACATGAAGAACCGCATCCAAATGTTCTTTTATCGTCTCGCGAGGATGCACCATGTGATCACAGGTCTCTTCTGGTAAAAAACGTGCGACTCCCTGTCATAGCAGATAAATGGTTTACATTTCAAGATAATAGCTCTCTTTTAAAAGAAATTCTGACGAATGAGATGAGGCTGACGGGAGAGGACGAGTACCCCATCAGTCCTTGTGTGCAGCATGAACGATGGAAGGTTGGAACATCAACAGACTAGGTCTGCATAGTCTCCTCTATGATATGAATGTTTATCAAAGAAGACTTAAAAGGTTCCCGAGTGGTATAGTTGCAGGAGAGCTTTGTTTCATATCTTGTGCCCAAACTTCTAACACTGATTAATTATTTTTTAGTTTTTTAAATTTAGACTAGTGAGCAGCACTTCTGCGAACAGTGGTTGTAAAACTTTTTTTATTCGTGCGATATCGGTTTTCGCGTGCAATTTAATGCGGAATTCCCTCGTAAAGTAATGAATTTTCCTATAAAACTTGATGACAACTTCAACCGTCTCCAAAACGTACTCGAGCGCAGGTTCAAGTGGTTTACAATTCCTTTTAATTGCTTCCCATGACCAGTCTGCAAACCGTTTCGTCTCCCCCCATGCCCACTCGGCCAACCGTTTCGATCTACTCCATGCCTTCTCAGCTAACCATTAAGCACTTTCCTTTGAGACGCTGGCCAACCATTCAGTCTGATCTCTTATCCATTCCATTCCGTTCCAAGTCAGCTCCGTTAACCATTCAGTATTAATCGAATACCATTCAATCAACCATAAACTTCCCTTATACACACATTCATCCGCCCACATTATCGTTAGAAAAATCCATTCCGTCAACCCTTTCAGTCCGTTCCAGATTTTACCGGCCCAATTCATCAATCCTCTCCAAATTCCATCGACCCAATCCACTAGTCCTGTCCAAACTTAACAAACCCAATGCATGACCCATTTCATTCCTTTGCAAATGTTCTTAACTATTGTTCCAACTCCGTTAGAACATATTTTCCAGGCTTCAACTATTTTTGTCACCATAAAGCTCCACGTGTTTTTCATCCTCGTCGCCGCCCGTGTAATAAGTCCAGGTTCCTTCCTTTGGAATACTTGGTGCTCAGAGCACGTCATATTCACAGGATATTCCGGTGGTTCTTTGCACTTGAGAATCTAAGGGAGAAAAACGGGTGAAAATTTATGGTCACTATAGATATCTCGGTTAAAAATCAAAGTTAAAGCTGTTTCTTAAAGCGGGACTGTGACGAAAAACGTCAGTTTCTCCGATCACAATGAAATTTTGTGTTTGGGATCTCAAAACGTAAAGGAATAACTGTATCGATTTTTGAGTTTAAATTCCTACGGTGAGTAGTATTTTTTGGACGATCTTTTTCGAGGCTGTTGAATCCGATTGGAATGTACTGAATGTGGCCGAGGAAGTATGGGGAGACCGGTAGTGACGTCATCCAATCAACCAAGACACAAAGTTGTCAAAGCCATGAGTGTTATTTCCATGGTTAAATAAGAGTAAGAAACGCGAAAAGTTCGAATCTTACGATTATAATTATAAAGCTGGCATATCAAAATGCCTTCGCCTCGATGCGTTGTACAGGGATGCAGCAATAGATCAAATCCACAAGATGAAATCTTCTACACGACTCCCCCGTTCACAAAAACCTTGCCGCGAAGTGGAAGAACTTTGTCAGACTTCACAGAAAAAACTTCGATCTCGAAGGCCGCTTTGTTGTCTCTGAGCATTTTTAAGAATCGTGTTTTTCAAGGACATGCCATCTAAAAGGGGCATTGAGAAGATTGTTACCGGGATCAGTACCAACTAACTGGAAACGTTTGCGAAAAAGCCGCGGTAATCACGAGAAAACCTCAAGTACTTCATCGAAGGATCACGCACGGTGAGTCGACTTTTCTAATCAATTTTTCTTAACTATTCCACACCTGTAGGAAATATCTAAAAAACACATAAACTGTATAATTTTCCAAGCTTTCATTCACTATTCGTTATTCGTTGGTTTATTGTAACTTGCAGTAAAGTATTCTGGAAATCTGTCTAAATAGTTCTTCGACAGTTTGTCAAAGTGGAGGTGTTAGTCGCATTCATTAGAATGAAAAGACGTGACCGTCCAGCAAAATTCAAACTTCGTATTTATCAAAGGTTCATAATATTTATAATTTTTATTGATCTATATAGACTATGAAAGAGATATTTCTTTCGAAGACAGCGATGCCACTCTGCCCGGCAAATCCTGTAATAGAGATAAACCATGAGTGCGAAGTGCATCTACAGCAGAACACGGCAATAAAACGTCTTTGATGGTATCCACAGTGAACTTGATAAAAATGTTATTGTGATGTTCAACTGTTTGATTTTTAACTCATTATACGTACACAGCTGTACGTTACTTTCTCTACTATAAGCTGTCTTCTATAAAACAATACCAATGTCTATCAATATTGATCTTATGTGATCTCTGCATGCAGCTACCGACATCTACATCGTCAGATTTCGTGAACGGGTCCGAAATCATTGCCAATTCTGATTCTTTGAATAACGATGCTTCTGGGGATCAAGAAGTATCTTCGGAGTTAACGGGAAATTCCGCCGATGAGATTGCCGTTTCTCATTTCGAAGTAGACGAGCTTGCGGCTTCGTTTCCCGCCAAGGAAACAATAGATTACCAGGTAAAAACAAGAGAGATTTTGCATACGAACACACGCGATCGTGTCAGTACCTATAATAATAATAATAATAATTTAATATTTATATTGCGCAAATTAACATGTGGATATGATCAAATGCGCATCACAACACTTTTCGGGGGACTTTGGCCGGACTGCATCAGCGGTTTACAAACAATCGAAGGAAACGTATTTGAATATGCCCCCTACCCCCAATTCCCAGTAAACAGGCCAGACCACATCACAGTAATCTCGTGAGTGGGTTCTTTAACGTCCCCTGCCTAACCGAATTAACTAATTAATAGATGCAGGAGACGGGACCTACGGTTTATTCGTCCTTATCCGAGAAGACTAGAATGTCTATCCATTTCTTGATATTATAGAAAGGTAGCGCATTTTCCTCGGTTATTTTAAGACCTTGAGTGTTGGTCCGGCCGGGGCTCGAACCATCGACCTCCCGCACAACAATCAAGCGCTCTAAATATAAACAACACATGGCCAAGTCAAGGAATTCCAACGTATTAGAGTCAAATTATATCATTAAATGCTCCATTTTTGTCATTTTAGGAAGGGACTCACTTATACCTCCACCATAGCTGCGACGCGTAAAAGTTTGTGGGAGACGAAAACCGAAGTCGGAAGAAAACAGTCAACACGCTGACAACCAAAATAGATACACTTAAAGCGGATCGCCTACAGGAAAAGGAAATAGAATTCCTCAATTACATTGGTTCTTTCATCAGGAAAAGTACTGTTCGCATCACTTTCAAGGGAAGCTATCGAGGGAATGGAGCAATAACTAGATAATCGATCACTTTCGCTTGAAGACTGATTTTGCCCTACAAGCTCTCTTGCCTTCGAGTTGTCTTGATTGGATGACGTCACTATGCTTTGAAGCGTTACCGATGTCTAGCCGCTCATTTATTCAACAGCAATATGGCGGAAGGGCGATTTCCCAACGCAAAAGTTTCATTTTCTCGGCGGTGGTTGGCTAGATTTTTCCAATATTTAATACATATGTTATTCAAAGTGCATAAATTCGAGATATTGTTGTAAAAAGGTTTTACGGAATGATACGCTTTTCGTCACAGTCCCGCTTTAAAGCTTTTTAAAATATATATCATTGTGAAAAAATTTTGCGTTGGTTTTTTCATCTACAGATCTTCTAGCCCATTTAGACGAGAAATTGAAAACAAAGAAAATGGATGGAAATACTAGCATGGTTAAACGCAATACAGGCAGATGGAATAATAAATTCCAAAAGAAATTAAGTTTTGATTATCTTAGTTAAATACCTTTCCAAGGATGGGCGGATCGTTTCCAAGATGTGGACTATTCAAGTCTTTGGAGCCTTTGAGGAAAATCAGTTTCATATATCTAGATACGACGATAACATCTGAATGCTTATCACATATTCCTGTGAGGAAAACTGAAAAGTGAGACGTGTTAGCTTACACTCAGCTTTCTTACTGTTGGTGCGGATTTTGATCTTTAATTGGCAAAGACAGCGATGATCAACCTAACGTATATTTTATAAATCGAATCCGACAAATCCGAAATGAAGCAGGTTACATTTCAAGTTCGTTATACAATTTGGCAAACTACGTCGACTAAAAACTACTTAGGCTGTCCAAAACCGCTGAACCAAGAGCCACATTATGGCTCTTGGCTGAACTTATTACATTTGTAGTTGTTGTTCTGAAAATACTGACAAACCTTTTCGTTCCAAGTTCCGACTACGGACGTGTCTTCGTTGAAATCTTCCAAGGGTAGCTTTTGCCATTTAATGGCTTCAAAATTTCCTATTACAAAATAAAATTACCAGTAGCATGATTATGTGGTAACTATTTCCTACAGCCATGTCCATTATAAGTACATATATGGATATGAACTTTTTCTTCGATTGACAACAGATGTTTTTGATAGGAAAAAGAATTGTGTGATCGAATAATAATAATGAAAAATCGTCGAGGCGCGCGCTTCAATAAAAAGAAAGATAAGCGCGCCCTGTACGGGGGGCACGCGCAGGTCAAACACGCCTAATATTGACGAGGGCAGTCACGGCAACCCCAAATATGTTTACTCTCCCGAGATAGTGTGAAAATCTTGCAAAATATCCCATTGGAGATTTAGAGAGAGCTCAACAATCCTTTTTCAAACAAATGAAACCTGGCAGAATTAAAGTCGTCGTGAAACCTTTTCGGTTTGATACGAAAATAAGGATGGTTCATACATTTCTGTTCCGAATTGTCGATTGCGCAGAAAAAGTAAAGCCTTTGAAACATTTGAAAACAGAGCTGAAACCTACCTTGCTGTTTTACAGCGTTTGTAACCGTTGTTAATTGAAGCAAAATTGTAAACACAGGGATCAAAATCACAATCTTTCCCTTTGTTACAAGACGTTTGTAAACTCTGTAATTCTTCTCGTAATTTTAAGCGTAAACTTAGAGCCAAATTACTTGCTGCTTTCCTTTCTCATCGCTCTTAGTTGTAACTTTGGCGAACATTTATTAACATTTTGGCTTACTTAATTTTTCTATTATACATTTTAGTATTGTAATTTTGTAATTTTTAGATCATTGTCACCGAAAAACCCTCTTTAGGGAGTGTCAATAAAGTTTGTATTGTATTGTATTGTATTGTATTGTATTGTATTGTTTTACCTCTCACATAAAAAACGCACGGCTTCGGTACGAGAAGTTAAATAGAGCGAAGTGATATTTTGACGTCACAGTTTCGATTTATAATCCAGCGAGCGCGAGACCAATCCCAGGGTCCAAACTCTTAGACACTATTTTTGGTCTTTATGCAAGTCTTGTGATTTTTTACTATGCAACGAATTATTTCCGTTGCTGTTCAAGATAAGTGCAAAAAGTGATGCTTAAAATCAATTCATTACTCAATTGGCTGTTAATTTTTTTCCAGGAAAGTATTATTTGCTCAGCGGGGACATAGTTAAACTGTACCTCATGGATGATAAGATGTGCTTATCAATTTTAACGTGGAATACTCAACAACCTTCCGTTAACTCTCTTATGCTGTGTATATATACATCTCGTTCGGTGGTTTAACATAAAATATGCGCAGACATTAAGCGAGTTGCATAGTATTTTTCCGCGTTTCGAAGGAACGAGAAAAATCACATCTTCCAGTGTTTTAGCGTGTAGCTTGTTTACGTTCCCTAAGGCGTTATCTGAGTATCGTATCGATCAAATGAGGCACGTGCGAAAGACGAAAACAACACAAACCAAACCACTGAAGTGTTCTTTATGACCAGTCAAACGATTTAATGCACTAAAAAGTTCGTTGCTTGGTAGCCACTATGGAATACCTCAGAAAAATGATAAGGATTTGATTTTTAGGTGTTCTGTAAATGTCATGAACAACTGCGTTTGTATGGTGCCAGTAGTTGACGACATCTGTGGGGGGAGGGGGGGAAGGGGATTCTGTTCTTAGTGTTGTGAGGTGAATCGGAAGTTGTTGTTTTGAGGCTTTTTCAGTTTAACTTTTGTTTTGTTGAGCCTTGCCTTTTGCGCCTACGTGTTGTTTTGGTAGATCGATTTATATTTTTTTTGGCTCAGCTCGTGGATTTCCTTGTTACCTTGTTAGACATTTAGACAATTAGACAGTTTCACAGGTGGTCGTGTTTGCGTTGGTAAAGCTGACCTTGAGTTCTACCCATACTAAAGTTCTTGTTTGTGTGCGCGATTCCTGTGTGCAGCTGTTAAAGTTCAATTGGTTTCTTGGTGCTCGCCAAGTACTTCGGAGCGAGCCACCCAGTTTCCCCCTTTTTGAAAAATAACCGGATACACTGTGGAAACTCCCACGGTCAGCTAACCCAAACATGTCTATGGTTTTCCTACTTAAAGCGTTGGTTCCTCAAGCTAGAGCATTATTATTAGATGCGTATGATGTACGATCCTCGCAGTAGATAGCGCTATTTATGCAATAGCGAAAATCATTTATCACTTTCACGGGTTTATTACGAATCAACTTAACGGCCTACTCCCAGTTGGCTTGTTAGCTCAATTGGTAGAGCGCTGCACTAGTATCGCAGAGGTCAGTGGTTCGAGTCCCGTACAGGCCTGATTTTTTTTTTCAGGTCTGATTTTCGCTATTGCATAAATAGCGCTATCTACTGCGAGGATCGCACATCATAATTATCTAATACCGCAGTTCAAAATATATGAACTTCATATATTCATTGTATCTCATTATTAGATGCATAGAGCATTAGATGCACAGAGCATTAGATGCATAGAGCGTCGCTGAAGTAGCTCTCGAGAAGAGAAGAAAAGAACAAAAGTCCAGAGTCTTGTTACCTCTCGTTAATTCGGCCGAGCGAGCTGTAAAACCCCCAACATTAGTTTGTGAATCAACTTTCCAGAGTCAGTCGTTGAAATTAAAACAGTTAGAGCATGCTGTAAGTTAGGGATTGCGCAGAGTCCCAATCAAAAGTGTGGTTCGTAAGTGGATAATGTTCAGCAACATGATAGTCGGCATTACCATTTTAGTCGCTCGTTTCTGATCAGTCAGTCTTGTAAAAAATAAGATTGTTGCATTAATACGGGCAACACTGTTGCTTTACTATGTTGCTGCGATGATTTGGCAACATCCATGAGTGACCATCAGTGCTCTAACCCGAAATCCATTTCGCATTCCAGACCGTGTCGCTCGCGATAACAATTTCCCTGGAGAGCCCTTCTGCCTCCGGGTCAAGCCTTAAGCCTCGAGTGGAGCCTTCTTCCTGCAGATATGCAGTCTTGCACAATGAATTCTTATTAATTTTATGTTGCTTTTAACGTTAGGAAAACGCAAACTATTTGTCTCGCTTCTCTCTGGAAGCTGTGTAATTTCAGAGTTTGGGCGCCATCCTAGACCTCTTCTCTTCTATTACTTGACCTCACCAACTGGAAAATGGGCATTTTATTAACTTGTTGGACATGACTTTTCTATCTATTTTATTTTCTCCATTATTTCTAATTACAAGGATATTTTTTGATAAAATGTTCTAGAACATGAAACCACGAGCTGAAAAGAATTTGAACTGGGACGGTACAAAAAAATAAACATAAAACAAAGCAAGGTGTACAATTACGGATTTCATATCAGTAACGGTTACATTTCTCTACAACAACCCAAAGTTATGGCTTTCAGCACCTGAAATTTGGTGAAGGAGAAGGATGAAGCAAGGAATCTCCTCGAGACGAAAGAGAAGGTGGGGGAAGGGCGGGTCTCTACTAGATGAAAGGGACGATGGAGGGGGAAGTCAAGGTAGTGAAGACCTATTTCTTGCTCCTGTTATATGTTAAGGCTAAACTACGTTATATTCCCTTTAAAACTGGGGTGTCTAGTACTAAGGGTTTCCTGTGCACTGTTGTTGCTGGGCCTGCTGTGTAAGGGCCTGTGGTCCTAGAGTCGCCGACGCCATACACAATTCTGGCAAGGAATGTATCACAATCTCAGTACAACTTGCCAACGAAAAGACAAAAATAAAGAGAAAATGAATCAATGAAATAAATCAATGATAAATAACTCTCAAGAATTACGGCGAAAAAGGACGGTTAATTCAAGTACTAAACTAGCCTGTAATGTTAAATTTTGTGAAGTTTGAAATTTTGAGCCTACGTTTAGGTATCAAAACTTATGCTGGGAAGGCTACGAGGAAAAAGAAGTATTCCAAGATGCGAAGCGTTTTAAAGTTATTTTCGTTTTTTTATTGTTGTTGTTTTGTTCTCGACTTTTGTTGTGTTTACTGTTTTGTTTTGTCTCCAATCGTACGGCGTTTCTCTCAAACTATCGTTATTCGATTCCACTGAAAAATTTTTCTAGGGTTTTGCCGAAGCAAGCCAAAAATCTTTTACCTGAGAACTGTCTTTGTAATCCCGTCATCAATTCAGTTGGGGCACGATTTTGTTGCTGCTGTTGTTGCTGTTGCTGTTGCTGGTACTGGTTTTGGAAGGTTGGTTGTATCTGCGAAAAAAAAAAGGCCAGACCACAACACCAAGAGCTACATTCCCTACTCTTTCTGAAAAATGCGTGGGTTCCTTAGCGTCCCCTGCTGATAAGTGCAGAGAAGATGCAGGAGACTGGGGCCTACGGTTTATCGTCCTTATCAAAGAAGACTAGAATGTCTAATCATTTGAAGAGATTCTTCTCCGTAATTTTAAGACCCCTAGAGTTGGTTCGGTCTGGGACATGAACCCTCGACCTCTCGAGCGGCATCCTGGCGCTCTACAACATTAGCTAACCAAGCAGAGTTGAGAAAAATGGTTCTGATTCTGCAATAACTTTTCAACTTTCCACTTAAGGTGCACGGAATTGAAAACATCAGCTAAAAAGTTCGGTCCCTTACATGGTTGTTGAGTGGTATATGTCTTACCTGCTGGTTTGCTTGCAGTTGTTGTTGTGTCAAAAACTGCAACGCTTGCTGTTGCTGTTCTTGTTGCTGTTCTTGTTGCTGTTGCTGCGTTAGTCGTTGTTGTAGTCGTTGTTGTAGTCGTTGTTGTAGTCGTTGTTGTAGTCGTTGTTGTAGTTGTTGCTGCATTCTTAAAAGCTGCTGCAGTTCAATGGTGATTGCAATTTGGCGCGGTGCCTGATGGGGCATCGGGTTTAGTGGGGGGTGTGACATCACCATAGACCGTAGATCAGTTAACGGACTTGGATTGGTCAACCTGTACACATATCAAACACCATTAAACGATGACTGAAAGCCAAAAGAAACGAGTTTAAGGAGAACCATTTTCAGAAATCATACATCCCCATGATGTTAGCCTGAAGAATTTGGTATTGGATCAACTATTAACCCTCTTATTGATATTTTCTTTATTCTCATCGCTCGTCTGCTTGATATTGTATTGATATTGTATTGATATTGTATTGATATTGTATTGATATTGTATTGATATTGTATTGATATTGTATTGATATTGTATTGATATTGTAGGAAGAAATCCTGTCTTGGTCACTCATGGAAGTCAAAGGATTGAGCATCAGGAAGCAGACACATTTCAGTAACAAAGATGGCAGCCAAAAGTCTCAAGTATTTAATTTTTTTCCTTCGTGCCTGCTACAAGTTTGTCTTCTTCGCAATTAGAAGGCAACCTTAAGACAAATCAGCACCTTCCGGATCCCGTTTTTTGGATTGTTGCAATATTTCCCCAAGTCCTAATGGGCTGTTATAATCACTTTGGTTTTGTATGGTTTTAAAAAAACACAATCAATGAAGCTATTTTAACCATTTCACTCCCAAGATCTTATTAGCAATTCTCTTTACTGAGATACAATGAATATATGAGGTTCATATATTTTGCACTGCGGTATTAGATACGTATGATGCACGATCCTCGCAGTAGATAGCGCTATTTATGCAATAGCGAAAATCAGACCTGAAAAAAATCAGGCCTGTACGGGACTCGAACCACTGACCTCTGCGATACTAGTGCAGCGCTCTACCAATTGAGCTAACAAGCCAACTGGGAGCAGGCCGTTAAGTTGATTCGTAATAAACCCGTGAAAGTGATAAATGAGATACAATGAATATATGAGGTTCATATATTTTGAACTGCGGTATTAGATACGTATGATGCACGATCCTGATTTTCGCTATTGCATAAATAGCGCTATCTACTGCGAGGATCGTGCATCATACGTAATTCTCTTTACTGTCTTCCATTTTTAAATTGGTTTGGGAAATTTGGTACTGGATCAACTAAAAATACCCTAATTGTTATTTTCCTCACTTGTCTGCTTGATATTGTATCGATATGTAAGGAGAAATTCTGTCTTGGTCACTCATGGGAACTGAGAGGTTAAGATTAAGCATATAATTAAGCATATAATTTCGAGCGTTAGCCCTTCGTCGGAGCGAAGGGCTAACGTTCGAAACGTCAGCTTTTGTAATCGTTACGGTGGCCAATTTACCATTTCAACTTTGTTGATATATCCACGGAAATTATTTCGTTACTCCCACCGACGCAGCCCCAAACACTTTCTTTCGAAACCATCAGCCTTCATTCATTAAGATTAAGCATACATTGACGACAAAGGTGAACTGTAACGGGATTTTCACTCAGGTTATTGAAGTATTCAGAAAAAAAAACCAGACATATAAATAATTCGACGATGAAAAATTGCGATAAAATATGTCTATAAAATAAAAATACATTGTAATAAGGCTAAAAAAAAGGTAGTCGATGACGTTTCGACCTTCACATAACGTCATTATCAAGTCAAGAATAATGTGAGTGTAAGGGGCCTAAATACTAAAATAACCATAGAGGCTTATTAAAAACATTACAAACAATTAATAGCTAAAAAAACTAAACAAAAAACTTTAGCACATATGAATTCGCTTGCGCCTTCAATTTAGGTTTGAGTTGCTTGATAAAGAGCATTTCAAATACCAAGCAATCAAATCTTGTAATTGTTATATATTTTCTAAGAATCTTAAAAAGACATTTCTTGAGATCACTATACTTGCCAATGACTGAATTCTTGTGTTCAGCAATACATTGGAAAAGGTGCCAGGACGTGTAGCCGACATAATCTGCATCGCACAGATCACATGAATGATGACAAACAACGCATTGCTGATTTACAATGGATGGCTCTGCTTCCTAATGTCCTAATGTCCTAATGTCCTAATGTCTTGTTCTAGTTTTCTACTAACAAAAATTGACCGCAAGGTTGGGCTAATCCTATGGCTAAGATCATGTAAATACCGTAGGTATTTACAATAAAGACTCTCTTCTAAAGACGATGTTCCATCAGACTCGAGCGCTACCAGTCCACAATTGACTAGCCTTTTTAAGCCTTCTTAAAATGTATTTTTAATGGTTTTGGACATATTTTCCAAAATTTTTTATCGTCAAATGTTTTCTAAATATGTTAATAAGAGAGTAATTTCGAAAATTAACATTTCACTACTGTCAACCCATAGGAAATAGCTAGGAAAAAAATTAAGTGACCCCCGGTGGAAACAGACAGTCTACATGTTGTTGTAAATAGTAATAACTAGTTATAGCTGGAGGTCAACGTACAGTATTTGTCAACTATTGTGAGGCAAGCAAAACTGACGATGTTCTGAGATCAGTTTTGAAGATCTGCAAAACACGAATTATAAGTCAACACTGGACCAACATTACCGTGATATCTCTTCTTCCAGCTCATTTCGCCGGCTTTGGTCCTCGATTTCTCCTACTCCACCCATTTTCGGAACCTTCATCTGGAAAATATTCGATATTTTAGGTTTGCGTTCAGCCGAATTAAATGAGGCAAATAGTCAAGGAGCAGATATCGCAAATATTGAGTTTCGTTCAACCAAAGCCACAAAAAAGGTTTGACACTAGATTCTGGTAGAGAAAGACCTCATGATCAACGTGAGGTAGTTCGTGCGATATTGGATTATCATGTCAACTTCACATGTAACTGTATCTTGACTGAATGCTCTCGACAAATCAGGTGTTTCATAGTAAGTCTAATAAATAACAATGAATGACACGTGTTATTTTGTCACGCGATCTACATTTGAGCATAGACACGAGGCTGCGATTTACTTTGACCTTTTGATTTTACAGGGTTCTATCATTATCAAAACTTCGTTCATCACGCCACATTGATCGCAGAAACAGTACTAGAAACGAAGCTGAACGTACAGAATGTCCCGCAAACCATAGTAAATTGTTTTCTACGCAGAAATGACTAAAGTGACTCATTTCTGGTGACAGCGGAATAATCCTACGTCGTCATATCTTCACTAAAAAAAAAAACAGATTAAGACCGTTCGTGTATCTACATATCTACCAAACTATATTATTCTTAAACTCAATATGAGAATGATTGTTCTCACTCAGAGCCAGATTCAGAGTCTTCAGGATCGCTAGAAAGGTCTAAACGAACTCCATGGGGATTCCTATTAAAATCAATACTTGCCATGCAATAACATGCGTCTGAATATGACAGGCCTGTATACGAGTAGTTCGTACACTATTTAACAAATGGTAAACACCACAGCGTACACTATTGAGTTATGGATGCACGCGGGAGGTTGCTAAGCACGAAAGAAGCGTAAGAGTCGCTCAAGGCGATAGCCGAGAGCGACTCTAGCTTCTTGAGTGCTTAGCAAACCTCCCGAGTGCATCCATAACTCAATAATGTACGCTGTGGTGTTTACCATTTGTTTTATAACATAACATTAATACATTGTAGCTAAAGAATTCCCTTTTATTTAACAAATCTTAGGCGACCAGAAAAAACAAGCGCGCGGAAAAATAGTCTTTGCATTTGCTCACGTCAGCAGCGTACACCCATGGGAAAATGGGGGACGCTAAATTGACCAATCAGAGCGCGCGCTTTACTTTGGTTATGTTATAATAGTTACTCTGTCATCCATCCGCCTTCCGGTTAGCTCAATGGATAGACCGCTGGACTGTTCTGCGGGAGGTCGAGGGTTCAAGTCCCGGCCGAACCAACACTCAAGGTCTTAAAATAATTGAGAAGAATATGCTACCTTTCTATAACGTCAAGAAATGGTTAGATATTCTAGTCTTCTCGGATAGGGACGAATAAATGGAGGTCCCGTCCTACAGGGTTAAGGGTAGGAGACGTTAATTTCCCCCGCACGAGATGAATGTCCTCCCCTAGGTGGGATGGGTGGGATTTATTGGGTGGACTACTCGCATGGTTCGCATATGTTCCGTTCTAGTCCTACCCTACTGAGGGAATGCAGTGAAAATGGTTAGAAATCTTTGCATGTGCACGCTGTTAAGTCCAGCAGGCTACTCTATGCTGGCTCTTTTGTCATGTAGATTGTAGGTCAGCCTCAGTAGCGGGCTTCTCGCGCCCATCCATTAGTATTGCCAGTCTGCTGTGAGAGCCTTTCTCCAAACAAACGTTTGATAGTTCGTTCATTTCAAATGTTGGAGTAAACTTGTTCATTGTTCTGTTTCTTTTCTGAAAGAACAGAAAACATCTCAATTCATCTGCAGTATATGGCGATATTCTAAAGCTTGGGTAAAGGTCACAGATGAAAGCTTCACATTTGAAAGCAATGTTCTCACTCAGGTTTGGCTGAGCACACAGAACATTTAAATCAGTGCGCTTGTCAGCCCTTCCCCTTACCAATTCCGGTTAGGGCACTGGTTGAATCGCAGCCGGTAATAGCATGGAAAGCTAGAAGGGCACGGCACGTCTTCTCTGCTAGCTTCTGGGATGCTGCATCATGGACCGGAATATAGCGTGGGTGGTCTGTCACGTCAGTTTTGAGCCAAAATTCAGCATAGTTGATATCAGTCATATACACTGTGCTGAGAGCAAGAACATCGGCATTAGGCGACTGTTATTCAACACGACACTCTGAATGGGCATCTGCAGCATACGTAGCAAGTAGCATTAACTTGTAAAATGGCAGTGCAAGTTAAACAATGTCAACTATTTGACATTTGACATTTTAATATCACACACCATCTGAGTGTCTATAGAACCACCAAAGAAACAATGTTTTATGCCTCGTGTCTGCTTCTTTGTAGTCTGATCTCAGGTTGTGCACACCTCCGCAATGGCCGTCCCTTACTATCACCGCGCTCGTTTGTAATCACTGAATCATCCACCGATGACAAGAACTGATCCTCTCTGGATGAAGCCGCTGTTTCCGCAAGTTACCTAGGGATTCTGAAAATAAAAATGCACATAGAGTAACATTGTTCTTCAAATTAGGAAAAAACTTTCCCCTCTGTTTTGGCACAGGAGTAGATGGCCCGTGGATCTTAGCGAGGCACCCAGGGAACCTCTGCGGGCACGTTCTCCTGCTTTTATCCTTACAATCAGGTACTGGTCGAAGATGATGTTCACTTCTTTGCTATTGGTTAGCGCTGTAGTTATGAATTTGAAATATTTGGATGCGAGTTCGCCGAAAGTACTAGTTCTCCGCTGGAAACCAGCGCGCGTATTTCGGCCTGTTTATGGCGAAGAGATGTGGGACCATTTCTGCAACACCCACAAGATTTAATTCCCAATTTCCAGTTCTCTCCGCTTTGATAAACTGGAGAAGCAGCTTAACCATTTATCCGTACTTCTCCAAAAAGGCGAACATATTTAATTTTGCACCGATTTGGCTTGAAAACCTTGAAATGGCGAGCGTACCTCGATAGTTTCTTGCAGCAACTCCAGCACGCTTGCTTGCGCTTCTAACTTTGCTGTTATCGCGCGTATGCATTGTTCTCCTTCTATATAGCTGCATCTTCATAAATATCATGCTCTTCATAATCACCGGTGCGGCCCGCGTACTATTCAACTAAAAATTCCATTGCCATCTTGTTTTTTCGGATTCCTCTGTTTCGTCAGCGCTGAAGTTGCTACCGCTGCCTAGACGCCATATTCGATAAGGAGATCTTCCAAGAAAGTATGAAAAGTTTGTAAAACGCCCCATTGGAAATTTGGAGAGTGTTCAGCAGTCCCTTTTGAAGCACACAAAACCTGATAGAACTATTAGTAGTTGGGAAACGTTTTCTGTTTGATATGAAAGTAATGAATGTGTCATACATTTTCTGTTCCGAAATGTCGAGTGCGGGGTAAAAGTAACACTTTTGAAATATTTGAAAACAGAGCGGAAACTTACCCTCTTGTTTTAAAGCTTGTTTATCGCTGTTAATAAGAGCAAAATTGCCAATGCAGTAATCAAAATTGCGATTCTCCCCATTGTTACCGAGCGTTTTTCCACTCACGAAAAAAAAACCCACAGCTTCGATCCGAGAAACAGAGCGAAGTGAACGTAACAGTTTTCGCTTATGACATAGCATGCGCGAGACAACTCGGTTCCAGACTCCTCCTTGTTTTACAGCTGGAAACACTCTGTTTGGTTTTTGTGAAGTCTTATTGTGATTTTTTACAATGATGGAAGGAATCATTTTCGTTGGCGCTAAAATGAGTGGGAAGAAATATATTAAAAATACATTCTTATCGCTTGGCTTTGTATAATTCAATTTTTTTTCCAAAGGAATGTTGTATCTGTCCAAACATGGACGTGGTTTAAGTACTCTCCATGGATAGTTATGTCCTTACCAATTACTTCGTGGAATATAAATCAATGTGTTGGTAAAGTTTTGATACTTTACAACTCGTTCGATGGTTTTACATATAATACACGCGGACACTTAGCGAGCTGCATAGCATCTTTCCGAGCTCCCAAGGGGGAGAAACGTTTACATTAGAGAGATTTACCACCACGTACACGCGAGACAGCAAACGCGCGGACACTTAGCGAGCTGCATAGCATCTTTCCGAGCTCTCAAGTGGGAGAAACGTTTACATTAGAGAGATTTAGCACCACTTACACGCGAGACAGCAAACGCGCGGACACTTAGCGAGCTGCATAGCATCTTTCCGAGCTCTCAAGGGGGAGAAACGTTTACATTAGAGAGATTTAGCACCACTTACACGCGAGACAGCAAACGCGCGGACACTTAGCGAGCTGCATAGCATCTTTCCGAGCTCTCAAGGGGGAGAAACGTTTACATTAGAGAGATTTAGCACCACTTACACGCGAGACAGCAAACGCGCGGACACTTAGCGAGCTGCATAGCATCTTTCCGAGCTCTCAAGGGGGAGAAACGTTTACATTAGAGAGATTTAGCACCACTTACACGCGAGACAGCAAACGCGCGGACACTTAGCGAGCTGCATAGCATCTTTCCGAGCTCTCAAGGGGGAGAAACGTTTACATTAGAGAGATTTAGCACCACTTACACGCGAGACAGCAAACGCGCGGACACTTAGCGAGCTGCATAGCATCTTTCCGAGCTCCCAAGGGGGAGAAACGTTTACATTAGAGAGATTTAGCACCACGTACACGCAAGACAGCAAACGCGCGGACACTTAGCCAGCTGCATAGCATCTTTCCGAGCTCCCAAGGGGGAGAAACGTTTACATTAGAGAGATTTAGCACCACGTACACGCGAGACGTACACGCGAGACAGCAAATGTCAGGTTGCTCTTTCACGTAAAATAAGGTGAACCTTGCTGCTTTGGCTTGGCGTAAGCTCACGTCATGGTTAATTTGAAGGCTCTATTGTATGACTTACAAGGAATAGTTTTTGTTCCTCGTTTCCGGCAATAAACTTCTACTCGGTGAGGGAAAAAGTTGAGAAAATCTTACGTTCACGGCTGAAACGCGAAACAGGTTACTTTTACCGTGACGTAGAAACGGCAAAGCACAACCGGCAAACATGACAAAATTGCGGAAAAACAAGGGGACTGGATCCTATGGTTGTTTTAGGACTTAATTTCACAAAGGTCAGTAAACAACTGAAAATACGAGTACTTTTAAGGACCTCTATGGAGTAACTTCAGAAAAATAATAGGGATTTTGATTTTACTGGCTGAGATTTCTTAAACCATTAAAAGAAACGAAAGTCAAGGAACACGTGCGCTTACAAGGGCGGAGGCAGGCTTCAGGAATATGCTGCTACCTGTTATCTCGTGAGCGGGCGTTATGCTCAGTCACGTATTTTTTTCCCCTAAATATCCGCGGCTGCGAGGTAGACTACCAACGAAGCGACCTTGACGAACTACGCTATTAAGGAGAACTGCTACCCCAGTGATGCCACATATGATTCGATGATGCGATCATAGTGGTGATTCCAAAATCAGCTGCAGAATTTTATGCCGTGACTCTTCACTTGGAGCCAAAAAGGCGACGTCGGTCGTCCTGAAAAGAAAACTTACCTGGAGGTAT
The DNA here is from genome assembly GCF_964205215.1 of Stylophora pistillata. Lineage (NCBI taxonomy): Eukaryota > Metazoa > Cnidaria > Anthozoa > Scleractinia > Pocilloporidae > Stylophora > Stylophora pistillata. Next base: position 23,411,947 of record NC_142525.1, on the reverse strand, counting down.
ACTGACTGTGATCAAAACAATGAGATCGAATTCTTAAGATAAATCTTTCGATTTTCTCAGCCCCATGGTGAGTATTTTTATTATCATTCAAAACAAGACAACAGCTCGTGGAAAACGCCACTAATTTGTGATCTCAGGCGGTAGAAGAGTTCATCTGAAAGCGAAATGTGCTACGACGGAAGATCTAACATAAATCGAAATCGCTAACCTCACTCAGCCATTTGCTGAGTCGTATAACGTAAGACGAACATGGCGTCAAACCTTCTTTGGTTCCTGTTAAGCACAATGTTCATTCTCGCGAGATCTAGGACACTATGTCCGAGGATTTTTTTTCAAAATTTGAACGAAGCAGATATGCCGTACAAGTTCATTGAAGGTATCTTCGTTAAGGAGAACTACAACCACAACAATTTCCCTGTATATCGGCGAGAAAACGAAAGCCTGTTATTTTACCGGCACTTTTACGATGATGGGAGCAATTATTTGTATTTTGGAGCCAGAGTTGGATATCATTCTGGTGTGGCGGCCGAACTTCATGGAGATCCTTTATCGTGGCTGACTTCCGGGGTCTTAGATAAAGGGGACGTTTTCAGCGGACTTATTTACAAGTGGCTACATTACGACTTGAGAAAAAAGTATTGGGTCTCAACTACCTTTTCGTCTCTAGAGATCACAACCGTTTGCGTGGATGAAGATTTTAGAGAATGCAATTCAGACAGACTTTACTTGAACAAGACCTTCTATGACGGAAAAGGGAACATTTTGATCGATAGGACTAATCATTATTTCTATCGGATGCAAGGTCTTTTTCGGAATCTGCGTCCTGTGTACAAACACACAGCTCAGGCGATGTATTTGCAGTATGTCGATAGTCACTGGGTGGTGACTGGATCGTATTCTCCGAGTGGTTCTAACGATCGGGCTTACTTAAGAGTGAAGGATTTGGCGCTAAGACCTGAGTACGTTACCAGTACTTGGAGCGTGCATTTCAATGGATGGCGTGATGAACCCAGTCTCAGGTTACTATGCAGGGGCGTGACTGCGATGTCAAACACTTGTCAATCAAAGCCTTGCGATAACAAAGCCACTTGCGCTTACACATCCGGAAACGAAACCCTTTGTCTCTGTCCATCCGGGCATACGGGTTTGAGATGTTCCTTGAAGAGGCAGTGCCCTACTCCACATCCCAAATTGGACACAGAACTCAGTTTCGATTTCTTGGTTAAACGACCAGGAGACCTTGGTGTATCATTCTGCCGTGAATCCTATCCGTATTTCAGGTATTACGTATGTGTGGACACCAGTTACAGTACTTTATGGAGTGGACAAGGCTTGGCGTGTGATAAAAATTACAATTTGTTTGCGACTGGTGAATTCCCTTTAACTCAAGCTACACCTCAATTAACACCAACCAAATTTGACCTCAACAAAAATTTTAGCTTGTGGTTCGCTCCCATAACAGTGTTTTTAGCCGGTCCGGCAATTGTCTTCTATTTTTACTTTCGCTGCAAGGTACTGTGTAGGAAAGTAGACGAAGATGGGAATGAGACTGGCGGAAGATCATTGAAGGCTATGTGGAGATTCTATTCAGCTTCCCTGTTTTTCTCATTTTATTTTTGTCTCATTTTCTTGGCTGGATGTGAAATGACTAACTGCGCCTCACACAGTACACTCTTTTACGATTGGAGAATCATGGCGATGGTGATGCTTGGTGTCTCTGCTGTGTTTGTATCTATAGAGGGCTACTATTGCGATGAACTGAAGTACCTAAATAACATCATAGAGGATGAGACAGCTTGGGGGTACTTGGAGAGAATGCGGACAATCCCGCCCAAGATCAACATGAGCGTGGAATGTTACAATTTGGTGCCAGTACCTGGAATTGCGTATTATCTTGATTTCATGTATGTAGAGACTACCTTGGAGAGAGGTTTGACATTTGTGGACCACGACCAGTTTGCGTACGATTTGTGGGTTGATGTTTCCAAGAGAGAGATGCCGATCCTGAAAAACAGAGTTGTCCTTGTTTGTTTCGAGATTGATTCAAGCATCGTTTTCGGCGACCAGGAAACTGTAGATGACCTTAAGAGACAAGAGACAGAAATGGTTGACAGAAATCAGCATCGGGCTGATTACACTGATTACTCCTGGAGTGAAGAAATTCCCGATCTGGAGAAACATGTATCTGCTTTCGTGGACTTAAATGTGAGACCATTTTGGATGAGTCCCCTGTTCTTCTGGATCGCCACGTTACTTCAGATGTCGTGGCCTTATCGATGGATTCTCAGAGCTAAGACAGCTAAGATCCATTACACCCTGATGAAGGAGATATACGCGGGTTCGACACTGCAAAGGGAGGAAGATTCCATGAATTTAGTCGCAGCTCTGACGGGCACAGGATCGTTTGGCCTGAGTGAGGACGATCGAGAGAGCACAGGCTACCCAATGTTGGAGATGAACGACCTGGGCACAGGTAACCGTACTGATGAAAATGATGCCTCATCCCCAGATCTTATTAAAAACATCGGACATGGTGGTCGCTTTCAAATAGTCAGCGAACCCCAGAATCCACTGCCGACAGATGTTCCTCAGTCTTCCGAGGTAGACACCGACCAAGCCCTAGACAACGGCACAATATATCCTGAGTGTTCATCGACTCCTCCCCCTGCCGAAGCCCCCCCCCCGCCCCCCTAAGTGCAGGTTTTAGCACCAGCTCTAATAACATGAGATCTGCACCAGTAGTGTAGCCTTGGTATACGACGAGTCATGAGCCTTGCGTATTTCAGCTAGTGCAGATCTATATACCACCAGAAACTGCAGAACTTTTTTTCTCTTAAACTACTCTGCGTTTTTCATGGCAATTTTCCTTATCACAGAGCGATTTCGTCATATGTATAAGTAATTGAGAACTTTGATGTAATTTATTTTTAAGAAACAGGGCCCCTATGGATACCAGCCTTGAGCTGAATGGGCTACCCTGTGTAAATAAAGTTTCACTTACTTACTGATGAAAATAGTAGTTGCGTGACAATGTCTGCGTGACTTTGCGCGTGACCAAAAGGTTTCTTCAAAATCAACAAACTTTCATTACCTTTTTTTCTAATTCTGACCTCGAAAAGAATTGTCATTCAGTTGCTTATAATCCTCAAAAGGAGTTGGTCAAACTTTTCAAAACAAATTATTGCTCTTTCATCAGGGAAAGGGAAAATATTAATCAATAGCACCTTCTAAGAATTAATTAGAATTAAATCAGATGAATCACTCTTGAAATTACATCTTTACCGGGAAGACAAACAAGCTTTATTAGAGAACGCAGCAACAACTCAACTTTTGATATATATACATTTATCAAATCCTAACCAGTCATTTCCATAGAACTTTGAGAAGTGTTTTTAAAACAAATTCTGACAAAATTAATTTTTTTAGACTTCCTTGCATGTTTGGTAATCAAAATACATAAACAAAAGTAACTTCAAAATACTGGAAATGTCTTAGGAGCCAGGTGAACTCTCAGTACCACAGTTGTTACTACAGTAAAAATTGACAGAGAGGACTGCTTTAATGTGTAAAGTTATATGCAGCAGTAAAGATTTTTTAGACACAAAGCTCTTAGGAACATTAAAATTATACAGAAATCACTGATTTTTCTTTATTTCAAAATGTGACATAAGTTACAATAAAATCCTAGAAAGTTAAAACTATTCTACTGCTTGTCCTTCTTTGGAGGTGGTCTGTAACAGAACAAAAGCAATGTCTATCAGTTAAAATTCCCAAGCTAATGTTATAGCAAAATATAGAAATCAACATTCCTCCCCTCCCCTGAAAGGTTTTGATTTGTTAGAAATTATCAGGATTTGCAGGAAAGCTCCTAAATGGGATAGGGAAGGGAAGAAGAGACGAGCTCTGAGAAAAATAGCTTCATTTCTTAGTTTGAATATCTTGATGGATATCAAAGCATTAGAATTGACGTTTTATCGAAAACGAAACAAATGGCTCAAAAAGGTCCCAAAATCTTGCAAAATTCAAGGTAATGTAAGTTTTCCCTAAAGAAAATGCGGTGTGTTATAAGTATTTTCCTGGGTAGTATTCCCTTTCATAGGCTTACATAGGTGTGTGTAGGTTGCACTAAACAAAATAAGGAAGTTTACACATTCTGGACAGAAACAGGATCTAAAATGTACTTGTTACAAATAGGGTATAATTTACAATGAACCTGATCATGGCTTTGGAGAGGGGACTTTACTTTCCAAAAATTACTTTACTTTTAATGCCTAGCAAATGATTTTCAAAATGAGCCAATTTCTTACCCCTATTAGTGAAAAACGAGTGTAATAATAAACAAAACATTAATAGAAAATGCCAATTCAAGGCACAGGTTGGGTTTTGGATGTTTTAATACCATAGGTTGTATAAACGGTACCTGTAAATTCCAACAACTACAGCATGATCTCTCTCGTAGGGTTCCAGTGTCAGCTGTTCTTGAGGTTTCATCTTCTCGGCCTGCATCTTCTTCACTTCTCCTGCAAATACTGCTGCAGGCTCTGCAGTTGAATCAATGCAGTTTGCCTGGTAATGACACAAAGAAGCAACATCTGTCATTTTTGCCTGATTTTGATACAATATCATATTAATAACGCACTGCTTACGAGAGGTACACCATGAGTTATAAAATGACTGATATGCTGTGAGTGCCCAACTGGTCAAAAACCTATCATTTATTACACTGGTAAACCCATAAAAAATACTGTGTTTTGTTTTAACTTTATTCATAAAAGCAATAGACTGCACTTGCTATTGCTTTACTAGTGTAATAACCACTTAGGAAGTCGGGAGAATGCCAGAAAAGTTTGTAAGTACGGGGTTTGACACTAACTTTTCAACTTACTAACCAAGTAGCTGGTGACAACTTAGATGTTACAACAATTTCAGTTTGTTTACTGGCCAAACTGGCTGGTGGAAACCAAAAACCACTTTTTTCTACTAGTCTGTGGCTAGTTGGCTACCATTAGTTTTAAGCCCTGAAATAATCACTTTCGCCTCGTGATTTTTTTTGTGTTCCACCAACATCCTGCATAGGTTATCACACCAATAAACTGATAGAAGGTGCTGTCTGTTGCTTACAAAAACCATGAGCTACTTACATTTTCTTAATATACTCAAGAGGTGAGTGTGTATACTATGAAAATATATACATGACTGGCAAAAGGGATATTCCTTGGTGGAACATAGAAGTTTTGCATAAACCACAACAAAACTAAATCGTTGTAACATATATGCAGAGTTTTCTTTGACTCACTTTGATCTGGCTCCACATTGTGCGTGGTCATGATTTTTTTCTTTTCACAACATCACCAAATTGTTTGTATGTAAATCAGGCCACAAAATGCAAAGGGCGATAAGCGAGTAAAGTTGCTAAATCTATGTGCTTAAAGAAACTGAAATCGATGCTACTTAATAATAGGATAAAAGTGCACGTGAGAGTTAATACAGATTTCCTTCATTCTGATTGGTCATATTTCTTATGAAAAAGTGCAAAAATGTGATTACCGTTGCTTCTGCATACCTTGATAGAAATGACAAAATGTCCTCCATTTTTTAGAAAGTTGTGAGCATTAATAGCCACAATACGGGCCTGGTCTGGTTGAGCTACATCAGCGAAAATAGTATCTACCATTCCTGGAAAGGAAAATTTAACAAATATGGACTTTAATACAAAAGGGATTGTGGAGCACAAACGCTAGCTGTTTAGATGTATATTAAACATTTAATTCAAGTTCAGTAAAGTTTGACCAACACTGTCCAGCTAAACATTTCTCATTCTTGTCATATGCATGCAATACTGGTAGCAAAAATGCTTTCACTGGTTACCATGCTAACCAAGCAAATAAAGTTGCCTTCTGTTCTGGCTTAAAAAAGAAAAAGCATGAACTAAATACAGCTTTGGGATGAGAGCCATGAAAGTTGCCAAGAGTAAAGTTGGTAAATCATCAGATTTTGGTATGAAGCTACACTATAGCAATGTTGAAACAAGAAACTCACCAACAAGCATTCTGTATTTATGTGGATGTCTGGCATCTTCTATAATTGGTATGATGTTTGTTCTTTTTTTAGCTACATTTATGAGATCACGGCCAGATCTGTGAGAAAATTCAACTGCATACACAAGACCATCCTAAAAGCAAGAAAGAAGGTTTATTATCACGGCTATTTGTAATAAAGACACGAATGAATATACACATAATTTATATTTTTGTTTGGGGGGATAATCAGGTTGACAACATTCTAGAAGATTTGTATAAAGAATAAAAATAGCAATTCATTCCCTAACACAATGGAAACCAATATGACTGTGGATAAACTTTTCCACCTTGCTATGTTTTATTGTCACTTATCCTCAACCTTTGCAGGGAGATCCTCGGGATACATTTGTAAGTTTTTCTTACACCTTAACAGTTTTTCCAGATTATATTGAGAATGATTGTGGCTTAAAAGTATGCTCCAAAATCAGGTTTCCGAGGAAGTACTAGAACCTACTATTTCCTACTTTTTCCTCCTTTCCAAAAAAATAATTTATTCATTTCCAGTCCTTACTTGGAAACCTGATTTTGGAGTATCCATTTAAGTCATGACCCAATAAGAATTAAGAATAATTACAATCAGTCAATTACATCATCTCATTTCTGAAATGTCAAAGACATCAGCAGGCCTGTCTTTAACAAATGGTAAACACCACAGCGTACACTACTGAGTTATGGATGCACGCAGGAGGTTGCTAAGCACGAAAGAAGTGTAAGAGTCGCTCGAGGCGATAGCCGAGAGCGACTCTAGCTTCTTGAGTGCTTAGCAAACCTCCCAAGTGCATCCATAACTCAATAGTGTACGCTGTGGTGTTTACCATTTGTTTTATAACATAACATTGATACATTGTAGCTTAAGAGTTCCCTTTTATTTAACAAATCTTACGTGACCAGAAAAAAACAAGTGCGCGCGGAAAAATAGTCTTTGCATTTGCTCGCGTCAGCAGTGTACACCCATGGGCAAATTGGGGGACGCTAAATTGACCAATCAGAGCACGTGCTTCGCTTTAGTTATGTTATAATAATACTTACGGGACCAACAATATCAGAAACATGAGACACTGTTGTTCCTGATGCAGCTCCAAGGTACAACACCTTAGAACCAGGTGCCATGTGTATCTTGTCAATTCCTCCAAGAATGGCTGCAGCAAGCTTGGAGCGAAATGGGTTCCAAACCCTGTATTCAACTTTGTCAGCACCAGCACCAACATCCTAAACAGAAATACGAGTAAAAGATCCCTTATGAATTTCCTTTTCTAATCCCACACATTTCTTCTATGCAAGATATGAGAACTGGGTTTTTCATAATGAAAACAAACCCTTCCATGTAGCTAAATTTAGGTTATTATTTAAACAATGCTCATAGCTGAATGATAAAGAGATAAAAAAAAAAGAAAAGTGCAACTTACTGGTGCATCCACAGATATTTTTTTTTCTCCATATACTGTTTCTCCAGGGACTATGTTCTTTGTGACCAGCGCATCTTCCTTTCCACGGGCAATAAATACTCCTATAGTCACAAAAGAAAAATCAACCATAAAGAATGAGTCTAAATAATTTTTAGGCTTGTGCTTGCGAGAAAAGCACCCATACGCCTTAACATATTTCTGTGTGTTGCCCTGCCATCATGTAATATGTCAGCATTCTCAGACATGCCCTGTACTTTCCTTGAGTCCAATAACAACACAGTGTGTTTTGAAACCAGAAGGGCTTATGTTCTGTTATACTTTGTATTTTTCTCCCTCTTTTTTCAAGTTCTTTACCATATAACGGTGTTTCTAGTTTTGAAATTTGAATGAAAGTATTTGTTCAAGCCACATGCGTCCGTCGTATAATATTTTGCATTCAAATTCCCCATTTACATCAGTATAAGCACAATGGTAAGATGTCAGTTCTGAGAATATGGTATTGGATCAACTAATGATCCTCTCACTGATAATATTGTCAGGTCAGGAAAATCTCTTTCCTTGTTACTCATGGTAATTAATCGCTAAAGATAGTTATTGCACCTTATCACTGTAGCCTGCATTCAATTCATTCTAAGCTTGAACATGACATTACTAACAGCAACTTAGGGGGACAAAAACTGTAGCTGTTGTGCAAGATAGAGAAGCTAGGAAAGTTTTTACTTGCCATCACTTTTAACTATATTTGGATTCTTAATATCACAACATTTACGCCTTTGAAATTCACCTTCATGTCTGTGCGGCTCTATTGTTACTTTGGCTCCACCTTTAAATCCTCCTCGTCCACCACCTTTTAACCAAAAAAAATAAATTGCACAGTTATCAAATTCTTACAAAGCCTTACTCTCATTCTTATGTCATCATTTTGAGTGCAATCTGCCTTTTCAAAATCCCAGGGCACCATTAAACATGAGGAAAATAACAATCATTGTCTTCTTATTTAGAGGGCACTGTGTATTGTTTGATGTCCACAGGATTGTACTGTGCAAAAGATAAGATAAGTTGTGCACCATTCTAAAATCTGTAAGCATTTCTTAAATGCAGTTTTAAAGGTGAAATCTTGCTTTATAACTCATATTTTACCAAAACAGTTTGAAACAAGCACTGGTAAATTACTATAGCAAAACCATACATAAATCTCCAGCAAAATAAAGATCTGGCCCGCAATCAAGATATGTGCATGATGAAAAAGGTTCACAACAAATTTAAAACTGAGTGCTATACAGCAAATTCTGATTTTTTAACTGTGAGGGAGAGGGGTTAGTGGTTGACATGTTGGGGTTTAGATTGAGAGGTCCACATTTGAGACCTTTCCAGGCCACAGAGTTTTGTTCCTAAGCAAGACACTTAACCTCTTTATGCCTCTCTCTGCCATAGAGTGTTAAAGGGTATCAGGAAAATAACAGGGAAACCTGTGATGGAGTAGCTGCCTTCATCCAGGAGGGCTCGGCATATAGTACCCCTCATGACTATGCACTGCAAAAATCAGAGGTAAGTACCTGCCCTTATGGGTCACTTGGCTTGATAACTGGTGACATCTTAGATGTTTTTAGAAGTTACGACAATTTCAGTCTGTTTAACCCATTAACGTCCAGTGTGCCCGTATGCGCCCATGGGGACCCACACCCTTTCTACGCCCTGTGACGTCATCAATTTTAACTCTGGAGCACGAATTCGAGCATGTACTTGAACGGGTTGAAAATATCTTGCAGACGATACCAGAATGAGCGCAATTGAGTGGAGGAGATTGGAGAAATAGCCAAAAAACCGTGTCACTTTGACTGCAAAATCTGCACGAAGATCGTCTTTCACTACCCACCTACCTTTCCGAGCATGTGCTTTGAAAATAATGAGTAGTTTCTGAAAAATCTCTACACCAAAATGAAGCCTACTCAATTTCCAGCAAGTGAGGAGAAACTTTAGGCAAGGAGAGGGGAAAAAAAGGGCAGGAGAAAGAGAGAAAAGTAGAAGTCGTAAGTGGGGCGTGACTTTTCAACCCAAAAACTATGTCGAAATTTTGCTCTCTGCGCGTGCCCGAGATTTTCAGGCCGCCATTTTGCATTTGGATCGAAAGGCCGTCGAGTGCACGAGCTGTCAAGTGGTTTTTGGTAAGTTCGAGCCTTTAAAACCCCAACAGTGACCCGAAATCTGCTGGACTAGCTTCAAAACACAGTTTTCCACAAAAGCTGCGGCCATTAATGGGTTAATAGCCAAACTTGCGCGTGGAAATTGAAAACCACTAGCCAAAACTGAATTTCTACTAATCTGTGGCTAGTGGGCTACCGTAAGTGTCGAGCCCTGAATATAAACAAAGTAATCTAACCTCTGCCTCCACCTCTGCCTCCTCCGCGACCTCCACCTCTCCCACCTCTGCCAAATCCACCTCCTCCTCCTCCTCTTCCGAATCCTCCACCTCTACCACCACCCCCACGGAAACCTCCTGTAAACATAACAAAAATTCTTAGTTGCTGTGGCTATAGAGTACCCTTCCACCGTACTACGAAAAAACTTTCATTACAAATGCAGTATCTAGTGAGATAAGTATTTGCAAAGGTCATGAAGCAGTTTCAGAAAAGGTTGTTGAAAGAAAGAAAGGACAAAAGAGCACATAACAATTTAGAAAGGTAATCTGGGTATCAAGCAATCAATGAAATCATTCCATTCATCAAACATGTGATACCTTACATACATATACATACATACATATACTTTATTTAATCTCGAATTTGGAGTAGCTTAAAGATAAGCTAGTATCTTCGAGTTACAAGTATAATTCTAAATACCACTAAAATGTAAAATGTAAAATTGTAACATTCTAAAATTTAACTATGAGAAAGAGTCATACTGTAGAATCTTGCGCTTGAAATCAGAAAAGTCAGATGTTCTAAAAGAGTCCGGAAGAGAGTTCCATAGTTTAGAAGCCATATATGAAAAGGAGTGAAGACCATAAATAGTAGTTTTTGTAGACGGTAGAGACAAATATAATTTCTGCGTAGATTATAGGATACAGACCGGAAACTAAACATATTCCTTAGATAGCCTGGATAGCAGTTAAAAAACAAGATCTTGTACAATATAATTAAGAAAGTCTGAAGGCGTCTTTTATACAGAGATTTGGAGTTAACTTTGCTAAGTAGAGAGTCATAGGGAGAATTATAATCCTGCAAGATAACTCTAAGAATTTGCTTGTTTAAAGGATCTATCTTCTCAGTACTACGCGCACCACAAAAGTGCCATACAGACGAACAATAGTTAAAATGTGGCATAATAAAAGCCTTACACAATCTTAGTAAAGTATCTTTAGAGATAAGTTTACGAAATCTTAGCATTACATTAAACTGGCCATTTATCTTCTTAAAAATAGTTGATATATAATTATCAAAACGCAACCTATTGTCAATATTTATTCCAAATATATCCAAAGAATCTTTTAATGGAAAAGAGAAGGAGTGGCCTGTTTTTCCCAAGACTATAGCCTGGTGTTTTGACTCATTTACAATCATTCCATTGCTGCAATACCACTTATTTGCAACTCTCACTTCCCGACAAATACAGTTCTCAAGAGCTACTGGGTCAACAGAGGAGTATAACTGATGATCGTCCGCATATGCGTGAAATTTACCTTGCATAACCGTATTGTTAGGTGGAATTAATTATTGGTGTCTTATAGAAGAGAAAGTGCTTATGTGCTGGACTGTGGTCTGTTCTATGTTTGAGCTACAATTTTGGTCACAGGGCTGTGATCTTCAGAAGAAACCCTTTCCTTACAGTACTGGAGAACCACTCTCTGCCCGGGAATAAAAACTAGTGCTACCCAATTAAGATTTGTCTTCAAGCAATGGCTGTCGGCGAAATTCACTGGATGAAAAAGGGGCTATTGCCAGTTACATTTCTTACTGGCGATTGCTCAGTAAAGCACAACAAGCTTTTTTGAAGTTGTGCACTTATGATCCTTCCCCATCTCTGAGCAGCCTCACTTTCCATTTCAGCTGGCAGCCTAATTTTGCAGCTACAACCTAGCTAAATGCCACGAAAACTTGACCGATTGTTCAGGTTGGGGGAATATGGATAACTTAAGATGGACTGCAGCTGTAGCACCTCAACCAAGGAGGAAATTATAACTTCTACAGTCATGTGGATAAGATCTTCCTGTTTCTGGTACTATGCATGAGTACTGTGTGTTCAGATTAAATTACCAAGTAGATGCACTCAAATACAAAAAGTCCTTTTCGCCTCAAAACAAATGGTTGAGTTATTAAACTTCTGATAGCTTACCAAGAACAAAATTTCCACACAAGATTATGCATGGCATAAATAACACCAGAAGTAAACTGGAGCACGTTTTAGCATTGTCTGCAAGATCAACATTTATATCTATCGAGATGTTGGGCTCACATGCAAGAACTTCTTTTTTGATCAAAATAAAAAGAAGTTTAGTTTGTAGCACATATTCGAAAGAGAACCCATTCAAACTAATATCGGACACGAGTTATACATTCAAACTATTATCGGACACGAGTTATACGCAAAACCTTCAAGTATAAACAGCACGATTGGATTCAGCTGGGAATTAAGATATTTACAAACCTCGTCCACCGCCACCTCTTCCACCTCCTCCTCGGCCACCACGCGGACTAAAACCTGAAATACGTAATTCCAGTTAGTAGACGTTCAAAGCTCAGCCAAATGAGCAAGAAATAACGAATAACTTACCTGGTCTACCCATGGAAAAGCTTCAGGAATACAACTAACGCACGTGGTATGACATTATCGTATTGCGCATGACTATGTTGGTCACTTTCGTCGCACTGCATGATGGTTTCAACGCTTCGCAGTGAACATCCAAAATGGCGCAGAAGCTAGTAAACCTTGGACAGAGAATTGCGACTGCAACTCCTCGTTTGGTCACTAAAGTATCATTTCTAGCTCTTGGTAAGAAATTAAAGTAATTTTTGTTATTTTTGTCTTTTTCTATTCTTCTAGATCTCTTTTTTTCTACCCGAGTTGTATGTGTAATCTTGTAGTGAAATGTCGCTAGACCAGCTACCGGCGTGTGGGCTGATATTCGACTTACTGATAAAACTTTGCGGTGAATACTGTAGCAAAAAATCTGTTCTAATTGTTTCCTATCGTCAAGTTACTTTGAATGCAATGAAATTAAAACAATGGTAAGAGGAATAAATGGATGCAAACAAAACGATCCAAACCGTAAGAGACCAGAAGTCTTGGGAGTGTGGCTGTTTTCCTTACCTATATTTAGAAGAAGTTGTGTTAATTGTTTATGTAAATCTAATACTGACTTGGAAATATTTATTGCACTTTATCGCTCTTGAAAGCAATCATAGTGTTTTGAAAGGTAAATTTCATTCAACCTGTTGACTTAATTACAGTAATACTCATTTCAATGACATTTCCACTAAAGGGTAAAACTACAGAATACAGGGCCACTTATTTACATCTCATTGAATCACAATGTATCGTTTTGTTTTCTGCCTCGTTCTTCAAAGCATGCCGACAAGGTGAACCTCAATGATCCTGTATTCTGTAGTTGTAGAGTTCCCTGATTACAATATTTGTTATTCTCTCTTTCTCTCTCTTGATTTTATGTCTCCCAATGCCACATTACTGAAATATTACATAGTAATGGCCAATAGTTAATCGAAAAATTATAGTTTATGAAATCAATGTCTTAAATTCTTTGCCTATGGCCAAATTTTTTCTAAGGGAAAGAGGAAAGAAGAATGATAAGATTTTTCATTTGTAATTAGTGGTTAAAACCTGACTATGTACATCCATTGTTGATATTGGGTTTTGACTGTACCTTACAGTCTTTTTTTTTTCTTTTTAATTTTTTCTTTTTTTTTTTTTTTTTTTTTTTTTTGTACTGTACCTTACAGTCTTGTTTGATTGTTTTTAGTGTTCGATGAACTATAAGGTACTATTGTACTGACTGTTTCTATATTTCTGACCTCAGTTAGATGAAAACCTTTTTTTGTGTGTAAAAACAGCAGTAATTGGTCTTTTTTTTTTTTACCATAATAAAGAAGTGTCCAATGAAGACTGTGAGGTGTAGTTAGAAGCTAGTTTTGTTTCATTATTTAAGACCTTGCAGGAAGAATTATTACTATTTAGTTAAATAATGTATTATCTTGTACACCTAGATGTTGCTAAGAAAGCACAGCCCCCTGTTGTGACTTTCCTCAAAAATGCCAAAGTGGAGATGCTTCCTCCAAAGCCATCAGACTGGCGGGCTATACAGAAAAGCTTTCTTGGTCTGAAAGATTCTGCCATGAAGGGCAAGTTCCTTGATCTTACTGTTAAGGAGGCTGCTGCAAATACCTTGGTTGCTGTGGAGATTGCCTTCTGGTTTTATGTTGGTGAAGTCATAGGAAGAAAAAGTTTGATTGGTTACAATGTTTGATGGACTGTCAAGATCTACTTTTTTCTTTATTTCTGACCTAAGTGTGTTGAAGAGCTATTTTTTGTTCTTTGTGTAAAAACAGTAATTATTGGCCTGGGTTTTTACAGTAATTAATAAAGGAATAATTTCCAACTGGTTGTAAGAGGTTTTCATTCATTTTGTTTACTTCCCTGAATTGAATTGTAACTTAGAATTGACTTCTACATTGTATATTTCTTCAGAACAACTATTATCGGGTTTGTTAAAAATTGGCAAGTCACTATGTTCTGGTCCACAAGTCTCATCTTTTAGTTTAAAGATGAAAATCCTTGAGGACAAGGCCTTTGATTTTGTTCAAGAAAAATATTCACGGTGAAACAAGAATATCTATAGCACCGTGCAAGCCTATGCCACAGGAATCCAGAGGTCCTAGCATGCTCAAGAGTAATGCAACACTGACATCTGGAACAAAACACTTGGTTATTTTCCTATCAAATGCAAAAGTAAATTTGTATTTTGACAGAGGCACCACATTTAATTCCTCTGTTCTTGAGCAATATGTGTCACAAAGTGAATTCTGTAGTTAGGTTGGAAGTGTTTCACTGTTGGTGGTTTTAGACTTAAGAATTTAAGAGAAACATGGAAGTTGTTAGACAAAGTAAAACATGGGACTTGGAGAAAGGAGGATACAAGCCCTCGACAGTTGTAACTTCACGGTGAGGTGCTCAACTTAAGTTAAAGAGGATATAGTGGTGAGTTAGGCCTCACATTTTCTACCTTAGAACCCTCTCTACTGGCTTCCATTTTGTGTTTGTAAAATGTGCTGGTTGCAAATTATTATTGGCTTCATGTCAGTGTGTGTTTGCCCAGCTCACAATTCATTGAACAAGTAATAGAATCTGTGAAGTGTCTGAATTAAATCAATAATGTTTTGCCTACAGGGCAACTTTATCCTGCAAAACACCACCTTGTGCAATCAGAGGCATTCTTTCCTCTGTTGTCTTGCAATTGTTGGGTTTTATGTGAATGGGAATGAGTTCTAAACATTAAGCATCAATTTAAGTCAGCTGCCTTTTACCTCTGAACTACTCAGCTCTACTCAGTCACTTAAAGCTAAGTAAAGGCATCCAATCGAAGGGTTACCAGCTTTAAGTCTTTTCAATGAGCTTGAACAAGAACTAAATAGACCAACTTGATTGCAATGAAAATTACTTGATTTACAGTTGAGTGGAGGAAGTGCTTCTGAACACTAAACTGCCTGTTTTATCTGTTGTGACCGCTGCAAAATCGATAGTCTTGAGGTGGTTATGGGTTTTTCCCACTTGTAAACCAGTGTAGTGGTGGACGCTCCGCACCCAAGAAAATGTGTTCTTTACCTGATGGCCGTAGAGGGCAGTGAAAATCCAGCCACTACATCTCTGCTTTTAATCTAGTGCATGCTTGCATTTAAGTTGAATGATTTGGGCTATGGTTTGTTCATACTGAAACGAAGATACGCATAAAACTCTTTCTCCTTTTCAACCTAAGTGCAACTTTATTTCAAGGAGTTCTCTTTTTTTTTGTAAAATTATAGGTCTTTGTTATCATTTCAAATTCGAAGTGGCCCCGTTCAAGTACTTAAGTCCTTAAAAACTTTCTTAGATACAGCTTACCGATGCCTCGAACAATAACTGAGATCTACGCAGTCAGTATTACATTACTAAAGCAATTTTCAACTGTCTCAAGTTATCTTGAATAGCATTGGTCTGTTTCATTGCTCCCTGCGATTGGTTGAGAAGGATCCCGCCACCCTCTCAATCTATCACGCGCAAAAATAGAAAAAACCAATCACAACTTCCTGGGCTTTCGTGGGTTTGTTTGTGCTTCCTTTGAGTTTTCGTGGGCTCGTGGTGATATTTCCGTTTTCATTTAGTTTTTTCGAAGTCATTCAATCGAAATGCACTCTAAATTTCACCAACGATAGAGATAATACTTTGGTCTATCGAACCCTCAAAAAACGTGTTTTTCGATATCTTCGATATCTTCGTGTTTTTCGATATCTTTTTTTCGATATCTTCGCGGACAGACGAAACGCCTCCAACAAGAGCATTTAATGTTACTTTAATATTTTAGACGCTGCAGATCTCTTCTCACTTCTTGAAAACTTTTATCTTTCTTTTAAAGCATTGTTTCCTCGGTGTTTCTCGAGGATGTTCGCGACCCTGGCCTCTGAGCCATCTGTGGAACAACAAAACAGAAATCCAAATCAGTTAAAATCATAGTATCACTGACATCGTCAGCATAAAGCGAAATGATTAATTTTCCATGGATCTTTATACCTCGTATGAATGTTTTCTTTCCCTTCCATCGCGTGGTCCGTGCAGACTAGACACCGATGGTCTCTGAGGTTTGACGTAAACTGGATTAGAAAACAAGCTTTCCAGCTGAAATGCAAGAGTATATACAAAGATGAAAGGAATAAGTAGATAGAAAATGAAACATTGAGAGCAAAGTATAGATGATAAGACTTAACGGTCTAAGAAAATAGCGGATCGGTGTCTATTTCTGAGCAACTGCGCAGCCGGCAGTCACCCCTCCTCTAACCCAAGGAAAGTCTAAGTAATGGGAGGGGAAGGTGTGCAGTTGCTTAGATACTTACATTGATCCACTTATGTCACCATGTAAGCTTTACCTCGTTTAAAGAAGCGCCTTGATGTGTCCCTCGTGATGTCCGCCGAGGTTTTCTTTCTCCCGATCCTCCAGTTGAGGCAGAGGACTGGACACTAAGCTTCCGAGTGTCTGTACTGCTGTGCACAGGACTAGCGGGTTGCTTATTGGTCGGTTTCGTTTGATCATTTAGAGGAGGAAACATCGGTTCACTGTGGGATTTCTCCACCTTAGAATGAACCTGAATAATTGACACAGAAACACAGCACTTTACCATAAAGAAGAGCAAGCGAAACAAAGTCAGTCACATTCAGACCCATCGTGAGACCGCGCACTATGTATCACGTGGGAGTGGGGCTCTGTAACGTTCTTATGATTCCTCCTCATTGGCAGTCAATTTTTAATTGTCCTCTCTTCAGTCATACTTAGTTTGCGTCGACTGATTCCCCTTCCATTCTCTCTGAAAACCATGTGACATCCCCCTCCTCCCGAACCCACCCCGGCGATGAAAAAAGAGTGGTTGCCTGTGTGATGTGGTTGAAGCAAAAATTGCGTGAGGTATCTCTGTGTGACACATAGTTGCTCACCTTTAAATGTTCAGTTTGTGGAAGTTGGTAGATTTCACTGTCCGCTGCTGGTGTCGTGTAACTCGCTAGACTTGCTATTGTCGCAGATTTACTTATTCCTTCCACCTCGTTCTTGCTGCTTTTTCTTGGCGTCAGCTCGGGTGGTAGACTCTTTCTTTTTGTTTCTTTTACATTCACTTTAGGGATATGCGGCTCTGGTGTGCCCGGTAGACTTAGATAAGCATCGTGGTCAGGTTTTTGTGGCCTCTCGGAGGTTTCCCTTTTTACCTCTGGTTCGGATTCTACCTTTGACACTACTGTAACCTCTAGTGGCCGAGGATCATATCTTGGTTCGGAGGACTGGGATCGGGAAGAACCTTCTTTCTACACAAATATAAGAAATTTTCCCTTAGTTTATCAAAGAGAAAATTTCAATTTCCGAGTGCATTTAACAATTACCGCATAGAGATCGTAAATTAAACGCGAAAAAATGTCGTTTTGACGATGTCCGTTTTAAATGTGGGTCTTACCTGCGGGGATTTTGTCTGAGCCCTCACTGATATCAAAGGAACGTGGTCTGTCACCGGGCTCCTGCTGCTGACCTTTCTTCGAGACCCTGCCTAAAAAGAACCCAAAAAAAGTCATCTCTACCGAATGCAATTTAAAGTTATCTCGTAATTATTTCATCTATCGATTTTTTTTTTCATAAAAATTCTAGATATCTGATACTACCGACGAAAAGGTCCACCCCTCCAACTCGTACTATGAAGGTTAAAGTCTCAAATTTAACTTTGGCCATAAGTAATTGTTAATTTTAGTGAATAGTAATCTTCAACTCTTCACACAGTAACCTGTTGGTAGCAAGATTGACAAACATGCCTACCTGTAGGTCTTGCGCATGCGTGGGAGGATTACTCCGTTTACTGCGCTCCCTGTCCGTCAAACAACCATCTTCATGACTACAACGGTGAACCCCAGACTGGTAATAGCCTTTGATCTGCACAGGAATTAACCAGTGGCCTGTTAGACATTAAAACCTTAGGCTCCTTGGATAAAATGGAGCAAATGTGGTGTTGATGGCAAATAACCTTGCTTACTCAGAAGAATCCAGGGAAAAAAATATCGAAAAACATGAATTGACAATTTTACTTACATCAATGTTTAAAACGCAGTGGAAGAAAAACAAGAATATTCCCTGAGATAAAAGAAACACGATATCAATAGCGGTATCATGATCTAAAGGAAAGTTGGAGTAAGGAAACACTTCGGTAGCTGCTCCTGATTTCCTTGCCACGTATTCTCAAATACAAACAAATGGCTCACAAAACAATTGCTGCACGCTCCCGTTCAAGACACAAGACTCGCTCTTTAGGATAACAATCAGTTGTCCATCTACCCCACAACCGGAGAACTGAAAGATGTCATACAAAAAAAAAAGGTGTGGAAAAAGAACAGAAATGGAAAAAAACGCTGATTATTTCGTAAGTGACAAAAGCAAACTATCGGGGACTTTTTAAGAAAACCTCCTTTATGGGCGAAAAACAAACTTTAATAAGAGATGTTCTACGTTCAGATGGCGCGTTTGATTAGTTCCATCTTGATTGCGCGCTGAAATTGAGAATTCGTTTGTGAGACAAGTCATGTATTCCGTTGATAAGTGATAAACGTCTTTCAGGCTACTAAGATAAATTTTGAAAGCGCCATTTGCCGAAAGTAGAATACGAAGGAAGGTGAGTTTTGTGCTCGGTCGTCAACAAGGAAAGATGTTACTCCCACAAGGAATCGATTCCAGAACCTCCTATTTCGCTATTTAATACCCTGTTACTAAATTACAGAGAAATCAATGGTGAGTAAGCTTATTCGAACAGTTGGTATGTGATTAACATCCTCCCATACTACCAAGATTAGATAAATAAACTTTGTTTCCAGGCAGGTCGTACAATGAACAGTCTACTAACCTGAAGCCCATTGATGAGTCCAAAAGAGAGTTGAAAACGGACATCATTAAGCTCTCGGAAAGACAGGATACCAAAAATCCACCCCAGACATAGACCAACTAACATTATACTGTTGGTGCGGATGCCATATCTGCAACAAACAGGGTTCGGGGCAATTTTAAGAGCAATTTTCAATGGAGTGTTAATAGTACCACGGGATTGCATTAGTTTTGTTTCACTTCGATCTGTGATTGGCTCAGAAAATGTATGCCCCTCTTTTATACAATCAATCAAATTCAGAATTAGAATCGCTCTAAGCTAAGAGTCGATTTCGATTGAATGTCGTTAAATCAAAACCAAATTAAAATCACAGCAGCCAATCAAAAGAAAGAAAAATATCACGAGGAGCCAATGGAAGCCATAGTAAAAAGCATCACATCGGCGAAGCGCGGGAAAACGTGTGAAGCCAAATTCCAATTAGTTTAAGTTTCGAATATGATTGGTTAACAGGATGACGCAAGTTTTTTGGACCAATCTTAGAGCTAAGTAAAACAATTGTAAATAAATCCTGATTTACTTCTGACACCCAATTAGAAATTGCTCTAAAAGGCCATTTAATGACATCCTGCGATACACGGAAATTTAATGAAAACCGAACTGGTATGGGATACTTTCATGCCAAAGCTTAGCTCCTATGTAATTACTAAACGCCTGGGATACTAATCTTTAAAATTCCATCATGTAAAAAGGATCCAAAAATTGGGAAATGAGATGACAGAGAAGACACTGTACCTTGTATATCGTTTTTCGAGAACAGCTCTAGCGCATATATCGTAAGAAGGTTGTCGTAAGTGATGAAGAACGACGGACAATATCATTAAGTTAAGCTGTGTAAAAAAAACAAACAAACAAATAAACAAACAAATTAGGGAAAGTTAGGATTTACTGTAATAACTCAAAATTTATAGATGATTGTCAAGTCCCCCAAGTTTACCAGTGCCTAAGAATGCCAATTCAGATCTTCACCCTTTTTCACCCTCGTTTTGTTAAAAAAATTAGTCTGCTGGCGGGCTCTTATTCCGGCAAGAATTCTTTTTTCGCCCGCGGGAAAACATGCGACCATGTGCAACGCGACACGGCGAAAGATCTGCAAGGGCTCTAGTGCTGATAGTAATTGGACCCAGGCCCCCGGCGAACCTCTCCCCCCGAAACGTCTCAAATGTTCTTAAGGACGGAGAAAAGCGAATCCTAAAACATTAATCATAAGGCCTGCGCGTAAGCTGTAAAAAAAAATTAGAACCATGTATTTAAATTAACCCTTTAAAGACCAGTAGATTTCCAAATATGTAAAAAACATATTTTAAACAGATTGTATCCCTAAATTCTTGAAATACTCTCCCCTTAATAAGCGTCAAACACAAATGCTGCACTCCTTGGAATAAAACACGAAACATCAAGAAGTATTTTTTACCGTTGCAATGAGAAGACATGGAACAACTAGAGCCCACAATATGTGATCAGAAGGCCAGCAGTAATAAATAGACAAGCTGAAAACAAAGAAATGCAAAAACGAGAACTGAGTAGAATGAAATACACAGACGGACTGAGCACTTGATCAACTGACTGAATGCGTGAGTTGTGACATTAGAAATGGACTGACTTACTGATTGATTGATTGACTGACTGACTGTCTTATGGATTGGTTGACTGACTGAATAACTGACTCTGACTGACTGACAGACTGATGGACTGGATGACAGACTGATGGACTGACTGACGGACTGATGGACTGACTGACAGACTGATGGACTGACTGACAGACTGATGGACTGACTGACAGACTGATGGACTGACTGACGGACTGATGGACTGACTGACAGACTGATGGACTGACTGACAGACTGATGGACTGACTGACGGACTGATGGACTGACTGACAGACTGATGGACTGACTGACAGACTGATGGACTGACTGACTGACTAACTGACTGACTAACTGCCGGAATGACTGACTGACTGACTGACTGACTGACTGACTAACTGCCGGAATGACTGACTGACTGACTGACTAACTGTCGGAATGACTGACTGACTGACTGACTGACTGACTGATTTGCTGACTGACTGACTGACTGAATAACTGACTAACTGACTGACTGACTGATTTGCTGACTGACTGACCGACTAACTGACTGACTGATTGACTGACTGACTGATTGACCAAATGACTGACTGTTTGACTGTCCAACAGAATGACAAGCTGGTCAAGCGAGACGTCTCACGGAGTGACTGACTCATTGACAGACTAAGCAACCGACTGATCGATCGACCAACCTTGTGGCTCATGTGCTAACTGTTCTTGAATAATTGCAATAAGAATGCAACGCTTACACTGGTTCTGATTGTCCACTTGATTTGAACCCAATGGCAAGAGATATTGCTATTACGGTTACTGGAAAGCCTGAAGTGGAATATGAAACAAAAACTGAGTAAAAGAGCTAGACCAGTGGAAACACTCTGTACTGGTGTACTGTCCAGAAGAAAAGGTTGCATCGAACCTGAAGTTATCCATATTAGCGGAGCTCGCAGCATGCGCTGTGCGCCGAGTGAAGCCCCATAACAAAAAAATGTAAAGTCGAGAAAATTTGAAGAAGTATATATTACTCTTTGCCCACAGTCCAACCGTGACCATACGGGCCAACATTTTTTCTCATTTTCCTTCCCCCGCCATCTCACTTCTTAACAAATGGTAAACACCCCAGCGTACACTATTGAGTTATGGATGCACGCGGGAGGTTGCTAAGCACGAAAGAAGCCTAAGAGTTGCTCGAGGCGATAGCCGAGAGCGACTCTAGCTTCTTGAGTGCTTAGCAAACCTCCCAAGTGCATCCATAACTCAATAGTGTACGCTGTGGTGTTTACCATTTGTTTTATAACATAACATTGATACATTGTAGCTAAAGAGTTCCCTTTTATTTAACAAATCTTACGTGACCAGAAAAAACAAGCGCGCGCGGAAAAATAGTCTTTGCATTTGCTCACGTCAGAAGCGTACACCCATGGGCAAATGGGGGACGCTGAATTGACCAATCAGAGCGCGCGCTTTATCTCCTTCCTATCTGTTCAAAAATTTTCTTCAAGTAGCTTGCCTCTCTACTACGAATTTTGATTACAGGAAGACAGTTGCTTTCTTCCCAGTTCTCCCGCTCATTTCGCCGAAGTTTTCTCAAGACAACTATCCAGTGTGTTTACAGGAAACCCTCGGGTACTTGATTTACAGGAAACCCTCGGGCACTTGATTTTGCTTACTTTTTCCCCTGATTTCTAACAATCCGATTGGTTATCATCCAGTATATCTTTTTCCCTGTTAGGGTGGTTAGAAAAATTTTTTTTCCAGACTCTGGCCGGTTGTATTCAGCGCACTCAAGAAATGCTACTACCTTTTGCAGTTGATCGTTTGTCGCCTGTGTGAGCAGCAACGATCAAAGGCTCATCTCAAAAACGAAAATCTTGGAGTTAAGAAAAAATTTGAAAAGGGTTTTCCAAGACTGTTCTCGAAAACTGTTTAACGGGATTTCTCCATACCATTTGAAAAAAAAAAATAGGAATTGCCGCACCATGTCTTCTATCTCAAAGTGTTTGGTCAACACATGTGTGACACCCTTTTGACTGCAAATGGGGAAAGTCGGCTTTTGAATGCTCTGAATACAGTCGGTCAGAGCTTAAGAAAAATGTTTCAAGCCATCTTAAACAAGTTTGGCCAAATACTCACCCCAGCCAAGTAGCAGATAATAAATATTCTTTCTAAGAGGATGAAAACTGTTGGTGTGAGTAAAGTACAAGAATAGGCTATCCACTAGACACCAGGAAAAACAAGATGAAATGGAATAGTGAAGAATAACCGACATCGCTTGACATCCCTCCTGTAAAGCAAGTGGCGAAACACTCATTGAGTAACGAAATAAAGCTCTACTGTTTTCATAAAACTACACCATCTACCAGGAACCTATTACTTGGAGCATCCAACTGCCCTATTGTTTATGTCACGGTGTTTTCACAGACAAGTCTATTTTTAGTTTGAATTTACCGCGAAATGGGATTCCCCTCGGAAGCCCTTCGACCAATCACGATCAGAGCGTAGTTAATTTATAATTTGGCCCGTGACTATGTGAGCACGAGTAACCTATTTCCCGGGAAAAAATAGTCTAAAACTAATCCGTTCGGTGAAAATGCCGTGACATGGGCTTAGTATGGGAGTTGAACGCTCCAGGTAATGGGCTCCTGTGTCTACTGAATCTTGGGCATTGTATTTGTGCTCTCTATTTGCCGAGATCAAATGACATCAGTTTCTTCGCATGAAGGGGAGTAGCAGCCAATGGGAAAATGGTTGACCAGGAAATGTGCGCACACTTTTCCAGTACGACTTACATACAACTCATCTTGGCTCAACAACCGGACCTGCGCGGTTAACGAGACAATTTTGTTCATAGAGGAAATTTCCACCCAGTGGCCGAGAGAGATTTCAGTCGTGTTGCGAGTGTTAATCGTATGCTCACCTCCTTTCTATAAGCAGTTATGGTAAGCAATAGAACAACTTGAGTCAGTCCCACGGCCAAGATCAAATGCTGTTTGATAAGAAACGACTCCGTCCGAGGTCTAAAGATTTAAAAGAGAGAAATAACCTTCGTTAAAACGAGTCAAACGAAAAATTCTTTTTATGTTTTTGCGATTAAAGAATGAAACTGTAATGCTGGTGAGAAGTTGTGAGCAGTCATCCCATGATGCTCCGCGAGTCTCTGTATACTTCTTCTGCCTCACTATTTAAATTTCCAGAAGGCGACGATTGTAGGAGGTGTCTTTCCTCCCGAGTTGAAACTTCGTATTTGTTGGGGAGGGGGTGGACTCTGCAATTCTTCAAAGAGGAGAATTACTGTAGAATTAATATTGTCATTTTGTTACAATTCTTGAAGGCAAACAGGTCAAAATCCCTAAGGAGAGCATTCTGGTGTATGAGTTTTCCTCTGGAGACTTTCACCTTCCCAAGTCATTCATATCATGCGTAGCTCACGGATGAATTTTCCTTTTCAGGCCTCTTGCGGCTACACTGTTCAAAGCGCACACAAAAATCCGCCAGCTTCGCATGTTTGTAGATCGGTACTCTTTATAAATCAGAGGGTTCTCTTTGTAGTCCTATTAAGTTCTAGATCCCAAAAATAATCATTAGTACTTTTAGTTTCAGAGTCGTACTGTTACGAAAATCATTTTTTTCCCTCTGGATCATCACCTGTGCCAAGTAATTTCCTTTCCTTTCTTTTTCAGCTTTTGATTGACATCCCCTTAGAATAGAAATGCACTTGAGCCCATGCCAAAAAAAAAATGACATTCTGGTTACGTTTTTAGGGTGTTTCCCAGCCATTTTCTGAGGGCACTCCCCGGGTTTTAAGCCTAAAAGCTAACGGGCGAATTAAATACGGTAAAATTCATCTCTACTTTTTAAGATGCAAGCTTGGTGTCGTTGTTATTACTAGGTAATTTAGCACTTGGGAACAAAAATTTAACTTTCTACAAATTGATAGGAAACTAAAATTTTCGAAACGTACAGAAATACGCAAGATCTTTTGCGTTACCTAAAAGTCTTGATCTATAAACACGGTCAGTGATTTGTTGCATGTTTTCCCTGCATTCCTTGCCCTTGATTTAGTTGAAAGCGTGGTAAAATTTAAAAAAAATGGAGAGATACATCATATAAACCATTGAGATTATCTTCAGACAATATTTCGAGAATTTTTATAATGATACCGCTATTTTCCAATTCCCTTTGACAGCACAGCCGGTGTGGAGTCAACTAGTCTACCAGCCAAAAATAAGAAAAATAAATCACTTGGCAATTAACATGGTTTGAACGTTCGAAACATTTTCTAGTCGTTAGATTTTGCGAAGTAATCATGAAATATAAGCCAGTGCACTTCGAGGGTTTTCCGATAATATTTCAAAAAGCAAACACATTGGTTAATTTTTCCTAAAATCTATTGAAGAGATCCGTGTGCATTCTCCATGAATTGAAGAAGCGTATAAATGTATGCAGATTTCGGCGATTATCTACTTGTATAGGAGATACCATCAATTACTTGAAAAATTAATGGTAAATAAACACTGTGAAGAGAAAAAAGACATTTGGATGCTAATTAGGCTCATGGACCAGACCATATTTTCAATGAACAGCTTGTCTGAAAAAAAAAATTGCATTTTAATATCGGTTCTATAAAAAAGAAAACTAAAAAGGAAGAAGAAAATCATATAATGGTTTTCGGCGAGGCTCAAAGGAACATTTGGAATGGATTAAACTTGCATTTCCTCCCGTTATCAAATTTATAACAATAGCATGTTATTCAGGCTAAATGCCATTTAGGAAAATTATCGTTAGTTCCATTGCAATACTTTGCATCCAAATGGTTTTGAGTTTGCCAATAGGCCCATGTAAATGATTTAGAAGTGTTTTCAGTATTTCAATTTCTCAACGTTTTTCGTGGGTAAATTTATTCAGTATTTCAATTTGTCAACGTTTTTCGTGGGTAAATTTATTCATATATTGCAGTCAGTTTCGAAAGGTGAGAGCATAAAAATATTGATCGCTGTTTTGTTGTTTATAATGTTCCGTGCGCGAAAAATGTCTCCAAACAACTTGTCAATTGACGGTTAAAAACGCAAAGTCCCTCGTTCAAGATGCATTTTCATTCTGCTCGATGATCATATTATTTCTTCCTGTATTGAATTACAAAGATGTCAAAATGCTCCGGGACAAGGAAAAAATACTGTATGAAATGGCTGTGGGAAAAAAACATTTGATCGCCGCCTTTAAATTGTTTGCCGCTTTGAACCGAAAGAAAGCAACTAATTTAAGATTCTGTCTTCTTTTGTCTCCCTTCTACCTTGAACTGAGATGACGGAAATTGAATAAGCGGTATTTTGACTCGAAACTATACTTTCCGCTCTTTCGAAAGAAGAAAGACGAACCCCGTCCAAGAACTGTGTCTGCTATAACTTTAAAGTGTGGGCCATGCATCCACTTTGGTTTTTTGGCGTGCGATTTCGTTCCTGTTTATTCAGCTCATAGCCGGAATAAGATTAAACTTTAAAAAAAAAGGTTTGCTGTCAATTTGTAGGCAAATACAGGATCGATAGTGAGAGTCTTCGGGAAGTTTTAGCACCACCTACACGACGTTCTCTAACTATAAATAGCACACGAGCAGAAGTTGGCGAAAACGAGAAATCAATTTGACGGGCCTCGATCAGGATGTTTTCGGCGACTGTTTTTCCCCATTATTCGCAGACATTTCCTAACGTTGTATATTACAATTGCTCACCGCAGATTTCAAGATATTAAAGTTTTGTTTGTATCTGCCATAACCATTCCCGTCTGCATAAATCATGTTTCGAAAGAGTGGTCAGTAATAGTTTTAGCGCAGTCAAACTCATTTAGGCATTACAAAACGATTTCAGTCAAAGGAATTTCGTGAAGGCGGAAATGATGAATTTAACAAGAGTTTTCAGTGGCAGTCAAGGCTATCTTAGACTGTCCTAAAACACTAACACGAGATAAACTATCCTAAACATTGAATAATATGAACAATGACAACTGTATCACCTGAAAAATATAAATGCGATAGTGGAAACCACGCAAAAAAATAGCGAGATTCCACAACCAACGATGGCAGTTGCATTCAAGCCGTACTCGCTAGTAGTAGATGAGCCCATTTTCATTTCATCCCTCCTTTAGTTCATAAAAGCCGGCCCACAGCACACTCAGTCGAACATCAGTTGCCTTGGATGGTTCGCGGACGCGGAGTTCTCTAACCGGAAGATCACTGGATCTTGACCGCCTCTCTGACAGTTCTACTTCGGTGAATGCGTCACTATTTTTAGTGAGGTTTCTGCGAACTGGATGGTGTACACGACCTTTTCAAGTCATAGCGGGTAGTTGTTCTGTTCGTGTACAATTAAGTTAACCGATGGGAAATGCCTCTGCCGAGTTCTCAGTTGAGACGTGAACAATGCGGCTCTCATCGACGGGCGCCGATCGCGAAAATTAAGAACTGAAACACCGTCGCTTGCTCAGTGCAGAACAAGGCTAACGTTGTTTTATTCTGTGGAGTTTACATCGGTGAAGTGGCAATCCTTTAATGTAAACCAACAGTCTGTGTTTTTGTGGATCTCGCTAGCAATTGGTTCGTGTTTAGCGAGTTTGCACGTGATCAAACAGGTGCTCCTTAAGTCGATTTAATAGTTAGCTTTGAAATACTGCCCGACAAATAGGCATCGACGTTTCGGTGATTTCTTCGAGAAATAATTTAGCACTAGAAAGAATTCATATGTTACATCCCTGTATTAAATGTCTCGCGTGCAAATCAATGATGGAAACATAATCACTAGTTCGCGGGTAATATCTATTCAATTTGTCCATTCAGTTCGAGTTGAGTGGCTACCGCAAAATATCCCGTAAATAAAACGCGTACAAAAGCTGAAATATTCTACTTTCGCGTATATCGCATTGAACGAAAATATGCTAGTGTTTCTTAGCCTAAACATTACTATCAAGTGCTTCTTTGTTTGTTGTGCTGATGCCGTTTCCTGGGTTATCATTTCGTCTGGAAACATTTCACTGATGGCTTAAGTTGCTAATATTATCGATGTCGTAAATCTCGTCATATGTTGGTCGCTCTCCGGAACAAATATCTTCTACCTTGTAATTCATTTTGTGATAGCACTCTGAATTTGTAAACATTAGGCAGAGCTACTACCTTTAAGTTAACAACATTCGCTGAGATTATGGGCGAATCGACAGAATATCAAGAGAGTGATAAACACGGAAATTGAGCTGTCAGGATTCTCTTTGTTAAATTTGAAAGATTGAACTGTTCTGTTCCACCCATGCTACCTTTAAAACTGAATTTAATAGCCTCCCCAATTTTTTGAACATTTGTTTTTTTTTTTTTAATTTTATATTTTTACATTCTTCTCTTAATCGCGCCCCCCTTTTTTTGTATCTCTGCCTCAGTTAAAAAACAAAACAAAACAAACAAACAAAAAAAAAAACAGACAAAAACGAAACAAAAACAAAAACGAAAATAAAAGAGGCTCCTCTAGACTTGACCAATATTAAAACGAAGCTTTCTAGCCGTATAGCATTTTTTTTTTAATTTTGGAACGCTTGAAATTGACTCTTCCCTTTGCCCTAACAACCAACTTATTGAATTTTTTGGGAATATATAATTTCTCAGCCGGTACGAACGAAAAAAGATCCCTAGTTTGGCCTTCTCGTGAAATTCTTGTTTTAGTTTCATTGTCATTCAATCTGCACCTTTGATACTCTGACATAAAGGGCTTCGAAATGAAACGAATTACCACTATTAGTTGATGTTATAAGCAAATGTTTCTTAAAAGTTTTGACGATAAAAATCAACGGTAAAACACGACGTTTCGACCGTGCTTCGGTCATTGTCAACTGAATGGAATGAAATACATTAAATATATGTATATATACACGTAAGAAATATAAAAAAAAATTTTTATTAAGATCTTACAAAGAACTTTAGCACCTTAATGAAGTGCACGAACAAATTTGACTGTCTCGTCTATGACTGAGATGTTCTTTATTCATAAGCTAAGACCTGCTCTCAATGTACAGTCTGATTCAATTTGTGCTAAGGTTTATAATTAGCCTTTTACTAGCACTTTCTTTGTAGTTTTATCGTTTGTTTACACCTGCAAAAAATTTTTATATTTCTTACGTGTATATATACATACATTTACTGTATTTCATTCCATTCACTTGACAATGACCGAAGCATAGTTGATATTATTCCACTTTATCGCTTTCACCGGGGATTTAAAAGAAAAAAAAAAAAAAAAACGGTACTGGCCACAAGAGCCGTCTCTCCAGTCTTTTCAGCCTTCTAGCATTCTCTCTTGTTTGGATTTCGCCTTACGGCTAAATGACACCATCGGTAGCCGCTCATGGAAAAGATGTTAAAATCCCTGTTACACATTATTTTCTTAAAATTATTACCAATATTCGTTTGCCTACCCTAATATTTGCTTACTGTATACCGACAGGTTCAAAACATTATCCCTATTCCGGAGGTGTCCTTAGTAACTGAGAACGGGAAACGGACAAAATGGTTTCACTTCATTTTGTTGTATGCACCAACCCGGGAAAGAGTCTTCCGGTGAATATTTAGAGAACTAATTAAGAACACGAGATCATAGTAATACATGTCACATAAGACTGTTACATGTAGGTTACGAACGTAAAGAAAACTTCAAACAATTTTTTTTAAACAAACTTTCGCGTGAATTGTCCAAAATGTTTCTGAACAGATCTCCCGTTCGGGCAAACGATGGGAACTCTAAAAAATTTGGTTATAACATGCCAAGATGTGTTAATCTGAGAACTCTCTTCAAGCTATCATGACACTTCACCATTTAAGATGTGATCCCACTTGCATCTAGAACAGCCAAGAAATAGACGTCTATCAACTGTCTTAACCTTTTAAGTTCTGTTGCCCATTTCAGGTTTCAAGGGAATTTCCGGCTTTATCATTTGTAAATTATGCGTACATGCGCAGGAGTTCTCCAAAGTAATATTACATGACCTGAAATGGGTAAAGAAACCCAACGAGCTATTGAGGTCCAATAGGCCTTTTGCAGCTAAGCCATCACGTGACCTACTTTTCATTAAATTATGGGCTATAACTTAGCCTAATTCAGAAATGGAAAAAGCACTTCGAAAATAACAAAATGGCCAAGTTTGAGGCCTCCATTATTCAAAAATGAGATTTGAAGACACTCTGAATTTTTTAATAAATAAGGTTTAAGTGGAAAAAGTTGCTAGAGAGCAAGGCCTCGCTCTCCAGCAACATTTTCCATACAAAACCTCTAAATTTTCCGCAAGTTTAAACCGCTGTAAAAACAGTGCTCTGTAATTCCCGGGGCCCAAACTTGGCCGTTTTGGTATTTTCGATTTGCTCTTTCCATCTCTGGTTTTCTTCAAGTTGTATCCCATAACATATATCTAAAAATTGATCACGTGACCCCAGCTGCAAAAAAGCCTATTGGTGCGCGCTTGGTCTGTACTGTATCGCTTGAGGCTATCTCGTCCCCAGGGTTCCCCTTCTTCCTATCCCTCTCTTTCTTCTGAGGAGCGCGAAGAGAAAAGGCCCTAGATTCAACGTTGTGTTCGAGAACGAGGCTCACGCACTCTCAGCCCACAACTCTCCTAAACTTGACATGCTTTGGACATTCCGAGATGCTCTTCAAAAGCGATTTTGAGATCGTAGGCTTGATCGAGTTACAACTTTGCAATTTTATTGGCCACAGATGTGAATCGCTACAAGTGAAGCATACAACATACAGCATATACTATACATCTGATCAATTTGAATACTGTTATCCCTCCCCAGTCCCACGCACGTCTCTTCTATGACGTCAATTTATGAATTAATACAGTGAAATTTCTCTAATTTGGATGACCTCGCCCTAAGCTCCTATCTCACAGGATTGAGTCAGTCTTAGTATGAGATCTAAACATTTAAGGAGGATAGCAGTCTAGGTCTAAACAAGAAAGTCAGGTATACACATCTAGCGATATTTCAAACTATACTTATCCCTTTCATATCCTAAATTCGCTAATTGATTTTCCGCTCAGATATTTTCTTGCTGGTTCTTCAAAATGGAAAAAAAAAAATTAAAAAAAAAAAAAAGACTAAACATTATTTACGCTTGGTTTTCTCTGAGTGGAATATTTGGAGTAACTTTCATTGACTCTAATATGCGAAATATGAATCAGTCTTGGCTGTTCAATGATTCAAACCATTTCTGCACAGAGAAATATAACAATGCCACAGTTTTGACTGACGGCGGTTTTTGATCAAGTCTAAAATCGGCTAATGTAGCTTTTCATACATTAATTTGCGCAGGAACTTTCTTCTATTAACCGTTTGGAGCTGAATCTGCAAACAAGTCTATAAAGGCACCAAGAGGCCTGGAAACGAATACTGAGAGGCTCAAACCTCTCGAATGCCTTTTTCACAGACATTCCAAGTTCAACAGATCGCTTCGCACTGAAAACCCTACATTATTTTTCATAAGGTGTCTAACAATTTTTAAGACTAAGACAATATCTTCACATTTGTAACTCTTAGGAGAGAAGGTAATTCAAAAAGTAAGTAGATATAGTTTCTTTAGCTAGACAATCCTTCCCTATCTCTCTTTCCCCTCCCATATTCATTGTCGCGTTGAATATACGAGTCAGGCGTCTGCACTGTCAAGGTGTTCTGCTCCTTTGAGCCTGAGGCGAGCGAAGTCTTCAAAGATAAGATCATCATCCTCATTCTTGCCGGGACCACTGGAATAAAATACAACGATTTACTAAATTCTCCTTACTAGCAGCTACACATTTCCTTCTCTGTTAGTTTAGAGAGTCCGGAATTACATCAAGAGTACTATCCTTTTTTAATATAACTTTCTCTGTTCTCAGGCTATGATGGTAAATAGGGTTTAAAAAGTTTCTACACGAACCTAATGTTTTCCTCCCTTTCCTTTTCCTATTTAACCCTTCTCACACCCTAAAATCACTATGCATATTATTCATACTGTTACAAGTAGAAGTAGACATCTATATTTATACAAGATAGCCCCTTCAGTGTAGTAAACACTGGTATCAACGGAGGTCCTGTTACCCACCCATCCCACCCCAGGGGAGGACATCCATCACAAAGTAATCTCGTGCGTGGGAAATTACCGTCTCCTCCCCCCAACCCTGCAGGAGACGGGGCCTCCATTTATTCGTCCCTATCCGAGAAGACTAGAATATCTTATCCTTTCTTGATGTTATAGAAAGGTAGCATATTCTTCTCAATTATTTTAAGACCTTGAGTGTTGGTCCGGCCGGGGCTTGAACCCTCGACCTCCCGCACAACAGTCCAGCGGTCTATCCATTGACCTAAGCGGCATACTCTACATTTCCTAAGGAGCAGTCGAGGAGAATTTGTTTAACAATCAGGGTTTTCTTAACTTGATGATCATTTCCTTTACTCTCGGGACCTTACCGAGTGATTCCGGGATGATGTCGTAATTAACAATTATTCGCCGAAGGCCAGGTGAATATTGTCGAATAATCCCCGAGACGAAGTCGAGGGGATTATTCGACAATATTCACCGAACCTGAGGCGAATAATTGTTTTAGTACAATTTCAGAGCTGAACAACAGAGAAATTTCTAAAATCATAACATTTTAGTAACATTTTAGTAACATTTATTAACATTTTATTTTAACATTTTATATAAACCGCGTGGAGCGGTTTATATAGCGTCATATAAGGAACCGCTCGATCAATCAGATTGCTGGAAACTCTTTGCTCAGCTCTGAAATTATACTAAGAAGAAATTAGAAGTCAAGCACTCTTTCGGGTTGGAAGTTTAACAATGACGCTTCAGTGAACTACCGCACTAATTAATTCATCTTTTTTTCTTGGTTGGTTAGAAGTTTTATGCTTCACACTCGCTTTGAATAGCTATTTTAGAGAATGTTACCAAAAATAATGTGGACCACCTTTCCACTGTTGTATCAAAATTTTAAATCCAAAATCAAGTATGATTCTAGGC
This sequence comes from Stylophora pistillata, assembly GCF_964205215.1. NCBI lineage: Eukaryota > Metazoa > Cnidaria > Anthozoa > Scleractinia > Pocilloporidae > Stylophora > Stylophora pistillata. Next base: position 23,379,192 of record NC_142525.1, on the reverse strand, counting down.
CATTTTTTAGGAAGTTTTTTGACAGACTCAATTCTTAGGACTACTTTTGACATGCCCGGCAATTCAGCGGCTTCCATAACTTTTCCCATATGCAGTTGCCGATCGTGAAACCCAAACATGAGAGCCCGCAGGCTGAGGAGACAGCGGTAAGAGGTCTTACTGCCGACTGTAGACCGCCCGGCGATAACCGCCTTTCATTGAAACCCCTGAAACTGTTTGTACTTACTCAGTGTCAAAGTCGATTAAGTTGTGGTCTACAGGAGTGTCACCTGATGCAGCACCCGCTATAAACAAATCATACCGGTGTCAGTCAGGTGAATATACGATAACGAGTAATACTAATGCCTTTGTCAGAGCGGATTTGGACCCCCCTGGTCCAAATCCGCTAGCGGATATGGACCCCCTCGGTCCATATCCGCTAGCGGATTTGGACCCCCGGGTCCATATCCGCTGGCGGATATGGACCGGGGTGGGGAGGGGGTCTATATCCGCTAGCGGATTTGGACCGGGGGGTCCAAATCCGCTAGGACACCTTCTCTCACCTCCGTTCTCAAACAACTGTCTCCAATCGGAAACCCTCGTGCGGTCGATGTTATACTCGCTTTTTTCAGTTTCACTGATGACAATGTCTTGTTATGTAAAGAATCGCGTTCATATGTTTCCCAATTATTATAAAAGTGACTAATTGAAAATGAACGCTTAACTTTTCAGGGAACACAAACCGTTACTTAATCCTTAAAGTTCGTAATGTTCAGTATCCTTTAATTTCTCCTCAACGTAAGGAAACGACACGGCGATTTTTAGAGAAAAAAATAATCTGCCTATAGTTTAGTTAAAGTGACCAAAATAAGTACACTTCAACTTTTGCCTTAAATGAGAGTTCCAGCTGATGACCTTCTTACAGTTTCATGCAGTTTGTTAGACAAGAAAAGACTTGGCGCAGAAAGGGAGTGGAAAATTTATCACGAGTCGATATATCTTTTTTTCATTCAAGACTTCTTCTAGTGCTATAATCATAGGTCCCTTCTAGGAAGCATTACTGCATAGAAGTAAATCTTTGAAAAGAGAAAAGATTTCCAAAAAACGTCCCTTGGAACGCACCATTTTCTAGCAGTTTGTATTGTGATATTGGACTGTGCTATTCCCAGTTCCCCTCTTGGAGTGTGTATTACCTGCTGCTTCCTCTGTGAGTGCTTGTGGGGCTGGCGTGGACGGCGGTGTCTCGTCTGGAGGTTTGGGATGACTTAAAGTGAACGGTAACTCCAGTGTCACGTCGCTGATAGAAAAACAAAAGAAAAAAAAAAAGGCCAAAACAAGGTCAATTTTTAACGCGAATGACATTTATCTTATACAGGTAAGCCAAGTAAGAGAACAGTTTCAGTCTTTTACTTAACTCACATCAAAACCCCTTCCCCACTCCACCCCCCCCTCCAAAAAAAGAAAAATAAAAAAAATTAATAAAAAAAGAAGTATAATCGCAGCTCTCACCCGCCATAAGCCACTATGACTCGCACTTTGACCTTGTATCTTACTATGATTCCAAGATTTTCCTTAGGAATGGTGTCATCCATTCTAAAAATAAGAAGGAATAAAATAATGTACAGTTAAATACTTTCAAACCAAGAACTTACGTAGAGAACAGAGACAGCAGGCTGCTTTGTAATACATACATACATACAGACACACACACACACACACACACACACACAGACATCACATACACACACATATACACATACATACATACACACATACACACATACACACATACATTACATACACACACACATACACACACACATACATACATACACACACACACACATACATACATACAGTACATACGTTACATACACACAAACACACACACACATACATACACACACATACATACATACATACATACATACATACATACGTACGTACGTACGTACGTACGTACATACATACATACATACATACATACGTTACTTGACCACTCCCCATAGGGGCTTTTCAGGGCCAATTCCCACCCATCCCACCCCAGGGGAGGACATCCACCACACAGTAATCTCGTGCGTGGGAAATTAACGTCTGTTACCCCTAACCCTGCAGGAGACGGGGCCTACGGTTTATTCGTCCTTATCCGAGAAGGCTAGAATATCTATCTATTTTTTGATTATAGAAAGGTAGCAACCTCTCCTCACTTGTTTTAAGACCATGAGTATCGGTCCGGCCGGGCCTCGAACCCTCGACCTCCCGCACAACACAATCCGGCGCTCTAACCAATTGAGCTAAACGGGAAGCGGTAATCGAGTTTACTGAACACCGTAATAAAGTTCTAACGAGGGAGGAAGGAGATTTACACACCATAAAGCAATTTTTAAATCAAAACAAGCGTCTAAAATAATCCAAGCCGACGATCTTTAAACAGTCCGCATCATCTTCTCGATCAAAACGAAGAAAATGAAAACTCAAAACAGTTAATATCAATTTTCGTCGAGTTCTAACGGACTCCTTCTTAAATTCACCTTTATACAGTAACTGTTTTGAACCGCGGGAGCAGGGGGGGGAGGGGGGAGGCAGCGGCATGTGCTGGTGTAATCTGATCGTCTGGATGACCCCACAAGCTTTTAGCTTTCATACATATCGTGTCTAAATAAAGATGACCAACCAACCAACCAACCAACCAACCAACCAGTGTAGTCCTGAGAAGGACTGTTGTCGGTGGTGGTGACTGACGTTTCGATAACCTGTACGCAAGTCATCAATAGAGTCGAGTGAATAATTGTGATGTAATTGTTGTTATTACACTACCCCAAACGATCAGATTACACTATTCACGTTTTTCTTGACTTGGTTTATAAGAACTGAGTATCTGGTTTACTGACACTCATTCAATCCAGAGGACTCGCTCGTAAAGCGATTAAAGTGATGAAATGATCAGGATGCTTGTGCAATGTTCTACTTACACCGTTGAGGAGGCTAAATTAGTATCCTCGTGTTTTAGTTTTCCATCCAGTGCCAAGCCTCTTTTATCCTAACAACAAAAATCAGAACGAGATAAGCGACCAGTAGTTAAAACGGTAATTTGGTGATATTAACTAACTTGAAATTGTAAATTGGCCACCGTAATCAATAAAAAAGCTGACGTTTCGAGCGTTAGCCCTTAGACGAAGGGCTAACGCTCGAAACGTCAGCTTTTTTATTGGTTACAGTGGCCAATTTACAATTTGAACTTAGGTTGATAACACCAAATTACCTTGTTACCCCCCACCGGCGCAGTCCCACAGTTTCTTTAGAAACTTTCAGCCTTTATTCAATACCTAAAACATCATGCCAGTAAGTGTGGAGCGCTCAGGAGTGACACTACTCGGTAGCAATAAGCCTGTGGAGCCACTGCTCAGTGTTTGGTTGGTAAAAGTTAGAGCTTCTATCCTTAAATTTTTACAGCACCGGGAGGCTTGGGAGAGAAATAAATATGTATCAAAGGGGTGAGTGACAGTCAAAGGAAGGAGACGGAAGGGGAAGGCAGTTGAAATCACACCGTCTTCTCGTCTTGCGTTACCGAATGACTTAGCACCCAAATACTAGAAAACAGTTGGTTTTGCATAATAAGCGGAACAGAATAACAAAGAGCTTTTATGACATACCCTGTTATTATTTAGCAGTGGTGTGAGGCGATAGACTTTTGATAAGGTTCCACTCTGTCCCACAGGAAAACCATCTCTATATGAATAATAAGGTACGTAAGGTAAAGTCTGTTTACGAGCCTAGTAGCCCATTAGGCCGTTGCTTAACTCCGGTTTCTGTAGCATAAAGCGACTAGGAGTATTTCTACTCCCCCCTAGATGGGATGCCAGTCCATCGCAGGGTTACCCCCAGCATTAAATTGCCGGTACCCATTTACACACCTGGGTGAAGAGAGGCACTGTGAGAGTAAAGTGTCTTGCCTAAGAACACAACACAATGTCCCGGCCGGGGCTCGAACCGAACCACTCGATCCGGAGTCGAGCGCACCAACCATGAGGCCACCACGCCTCCGTATAAAGAATAAAGAGAGAGACAATTAAATCTACATTTTTCACATTCATTCCTATAACCTGTGGGAAAGCAAAGTTCCACTGTACATTGGATAAACCCTGTAACTCTAAGAGTACCTGGCTTCTATACTTCCTTTCTGTAATCATCCTCGCATCACACGTAAAAGTCATGAGGATAAAGGAGATAATCACCAATTTAAGAAGCTTCTGATTGTCAAACAAATTCTCCTTGTCAATACCATAGGAAATGTAAAGAGAAACCTAAGGAGAATACGAATTTTAATGTTTGGGTGTGAAGGGTCAAGCTGATCAATTCGCTGATCAATTCGCTGATCAATTCACTGCCAGAGGATCACTAGTGCGTGTCCCAAAAGAATGATTAGTTTTGTAAACTAAGGCCTGGAACTAACACGAGTTCTCTATCACCTTGTTGTTGTGGTTTGCATCTCGATGAGAGAGACAGATTTTTCTTCCCCTCCCATAAGTAACAGATATTCAATTTCTCTCTTAAAGCCATGTTTTTTGATGCAATACATGATGATTTTCAAATGTAACCAGAATTTATTCTCGACTTTTGATTTGGTACTTACTCAGATTCTAACGATGCCACAGGACACTTGTATTGTGCAGTTGAAAATAAGCAGATGTCAGCAAACTGTCGTACTACAAGAGATTGACCCGATTTTAGGCTAACAGAATAAACAGGGCTTTCTAAGAATTCCACAATGTAAACACACGTGTGTATTGAAAAGACGAGAACACTGCATTGCTCATAACACTTGGAGAAATCTGTCTCTGAAAGAAAGTGGATATGAAGTATGCATTGTGAAAAAAAAAGGCATACAAAAAGAAAGAAAGAATGAAACAAACAAAATTATATCTTGGAGTTTCTCTTTTTGGACTGCCTTACTTGTAACTTTAATTTTCTTGCATGTCCTGGAAGAACTATTTGCAATATGTACATTAACTCCAATCTCCTCCCCATGGTAATACATCTATAAAAGAGTAAAAAGATATCAGACTTAGTATTTCCTATGTCCATATCTGTATAAGATTCACCTCACTGCAATTGCAAGAGGAGGGTGGAATCTGCATCATAACTCCCCCCCCACACCTCTATATACACATTTCTGCCACTTAAGGCAAATTCCACCCCTTCACCCCCCTGCAGTCCCACAAATTCCACCCTTTCACCCCCCTGCAGTCCCACAAATTCCACCCTTTCACCCCCCTGCAGTCCCACAAATTTCACCCTTTCACCCCCCCGCAGTCCCACAAATTCCACCCTTTCACTCCCCCTGCAGTCCCACAAATTCCACCCTTTCACCCCCCTGCAGTCCCACAAATTCCACCCTTTCACTCTCCCTGCAGTCCCACAAATTCCACCCTTTCACCCCCCTGCAGTCCCACAAATTCCACCCTTTCACCCCCCTTGCAGTCCCAAAAATTTTTCTCCTTTCCCCATCTTCATCTGTACCAACATCACTCACCTGTCACCCCCCTCAACAGCATAACCTCCCCTTCCCACCCCCCAGCCTATGGCACTTCCTGCCACACCCTCTGTGCCTCTAAAAATAAATATTCAATTTACCTCTTTGTCCAAAGAAGCTTCAATGTGGAGCTTGTGGGTGCTAAGCATGAATTCCTTTTCTGTTTCTGCCTGAGGCTGTGGAATAAAATTCAACGCAAACATAGATAATGTTACTGCTGAAAGGATACAGCACACACAAAAAAGTGGCTCCCAAAATTGATTCAACAACATGTATACAATCAGAGTGCTTGGCAAGGGCCCAAATAGTGATGTTCTGTCACCTTCCCTTACCTGAGGCAAAGGTCGCTCTGGTGCATAGGTAATCTTTCTGATGGCCAGTCGTACTGTGTCTCTAAAATCAAATGATAAAAATGATCACTGAGAACAACAAAGAAATGCAGCTTGCACCTTAAGGGAGATTTTTGGAATTGTGAGTAACAATAAGAAGATGTTTAAGTGCTGTAAACTATCTATAGAAAACAAACTTACCTTTTGTGTGGTTTTTCTTCCATAGATTCACTGATGTAAGTTTTAAGTTCATAGTCCACTCCACAAGGCTGAAAATACATCAAGCAGTTGTTTCAATGAATGCAATAAAGAAATGATCCATGCTATTTTTGGAAAAAACACATTCATTCAGCAACTTCAATTCATTTTGACTACATAAATTATCCAAAGCTAGATGAATGTACCTCTACATGTTACAAAGTTAACCTAAAGAAAGACTGTTTGACCAGCATGGTTATGCATACCTTGCCAGTGTCTCCTGGAGCTGGTTGCAGTGTTACAGATGAAGGAGACCCTGGGGGCAACTAACAAGAATCACAAAAAATGCAATTAGACAAAGGCACTTCTCTGCTAGTTGGTGTGAAAATGTCTTTTTTTTTTTAATTGTAGGTGTATCATTTGATGAATAGTTACTTCCTTCACCAGAAGGCTACTTTTAATTACTGTGTGCCACATTTCTTTTGCATTGTCGTCTTTTGATATGGGTACATAATTTCATATTTGCTCAATTAAGCAATAGATTACACTTTCTATCCATTTGCTGGCATAATGATCCATGTAGGATCTTGGGAAAATGTAAGAAAAGTTAATTGTAAATCATGTTTGGGAAGCCAGTGATCTACAACTTGTGATTTAACTTTTCAATTAGTGTCTCAGTTATTTTATAAATTAAAATGTCTATCTGACTGTCCACAACATCCTTCCTGGAGTGACACAGTCAGATTAATAAAGGTGTCTATGAAAGAAACTTTAATGATAGGGTGTGTAAAAAAAGCCCTCAGTGACTTATGCTAGACAACTAGAATCTCCTTTAAAATTTTTCTGTATATTTCCTTTGTAAAATACATGGAGAAGTTGGCATTGTAAAACAAGTCACTTAGTCTCAAGGTTTCATTCAGACCCTCAAACATTTTAACTATTAGGATCAAACTGTAGCCAGCAAAAGGGCAGCAAATTAGATTCGGAATAAATTCTACATTCTAAACTAAAAGTTGTCAAATTCACTTCCAGTAACCAAAACTATTTCTTATTAGAACCTTTGCATAAAATATAACTATTGTGAACAAATTAATGAATTGCCTTCAAGGATATTTCAGGGAAAACAAACCTCAAATTTGAATGGATAGGCATTAGACCCGAGTTTTTTAAGAAGCCTCTCTTGAAGCCTTGTAAGCTGCACTGGATCTTCGGTTTTTGGCGGATAAACTTGTGTTGTGGCCTGTGAAAATGAAGAGGGCATAGCATTAAAAAAAAAAAAACATGGAGATTATTACCATATTTGCAAATACACGTAACAATTGCTGAAAATTTTGGAAGTTGAAATCTTTCACACATTTGGGGCATTGGCAAACCACTACATCACTTACAAGAAATTCAATTAAAAAAACAGGAATAGTGGTGTGAATTGACTTGTCAAAGTTGTAATGCTTCACTGAGGAGCTAAAAATAAAATAATCAATTCAAAAAAAGCTCTCCTATTGAAGTGATAAGATGGCTCATAACAATAATCTAACAACTGTAGGAAAGAAGTTTACATCTCAACAAACCAAAAATAAGTCTTTTCTGAATGTTAGTCCAAGAACATCCAAATCTTCACGTCCATATCTATTGGAAAGATTAAAAACATTGTTCATTAAAAGTTTACAGAAAGACTCCACACGCAAGATGACTTTTTGAAAATATTCAATTTGATAGTTAGTGATCGATTCACCCACAAATTGCTCTACCAACTCTCACTCCTGCATGTTAATGTGAAATTCCACTTTGCACAGTTTGTACAAAACAAATATCAAGAACATTTTGTCAATAAATTAATGCAGAGTCACAAAGTACATTTAAAATAATACAAATGTTAATGACTTACTTAAATGCTGCCAAGACGTGGGCAAACACTGAGTGGAAAAAGAAAGAAATGAATTAAACTTGGATGTTATTCTAATCACTAATGAAAAGTACCATTTTAAATGTTGGAAAATCATTTGGCATGATTCTCTTTGAAAATTTTTAAGGCCCAGTTCAGATGTTGTGCTAAGTGATTCTGACTCAATTGCCATTAGGTTTGATTGTAGCACAGCAAAAACATGACTCTGATTCTTAGTCTGGCTAGAATCATACAAAATTCAGGATTTACTAAAGCCAAGTAACAATTTATTCTTGTGACTTCCCATGTGAGCCAAATCCGGCCTAAATAGTCACTAAGTTAAATATAATTGATGAATTTTGTTTAGCTCAGGAGAGGCACAACGTTTGAATTGCTCTATTACCAGAGTCATGGTTATATACTACAGCAGAGCTTATCAACACTTAATTGCTGGCTGAACTTAATTAAAAATTTTAATTCAGACACCACACTTCTGCTATGCTTTTGTCAAAATTAATTCCTGAATAAAGTTGGACATGGCAAGAGCCAGACGTCATCAGTCACTTACAGCCCTACTCAGAAACATTATTTGGAATCAACATTTATTACAAATTGTGCAATTTTCAAAAATAGTGCTACAGTTTTGGAAACTTTGTCATCAATGCTGTGGTCTAGATTTAAGCTTTTGAAATAATTTGTTACATAAAAAGTGGTGTAATACCTTTTTTCCCATCTTTGACAAACTCTGGATCTATGAGAACAACACCATCTGCAAAATCACAGAAAAAAATTAAAAGTAACTTAGTAAGGAGAATTTGTATAATTGCTCACTAGAGACCTGTGACTATAGAAATGCGTGCGCTCTGATTGGTTGAGAATTGCATCTCATCTTGCCATAATCACCCTGTGTGAGGTGATTATAGCAGGGGTGCTAAATTTCAAATTGGCTGCCTTATGTGTTCTCGATGTTTTTCAGGAATTGATGAATGGGATAAAAAAAAAATTCAATAGAAAAGAGCACAAAAGATGCTACTGGGTTTGGAGGAACACTTTTCAAAAGAAATATATGAAGCTCTTGCTGATTTAATTGAATAAACCTACTTGAACTCCTTGCTTATGTTGATAAGAAAAATCACCATAATTTTAACAAAATCTCTGCAATGCTTTCTTTATTTATAGAATTTAAAACAGAATTTGAAAGAATGAGCAATTATACTACAACAATTAATCACCTCAGGCTCAGTGAACATTATTGAATAATCTTGGGGATTATTCAATCATTTGATACTCAATTCACCTTTGGTGAATAGTTGTTAATTACCAATGAGATTGTAAGAATGAAAGGGTTAAGAAGTAACAGTTGTAGGTTCCAAACGGACATTTCATGATTTTAACATGACGAATCTCTAGTTGTTACCAGGCCGAGTGAGTGATCTTGTCCGACCATGTGTATGATGAATTTTGTTCTGAAGATTGTGAATGTGAATCGTTTTCATTCTATCGATTTCGACGAACATTTTTCAGTTATTTTGAGAAGGAACCCTCAGATTGTAAGTGTTTGACATTTCGATTTATTTAAGCTTTGTATACTTTCATTTTGCTTTATTTTGCTTCGCGTTTGCAAGTTTCAATTGTGTAATTCTACTTTCAGAAACATATTTGTATGCCGTTTATTTGATTAACCTGGATTAAAAGACTCTAAAATTAACCGATTGATTCAGCGGCTACGACAGTCAGGTATCAACTTACCCACAGGATCAATGTGTTCAATGTGGTCTACAAAATCTCGTTTTCCCAAATAAGTTGTGATCTGTGGAGTAACAGATATTGGCTTTCATTTGTGTCAAGTTGGGAAAAAAAATTAAAGTCACTTGGACTACCGAGTTCAGTCATCTCCTTTCCTAAACTATATACAAATTACAACACTGTGTGAAAGCTTTGGTTTCAAAATCAATGCATTCATTCCATACATTCTTATATGGCATGCATTCTTATAGAAAATGCAGTCTTATTAAGACGATTGGCTTTAGGGGGAAAAGTCTTGAAGTTAACTGAGTTAAGAAATATTACAACTTAATTAATCTCTCTACTCTTTCAAGAGTTATCTGATTGTTAAATCTCCTAAATATCGTGTTACACTGTTAAGAAGAGAGATAATGAGAATTAAATTAAAAGAAATTAATAATTAAATCAGCTACCACATGCACTGTAATCTTCTCAGCAAAATTGAATCGACACAAAATAGCAGTACACCGTTAATATTGTTGTAAAAATATTTGGGATGGCTCAATTATTGGCTCTCAGAAGAATTGCTATTATGATAGCTCACCAGAAGTGCACAATCATCTCTTGGATAAGGAAGTTTTTTTTATTTTTGGAATTTATCAGTTCATTTAGTGAGTTGGTTGCACTATCTGCTACTTTCTTTGGCGGAAACCCTCATGCAAACTCTCTTGGGCATACACAAGCTTAGCAAAGCTTGGGTCCAGGGTACCTCCCTTGTGAGTTTTTTTTTTTTTTTTTTTTAATAGTTCTGCACTAGGTTTAACAAAGTGTCTTCAGTTTAAAAGGAGCTCCTCTCCTAAAAGAACAGCTATCAGCAAATTTGAGCAACTTTAAAACCAGTATTTGAAACAGCCATCACTAAAACAAACATAGGCCAATTAATCATTATGAGTGAAATAGCATGCACAATGTAGTAGTAACAGGTTTAAATGTATGAATCAATTCATGTTCAGAATTTCTCTAAGGTTTGTGTGAACTTCTTAGAATGACAGGGATATTTCATCTGAATAATCTGAATAGTCTACAAAACAACATGGTACCAATATGAGCTTGGCTAACCACTTGTTTGCCTTCTAATTTCAAACTTACTGACAGCCTGGGACTCTCATTAGCAAGGCTGTGCTCTAAGAAAAATTGAAGGGAGCTCAGTGCTCTGAAACTGTGAAATCCAGGGTGTCCTGTGTATGCTTTTTATGAAAAAGCTAAGATTCCCGAGTCACCCAAGAGCAAAAGTAAGACACCAGGGGCCACTGGATGCTGCTAGACCACAGCCCTAAATTAGGTACTACTACCCCAATTTGCATAACTCCTTTGATATGCCTTAGCTGGTTGTAGCCCCTAACTACAGCAGTAGTATCTTGGAAGCCAGAATTTTAATTTAGATTTGCCTGAATTTTTTTCAGGCTTCTTTTGTGCTATTTCTTTGTTCCCTTAAAGTGATTAGCATACGATTTATTTTTGTGATATCAACCCTGATCTAACATTAAGATCATCAGAATAAGGAAAATGATCACAAACTAAAGAAGCTTGTGATTGTCAAACAAATTCTCCTTGTAAGCACTATAGGAAATGTGTAAGGAGCAGTAGTGAGAATACACATATTGATCTGAGGGTATAAAGAGTTAGTGCTGGGATAAGTTTTTTCTCCTATGTGGGCAACTTAGCTTGCATCTAGACTCATCAAAGAATATTGCCCATAGGAGAACCTTGGTTCACACTACAGCTGATGATGTTATCATCCACTTAAAGTGGGTGTGGAAAAAGTATCTTAAGCTAAAGGCTAATTGTAACAGAGAAATGCTAAGTCTAAGATACACAGAAGTTCATTTCTAGAATTCCTTGCATCACATTACTTTGTTAAAAGGAAATGTAACTAAATCACACATTTTCCTAAATGTGTACCAACATTTAAAGGGTCTGAGAATATTTTACCTGTCAAAAGATAAAGATTTATAAATATACATTTCTTTCAATGAATCACAAGTTTTTACAAGTAAAAATTTCCAAAAAAAAAAAGGTGAAAAATATTTAATTCAACGAATTTATTCCAATTCCTCTTTAAGAAGAAAAGACTGAATTGTGCAATTTTTCCAAATCACTCCATCTAAACTTGCTTACAATCAAGTATTTCTTTAAATCACTTAGTATAATAAACACAGAAAGTACTGGCCTTCATTTTTAAGATGCACTTCCTGCCCATAGCCATTACCCTCATGCATTCATTAATTCATATGTCTAACGTAATTTATGTTTTATTATCCCCTGCCTTCCTTGTTTTCCAAAAGCATGTTCAATATTAAAAAGCGAAACAGAACAAAGAGTATTTCATATTTCTCAAACTCATATCTACTTCAAAATTACTGCAAAGGCTGAACACAATTAATTTAACATTGCTCAAAATAAAGACGTTTCGCGTCATTGTTGAGCCCTTTTTACTAGAAAATCTTTTAAAACCTCTTTCATATGATAATTTTCAACCAACCTGGACGCCAAGCTTTAAAAGGAAACATCTGCAGAAATCCTCTCCTTCATTATCGTTTAGCGGTAGCTCTTATTTATTCACACTATCTTGTTTTAAATTTGATATGCACACAACTTTATTAGGCCAAGAAGAAAATTATGGAAGATATAAACATAGAGATAATTTCTGGAATTCTATGCGATGTTTACATCGGTTTGGGCCCACAAACGAAACCTCAGACATCTATAAAAGCTACTATCATGTTCACACTGATTTCGTTCAGAATAATCTCATTCCTAACCCAAAACGCGACGTTTTTCGGTGGCTTATTATAGTGACACACCAAAAGCGTGAACATTTGAACCACAAGCCATCAAATATATATACGCATAATAGCATATTTAACGGAGCTAAACACCACTGCGCTATCGTGCAAGGTAAATTTAAAACCCTCCTTGAAGAAAATACTACATCGACTATAATAGGCCGTAATATTTTAAAATGAAGCGTTTCGGGCAATTTAATTTCTGTAAATGGTAATGCAAGGAAAATTAACTGTACCTTGCTGTTCGGGGACGACTTCTTGAATACACTGTAAAAGGAAGATGACTTGTAAGACGAGATCATAAACCGAGTGCACAGATACATTAAGACACTGTTTTCAACATCATAACGGCATGGAGCAGTTAAATTAGACCGTGTGTACCTACCTAAGTTAACAAGCTATCGAGCGAATCGCAAGGGGAATCGAAATAAAATGCGGCTTAATTGCAAGGAACAAGGAACAAGGCTAACTCACCCTCAACGATGAAAACAAACATATACCATGTAGGAAAAAACACAAATTCTTTCGTGTCTACTAACCGAGTGCCCGCTTTCTTCGCGTCGCTACTCTCCATATCAACCACAGGCAGGCAAGATCATGAAGCAAATGTTCGACTTCGATCGTCAACGCCTTCAAAGTAGGAAAAAATGGAGCGGCCAGCTGAAAAATCAGCTCTTAGTAGGGCGCACACAAATACCCTGACCCGAACAGCTCGAACGAAGTTCGGCAAGACACGTCTCTCTGCGAGAAAGTTATGGCGTGTTAAGGATAATTGAAGATGATTCACACTGATGTGACTAACAGAAGTCAGAATACTACAAAAAATCCGTCCCTCATCGGTGTTAAGCGAGTACTTCAATACCCAAAACCCTCTTGGTAGCTTCGATTTAGCGCACCCTTTTCCACAGAACCAATGCACGGGCATGCGCAATGGCTACAGCAGTATTGTGTGATGTCACAAGAGTCAATTCCTCGATAAAAGAGCTGAACAGGTGCAAGGAAGCGGCTAATTTTGGTGAATAATTTAAAACTTTTCCCCTAATTTTGCCTGAAATCCTACTATGATTCTACATCGAGGGTTCTTTATCTCATGAATGGATCTAAATGACCAAATTAGATGCTCTGCGTAGAGTAAATCTTTGGAAAGACTTCAATTCAGACGAATAAAAGTTTTACGCGCTCCGAGTTTTGTTTTTAATTAAAACCAGAATTCACCGCCGAACGAGTTGTAGACGAGGCCATTTTAATGGTCCTTAATTATCCAAAGGTTGTTCTTTACAATGTAAACTACTTTTGAAAACTTCCATCATTGTTTTGGCTGACCATTTTGACGAAAAAAAAATATATATTCGAAATATTGGATAAACCTTTGACTAAACGCCGTGCGGTTGCCATTGATATATCAGCATCAAATTTACATCATATAAGAACGGTGATTGAGAGCTCTCGAAAACGCTCTTATCGCGCAAAGATCTCACTGAAACAACCACACCGACGTTAAACAGAGCAAATATAATGAATCTGCATTAGCAAAGATAAATTCACACCGCTAATTTTGTCGGCTCTGGCATCCGTTTAAGAGCGGAGTACACCGCATGCACCTCAGGCACCGCTTATGCGTGAATTTGCTAAAATGCTGAGAATTTCTCTCATCGACTGTAGATCGCATCTTAACATTATTTTTTAATCCTTCATTATTTTTTTCTTTGAAACAAAATTTATTTGGGTACACGAATATTAAAAGGACGGCGATAACTCGACTTTACAAAGTTAATTAGCGCTGGCAGTTCAGTGCAGTTCAGTTGGAGGTGGTGCTATTATGTTTACATTTGCAAAAACTCTAACCATATTGCTTATTTGATGGGTCCTAAAGGTACGAATAGAGCATTAGAGCAATTATATATTGTCGTTTCAGCTTTCTAGTGCGTTTAATCCATCAATATTCCAGTGATGTCAGTGCAAACACGTTTCTATCAATTCAAGTTTCGAGGAGATCGTTTGTTTATCTTTACCTGCACACCTTTTCTTACAAGAATTAAGAATGAATGTTTTCAGAAGATGCCATTATTGATAGGCAAAGCCGATGGTTAAAATGAATAAGATCCTGGCAAAATGGATAAACATTTTCAGTCGCTGAAGGCAGCGAGAGCAGGGTTTCACGAATTCCTAAAGTTTATTTTTAATGCTTAGATACTCGGCAGACCTTTACGGTGGCCAATTTACAATTTCAACTTTTAGTTGATATACCAAATTACTTTTCTAGCTGCATTAATCAAAAAAATAAAATGAATTTGCAAGTAGTTGAGAGAAAGGGAGGAAAAAATACTAAACAAATATTGTAAATATTACCAATTTAAATCGTAGTAATTGGAAACATACGATATCAGTTACCCTGTGAATCTCCAGATGTCCTATCTCCAATTTGAAACGTAAATTTGCATTATGATTGCTTTTTTCAAATACAGGAGAAAGCTCATCCTTGCTTAACGGTAGTGAAGTATTAAAAAAAGCTCTTAGAATTCAACAGGAGTCTAACAGATGGGGATTTTTTTTTTCTAACTCAGTAAAATTCACCAGAGTAATTTATGACAGACTAGTTGCTACATTAAATTGCGTTAAGTTTGTAGGAACAAAAAAATGTCGCCGAATATTGATGATGTCGATGGAATATGAAAAAAAATGTATTCACGGGATCCTTTAAATTTCAGGATATTTATATTTTTGATCAAGTTTCAGTTGCTACCTTTAGAAAGATTGGTGAATATCTTTCATTTCTTTTTCTTTTTTAGTCTGAAATACGTGACTTTAGCCGTTTAACCCCAGAACGGCGATAAAACAGAGGAAATAGTTAAATCTTGGGACTTGAAGTGAATGAAAACATTGTTTCGTGCCCTCAATGAAAACAAAAAGAAGGCAAAAATAAAATTGCAATTAACTAAGGAAGAGAAATAAATGTTAAATTAGACACCCAAGAGTTACAAATTTAGATTTGTGTTAAATAATTTCCTTTCTCCTACCGACTCAAGTTGTTGAGAATTAAAATTTGATGGAATCGCAGCAAACTACCTTATTCAGTCTTGCTCAGAAAAACCGATCATATATTGATTGCAATTGTCTTTCTACTGCTCAAGTGCGAGTATTATTGGTTTCTTGAAAAATTCTCCTTTTCCTCAATTGTTTTCCACTAAGCCTTCGCCACTCGTCTCAGTACTTCCAGAACATCGACCTCTAAGCGGCAAGAGAGGAAACTGAAAACGAGAATCGGTTCGGGCATGAACTTGGGCGGAACAGAAACTTGGTCAGGCGAACCGATTGTGTTTTCAGTCTGCTAAACAAGATTGCAGTCACGGATGAGAATTTTTCGGCTGGGTGGTAATGATAGACTTGCAGGACTTTCGACCATCGAACGGCCACGAGCTTGAGCGTTACACTGTTGTCCTAAAAGCCCTGTGTTACGCGGATCGAATTATTCTTACTGAATCTGTCACGCAATCCAAGACTTTTCTAGAATTACCTATAATCTGTAATATTCCAGAAACTTCTTTCATGTGACTTAGCAGTTTCCAAAAATAGTACAATTTGTAATACGCTATAAATAGTAATAGAACATTCTAGATAACTAGAGTAAATGTATAAAAGCTGGCTTGTGAGAAGTACAAAAGAGATTTGCCCGAGGGCTTACCCTCGTGGCTTGCTGACTGAACTAGTGGAAGCTATGATGTGACGAGGCTATGACCTTTTGACCTTGCGATATCCGGAGAGAAGAAAGAGAAGAAAAATACGAAAGCCGAGAGAGGAAGGAGATAAAGAATTTAGAGTTCACTATGAAGTCCTCCGGAAGAATTTGTGTACACGGAAAGAAAGCCATGAATCAAGAAAGCCAAGCGCTGTGGTCTTCAGTCGGCGGATGTTGGAATTGGGAGTTGATCAAGACGACCGTGAACACTTACACGGCATGAAGGATTGTAAGCCTGCTTTATGAACTGCTTAACTTAATCCCTGCGACTAGTCCGTGCTACTAGTCCCGGCGACAAGTCTTTGAAGGGTTTACACGATGGGACCGGTAGCGGAACTAGTCCCTTAAGGCGTTCACACGAGGGCACTCAATTGCACAAGAACATAGGAAAATTAAGAGGCAAAAGATGTTTCTTAGTCTGGGGCGTTAAACGAAAACAATGAAAATTTGGTAACTTTTCATTGAAGCGCTATTAAACATCAACGCAAATGGACTTCACTTATTCAGTCGGATTTTTCATGCTTTTATGTGTTCCGTTTTTGTTTTTTATTTTTAACAGATACAGAGTCAAATAGGGTAAAAATTCCATCAAAATGGCTCCAAGACATCTGTATATGTTTACAAAACTAGAAATAGTTTTTTATTCTTCAATTGTAGAAATCTAGAATTCAGGAAAAATTCATAGAAACTGCAATGTTTACAAATACCGGAAGTCACGCATCCTACTGACCCGTGATTGGCTTATTTACCGTTTAGTCGCAGGGACTGTGGCACAAACAGTTCACACGAAGGGACAAACATTTGTTCCATGCGACAAGTCCCTGAGGCTGGTCGCACGAATTCAAACCAGTTTGAATTCATGCGACCAGTCACAGGGACCAAATTTTGGTCCCTGCGACCACAGAAATGTGTAGTTCACACGAAGGGACTAGTCGCATGAAACTGGTCGCTGGGACTAGTCGCAGGGACTCGTCCCTTCCTGTGTGCCGACCTTTACTCTTGCGTGTTAACAGCAAGAAGCGTGATTTTCTGCGGCATTTACGCGATTGTAACATTCGTTTTTATCCAGGCCTTCACCTTTTTCTGTAGAATTTTTACAGGTGTAGCACCATTGCAATGACAATCTCATAAACGTCTTCCCCGTCAAGATAAAATTCTGAAATATTTGCTGGAAGATTTCAAGAGAGAATTCCAGACAAATAGTACACAGTCAAGCAACATATAGAATTCACGATATGTAGAATAGTTTTATTTACATGAATCGTGCCTAACGCATGTACTTTTGAGGACGGTAGTGAACTAAAGTGCAAAATCTATTAAATCTCTCCCCACAAGAGATTGTCATTAACTCGGCAAATCAAACTATGAAAGTCACTTTAGCCATCGAAGATGGAATGACCAAATTAGTTTTTTTTTTTACTCCGTTAGGTAGTCTATGAAATTCTAACATTTAAAATTGTGTTTAAATGCTCTAGGAAGCCTCTTCGGTAGCGTTTGAGGGTTGCGGCGAGGGGTGAGAGGGAGACGAATGTGTCCGAGACCTGGCCGAACTTGGACGAGAGGAGCCACGCGTCTTTGGTGACCCTGCTCTTGAGGATTGTTCAGATTTAGGGCTGACCGTTCGAGATGGCTGTTTAGAGCTTCCAACGTCTGATTTCTGTGATTTTGCAGACACTGGTCTCGAAGGCGAAGATTTGGCAGAGGAAGGTCGAGATGACGGCTTTTGACCCGAAGGCGGTCGGGATGACGCTCGTTGCCCCGAAGGTGGCCTTTCGGGTTCCACCGGTTTGTCAGGTTGCTTCTCTGGCTGTTTCGCTTCCATCGCGGGTTCTGGGTGTGGATGTTGTTCCATAACACATTCTGTTTCGCCATGGATAATCCTGTGAGCCGCAAGAAGATGTTTCCTTTGGCTTCTCTTCACTACGAGTTCAACCAGACAAAACTGTCAATTACTAGCGTTCTATCAACATGCTAAAGCCTGATTAGCAACGATTTTCGCTATCTATTTAACAAATGGATTTCAAGTTAACGTGTGTCCGTTCTGTAAGAGATCAATTATGACGTCAAAATGTGTCAGCGGATTGAGACTTCGTGAGATGCGCCAAGTAAGAACAAAAAAGTGGCACACGAGGCACAGTCCGAGTGCATTAATGGTGTCCCTTCCACATTTTGACGTCTTCTGCAAACGTCAAACGTCAGCTTGCCCTTTCACGTTTCACGTAAAATCGCGTGAACCTTGCTGCTTTAGCCTTGCATGAACTCACGTCATGGAATGGAATGAAAACATAGTTTGTCCCGTTATTTCGGTTTGAACGTCTGGCCCCAGTTGTTCGAAAGTCGGATAACACTATCCACTGGATAAAACTCTATCCGGTTGATAATGCTGTACTTTTTGCTATCAGTTATCCGCTGGAAAGCGTCATTCGCCCTTTTTACGACTGGTCCCTGATAGCTTCATTCTAAAACAACATGATTACTCGCTCTCGAATTCTATGCGTGACATTCGATTGAAGCTTCGCCTTCATCCCCTCTGCAAAATACTTTTGTAGTCAAGTGAGTGTCCTTAATTTGCATTAATGCGAAAGAAATCTCGAGCTCACCGTTCTGGCGAATAGGTAACAGTCTTTATTTCTTACAAATGAGTCTCGTGCTTTTTCACCCATTTATTTACATTTACGCTAACTCTTTCCGTTTTTTCGCGTACCTTTTAAGCACCACTGTTTTTGCGTTTTATGTAAATTACGCCGCCTTTATTTGACATGTTTCACGCCCCTTCTGGCAAGGTGTTCTATTTTATCGTCTACGTAAACCTTTTTCCTGCGAGTGTTTCTTGTTTCTTGGTTTCGCATATTCACTCAGCATTTGGTAAGTTTTGTCTCGCCGTATCTTTGTATTTATTTTTCTCGTCTTATTTGTTAGTGTATTTTTGTTTCTCGGGAATTTAATTGAAGTAGGCCCTTGCCTCTCAACTATAATCAAACTGTGAAATATCGTAGGTTCTCTGAGACTACCCTGAATAGCCGGCGTTTCTTTAGGGTGCTCGACGGCAACAAAGTCGGTGGAGATACGAAAACGAACAAGTGGACCCATTTTCTTGTCCCAGACCCTCTCGTCGCTTCGCCCCTGAAGGCTTACAAAACTGCCCGTCACGCAGGCGGCTGCGAACAAGTGATTTTCCTTTTAGCACGAAACGAGTGACGACTACCTTACCGTTCTCTCTTACGGTGATTTTCTGCACTTCTGGTAACAAGAACGACGTGACCAGCTCGGCAACAATTTCCTCAGACTGAAGTCTGGTTCGGCTGTTGAAGTTGAAAATAAATCATTCTTAGACTTCAGTGACAGCATAATGGTCAGATTTTCAAGGATTGAAGTCACGGGACGGGACTATTACGAGACATCTTCCAAAATAATTACGAACTTGATTTGGAAAATCCTCCAAACCCAAACCAGAAAATACTTGGAATTAAGAGCTCCCTTTCCAAACTTCGAAGCACAAAGGAGATGCATAGAAATCAGGTTTGACACCCGCAACGGTTACAAGAACTTAACACTGGAACTAAAGTCTGCAATTTTAACATTTTCGCTCTAACGCTTTCAAATCCGCATTCTTTTAAATTCTTCATCCTTAAACCATGCTATCCTCAGTGCGACAATTAATATACCCTTACGTTTTCTCCATGTCGTAAGCGATTTGGTTGATCTTCTCTGCTTGCTCTTGGATTTCTTTGCGAGCCTGAAAGAGAAGGTATCCTGCTGATAAAATATTTCCTGCGTTGGTCTCTCAATAAATCAGACTGTAAAAATTTACCAGCTGCCCAGAATAGGTTGGACCACTTTAGAGCCAAAACAGATTCACAGATACTGAAGAAATTTGATTATTCTGATTTCACTCCTCAACCGCTATGAACGAGATAGAGCCGAGTTTGTTCCCCGTCGACCACAGCTCTGCCCCTGACCTCTTCTTCTTTGGCAATTCCCGGAGTTTAGCATCACACCTCACTCTGACTGTTAGCTTTCAAACTCCTGAGCACCGCCCGAAAATTGTCATCAACTTTCTTTAGGTTAGATGCAGAAAGTTTCCACAAGGCTAACTCGGTTTTATCGTTTACAAATCGTTTCCTTAGGATTGCGAAGTTCGGTTTCGTTCGGGAGAATGCGTGGCCAGATAGGAGTTTCCAGTTACACCACGAGAGCGAATCTAACTCAAGAACTAGACGAACGTTGTAAACTTACCTGTTCTTCAGCTGTTTTGTCGATGGCTCCCATAATGATGTCTTCAAGGTAAGTATTAACAGTAGACTGATGAACCTTGACAACCTGAACACAATAACCAATCACATGTCAGAAAACTGACGTGACGGGCTACATCTTTCAACTATGGTGACCATGCCTTCTCTATTGCCGGTCGCAAGCTTTGGAACGATTTACCATATTCCCTGAAGACATCTGAATCCGTTACACTTTTCAAGAAGAACCTCAAGACATACTTGTTCAAAGATGCTTTCTAATTTACGATTTTTTATAATTTAATTGCTATCAAACAACAAACATATGAAATACATATATATGTACTGCGGTTATGAAACGTATATGTGCACGGTCCTTCGCAGTAAAGCACTATTTAAGCAATAGTAAAAATCAGACCTGAAAAAAAAAAAAAAAAAAAAAAAAAATTCAGGCCTGTACGGGATTCGAACCACTGACCTCTGCGATGCTAGTGCAGCGCTCTACCAATTGAGCTAACAAGCCAACTGGGAGCAGGCCATCAAATTAATTCGACATAAACCCGTAAGATGATAAATCAAACAACAAACATACGAAATACATATATATCGCAGAGGTCAGTGGTTCGAATCCCGTACAGGCCTGAATTTTTTTCAGGTCTGATTTTCACTATTGCTTAAATAGTGCTTTACTGCGAAGGATCGTGCACATATACGTTAATTGCTATGTTAATTAGTCTATATTTTTGTAAAGCGCTACGGAGAACTAGTCGAGCTTAGCGCTAAATAAATGCTTTTTAGTATTATTATTATTATTATTATTATTATTGTTATTATTATTATTATCTTTCAAAATCAGCGGCCCGAGTCACACAATCACCAAGTGTAAAATCGAAGTATAAGAAAAAAAAAAAGGGGGGGGGGGGGAAGAAGGGAAGGGAAGAAAAAATAACAAAGACAAGGAAGACTTTCTATTAGATATCGAGATACTGTCGCTGAACACTAATTTTTCTTTAAAAAAAAATCCATCATTCCGCAAGATTCCTTGCTGGGTTTCAAAGTTTAAACTACGGTTTTGATGTACAAAACATCTGAATAACACCAAAATGAAATAATTTTTTTTCTAAAAACCTGCGGGTTTCTTTACTTTGGAAAAAATTTTTTCTTTTCAGCTGCTACTGGTGACAGTTAAGTATTGTTTAAATTATTGTTTTTCGTAATTATTTTTCAAAGCGAGAATAGCATCATTTAAATGTTGTAATAAAACGAAAGCCCCTGATCAAATAAGTGAAAGCAAAGTGTCAGTTAAAAATTCTAGCACTGTGACACAGACAAAAAGTATCTTTACTTATGAAATGCCTTTCAATCATCTCATTCTTTTTTGTTTTGACAATCACGGACAATAACAAACTAGTATATCCGCATCATCTGCAAACAATTTATAGTCGATTCTTGCTGTTAATGGCGACAGTTGCGCCTAACTACGTCGTTTTGCGTCGTTTCTGGAAAAAGAACTGAATTTATAGTTTTAATACATTTATGCTTTCCACCCAAGCCTCCGCTTTACGTAAAAGCGAACAATATGGATTCGTTAGAAGCTAAAAAAACCCTTTGTGGGATATACCATGCTTGGGTACTGGTCTATTCAATCGATCTCACCTGTTTGAAAATCTCATCTTCTTCGCGCCGTCTTCGCTCCTCAAGTTGTCTTCGTCCGCTCTCTTCGGCTTCGCGAATCCTTCGTTGTCGCTCGGCCAACATGGCAAAAGCATGAATTCTTCTCTCTTCCTAAAATATTCGTAATCATCACACACTCGGTCAGTCCATTACACAAGACATTTTTGCGGTTCGAGATAAACCAAGATTTGGAAGCTTTTTACAAAAGTACAGAGTCGAAAACACATCTTTGAGAAAGGTAATGTGCGGTTCGATCGCTCGTGCGTGGTGATTCGTCGAAATACCTTGACCGCATACTGTTAAATTATGCCCATAGAAGTCTTTAGGGAGACGTAATTGAGGAAAGAATACCACAAACATCTAAAAATTCCGCTCCTCAAGGGATATTACGTGAAAGTAATAAGAACAAAGACACAAAAGAAGAAACGATTATGAAAATTTATCATCAAAGAAAGCAATGTTTATCGCAGGGTATCTTGAAAACTTTTGTTTATCGAGAACAAAAAGGAAACAAAAAAGTAAACACTTCCCACTTTAGTGTTGATCGTCTTCCAGAGTATTTCAACTTTGCCCGCAATAACGGGTATCAATTTTACCGTGTACATATAATGTTGATGAAAGGGTTGATGATTTTTCAAACGCAATTTTACTTTACCCGTTCACGCATACACGCGAAGCTTTTTCTTAAATCTTCCCTTTGCTCGCCCACACGCCAAACACGTAAGGAAAACACGTGCTGGCAGTGCTTGAAAAATTTCCTAAAATTTGAATCACTTTTAGAAATTCTATTTCTAACAATTTCTCTATTCTTTTCAAACGAATGTTGGTGAAAATTCATTTACAATACAAATCAAAAGTGAGTCTTTGTTAGCGTGGCTTTAAGATAATTGAACGACAATGCTTTGATAGAGAGGACAGGCTAAAAGGAATTCCCTTCTAAGTCGCTTCGAAAGAAGCTCGGCAGCGAATGAAACCGTGGTGACGAAACGTCTCAGTAGACAAACCAAGACAGGGCGTTGTT
The DNA here is from genome assembly GCF_964205215.1 of Stylophora pistillata. Taxonomy (NCBI): domain Eukaryota; kingdom Metazoa; phylum Cnidaria; class Anthozoa; order Scleractinia; family Pocilloporidae; genus Stylophora; species Stylophora pistillata. The sequence continues at coordinate 23,356,040 of NC_142525.1, read as the reverse complement.
GTATTAAACAAGAATTTATCGTACAGTTTCTCACCTGAAGTCGAATCAGCTCCTTATTCAAGAAGTCAAACATGTCTGCAAGGGTCGAGCCTTCCATCTGGGCTAAGGCTTCCTCCACAAAAGATTCCTGGTTAAACATAATAAGTGGTAAATGTTAGCACTAAAATACTTTGGACAGGCCATGGCATGGAGCTTTGTTGTTGTTGTTTTTTTTTTACCGACGACAAGTTTAAACAATCAATTGAAATATCGAGATTACCCGAGAAGGGAGATGGATGAGTAAGAAACCATCTATGCACAGGAGTGCAGATCCAAGCAAGAATCTACCGCGAGTAAGAAACTATCTCTGCACAGGAGTGAAGATACAAGAAAGAATCTACCGCGAGTAAGAAACTATTTATGCACAGGAGTGCAGATACAAGCAAGAATCTACCGCGAGTAAGAGACTATCTATGTACAGGAGTGCAGATACAAGCAAGAATCTACCGCGAGTAAGAAACTATCTATGCACAGGAGTGCAGATACAAGAAAGAATCTACCGCGAGTAAGAGACTATCTATGCACAGGAGTGAAGATACAAGAAAGAATCTACCGCGAGAAAGAAACAATCTATGCACAGGAGTGCAGATACAAGCAAGAATCTACCGCGAGTAAGAAACTATATATGCACAGGAGTGCAGATACAAGCAAGAATCTACCGCGAGTAAGAAACTATATATGCACAGGAGGGCAGATACAAGCAAGAATCTACCGCGAGTAAGAAACTATCTATGCACAGGAGTGCAGATACAAGCAAGAATCTACCGCGAGTAAGAAACTATAGATGCACAGGAGTGCAGATACAAGAAAGAATCTACCGCGAGTACGAAACAATCTATGCACAGGAGTGCAGATACAAGCAAGAATCTACTATGGGAAAGGTGTGTCTATCTGTAGGGGCATCAGGATTGCATACGATTTTAAGCTTCACTCCCACACAAATTTGTTGCAGCACCTACTGGGTTCTCTGCCCCTTCCTGCCCCTTGGTTTGGAAGATGGTCTAAAAACATTGGTGATTAACAACAATGGAAGGGGTGATCGGGGCAAAGAACACCAGAGGCGTCGTTCTGGAGAAGTGTCCATCGGTAAAAAGGTATGTTTTCTCGACCGTGAACTGCCCCACATTGCCCCACACTCACAGAGCTTCTTTCAATTTTTGTGCATGACGAATCAAGTATTATTTTTAACGCCGTCAAGTCTTGCATCGCCACTCCTAGGAGTAGGAAGGAACTATGAGAGTAACCTGTCTTGACCAAAAATAAAGAAGACAATGATACGGCAGTGCTCAAAACACAACATCTCCGTCCGCAATAAAGCCAATGAAGTAAGCTGACTTAAGTGTCCTACATGGAACAAAATAGTACACTCAATTTACTCTAGCTATTACGACTGAGAATTTCCTGGACAAATTCGTCACACTGAAGGGGTGATGTGCGGTCTAAAATGTACCACAAAGCTCATTGTTTCCCAAGATTATCCAATCAAGCTCCGTTTTTCATACAGCGCTTAAACCATAGGATCCAATGTACCTTGTTAGTGTCCAGTCTCCTCTGCCTCTGCAAGCTCAACACAGCTTGTCGTTCATTTCTCTTTTCTATCTGCCCAGCTTCTTGCAGTGCATGTGTACTACGAAGCTCTTGAATCAACTCCAAACGTTTCTCCTTTCCTTCGAACATCTAAAATAAAAATGTACAATGAAATAACTTTTAAAAATGTAAAACGCACGAGAAAATAGAAAGCTGATAGCCGGTTGTCCATAACTGTACACTGAGGGTAAAAAGAAAGCATTAGTTCTAACTCACCATATTTTGAATGGCACGACCACGGATAACTTTCTGCAAGAAAATCAAGGCAAGCTCCTGTTCCTCTTCAAGCTGAAAAAAACAAAAAAACGAAAAAAAACAAACAAACAAACAAACAAACAAAGAAACTGTGTCAGTCCAAACGAAGTTCTTATGGCGCACAGTTGTCGTAACATATAGACGGCACCGGATCAGAGAGTCTTTAGGATCCATGGTACCTTGAAAGGTTTTCATAAGAATGGTGAAAAGAGCCTGGGATTGGAATTCCATCGGTTTTCGCTGGTTGCCTGGGTTGTTACATTACTTTAAAAGAAGATGTCGAGTTTTTAACCAATCAGACGGGACCTCGTAATTTCGCACGAGTCGATCACGTGCGCTTTCGCGTGTTTAAAGCGCATTCTAGAGTATCTCTAAAGTCAGGGCAGTAACAATGAGTGCAAAGGAATTTATCTTGTTCTTTAGAATTTAGCCAATGGCTATTAACTAGATGTAATTGCCGCCGGTCTTTCCCGGCAACAGACCTCAACTTCAGTATAACATTTGAGAGCAGCGTTGATTTCTAAATAGAAACGTAAACACCACGCAAAAGTTGTTGATTTCACATTGTTGTTTGGCGGAAGACGGCAGAGAAGTGTAAAAAATCATAAAACGCACGGGTAAAAGCTAATCTTCTGCTTATTTGATATTGTTTTCCAACACATTCTCGTTGCTGTCGCCGTCGTGATTTGCTCAAAGTCCCTTGACTTGTAACCTCTAGTTCTCAACTCCCTATAAAGAGTAATAGACGAGTTTTGTCTTTCTCACCTGGGATGGAACTTGCACTGATGGGGTCGGGGGACGCGGTATCGGTTTTTCTACCTTCACCAAAAACTTCAGAGGTTTCTCAGGCTCTGGCGGTCTCTTCGCTAACTCGATCGCATTCGCCACCTCTTCCAGCTCCCTCTGACGTCGTTGTTTCCTCTTGACAAAGCCTCCCTTGCCACTGGACTTTGGTTTGGGTGCCTGAATCCGGGGTTGCGTCACAAAGTCTGGGAGAGAAGCCTCTAGCTCGAGCAAGCCTTGATAGGTGTTTAGATGGAAGCTCTTCACATTATACTGCTCAGATCCCCGGTCCACGAATACTCCTACACGAGACATAGGAGCATATGTCTGGGAGTCGAACTTGGAGTAGTCTTGCACTATGTCCCGTCGCTCCAGTTTTCCTTCTACTGTACGTCGCTTTTCATTCAACTTCCTTACAGCTTTGAAGGATAACAAAAAAAAAAAAAAAATAGTAACGGTAACATTTCACGACTGGCTAGAATTTCTAAGAAAATTTCACACACTATTTAGCAACAGGAACTGGGATACAGTTGAAATACACGGAAGGGTTGTTTTGAGTCATTACGTACTACAAGCGTACCTGAACAAAGAAACTTAATCACTGAAAATAAGATAATAACTTACTTTTAATATGCTCCGTTTGAATTCTTTGAAATTTCTTATCTTTTTCTTGCTGCTTATTTGACCTGTGCGAAGTATATGAACGATACATGTAGGTTTGGCTTAAAACACTTCTCTTTAGGGGCCGACCATTTAACTCTTGAGGGGGGTGGTGGGTGATTTTGAAAAAAAATTTCCTGCTAGCGCTTGTTGGAAGAAAAATTGCATGCAGCCCAAATGTAATAGAAAAAAATTCTTGCGTTGCTGTAAGAAAGAAAAAAAAAATGTTGCAAAGCTGTTTCATCATTCGGGGGGGCTTTACAAAATCGCAGCAAAACTGCAACCATTGCTCCTTTTGATGATGCTGAAAAATTATTGCTTCATACATGCAATGCATTATTAGCTATCTTCAGCAGTATTATAATGGAGGTAATTTTTGGAACACCATCACATTGCTTTTATGTTCAACTTTGAGGTACTCATTGTAGAAATGGAATGAAAAAAAGGCTGAGCAAAAAGGATTGGAGCTATCGTAATCAACTAACTTCAATTTTGCTTTCACATTTGTTTTGGATATTTTAGTCCACTTTTATATTGCAACTAATGATTCCAGCAGCATTTATCATGCTATGAACATTTCTAAACTGCTTTCTGCTATTTTTGGCTTTTTTTTTGTTAATTAAGAAACTAAACGTTTTCACATCTGTCTGTGGTGCAGCACGTTATTTGACGTAATATAAAATGATTGTAAAGAATGACTTTCTGAAAACATAGCTATATTAGAACTATTGCTACAATGACCACAATCTAAATGTAAATCCATTTTGTATATGTAAACACATGACCCTTTTTTTGAGGAAAAAAAAAAATCCTGCAGAGAAATCAGGAGGTATAAAAATATCCTACAGAGCATTTAGAACGGAAAAAAAATATCCTGCCCAGCATATTGCTAGAAAAAAATTTTCTTCATGACCAGAAATCACCCAACACCCCCCCCCCCCCTCAAAAGTTAAATGGTTGGCCCCTTATTTATGTTTTTATTTATAGTAATTTTTTTTAAACAAAAAATTTTGTCCTTTCACAAGAAAGGTTTCTGGGCTAAGTGATAAATCCATAAGGTATAAATTAAACAGTTTACTAACCATAGTCTATCAAGTCTCTTTGTGTTCAACCCTGCGTGATCTTCCTCTCTTTGTTCAAGAATTCTCTTTAACACCTCAAGTCGTGCCTCTTGTAACCTTTCAAATAAGGAAAGGTAAGTTTTACAGAATTCAGCACCTTTGGAGATATAAATATTTGCACCACAAATTTCTATCAAATGAGTGATTAAAATGCTTACTTCTCAATTTCTTGTTCTCTGAATGACCACTCTCTTCGTTCTTGTTCGTCCATCATTCGCTTTCTCTTTTCAAGATTCTCCATGTCATTCAGAGCTGGAAGTGTTGCTTCCCTGCAGAGATGAGAAGACATGACCTGTATCAGCTTACATCAAATCTTCTAGAGGCAACCTGTTGACACCATCACTTGGTTGTAAGCAAAAGGGTTCAAGAATTTAAAAACCTATTTTGTCTTAACCCATTATACCCTTAAGAGCAACTGGCTACAAATTTCTCTAAACAGTAGCACCCTCAAATCAATTGTAAAGGTCCTAAGAATAAAGGAAACGACGATAACAACTGTAATTTATGAAGCTCCTCATTATCAAACAAATTCTCCATGTCGGCACCTTAGGAAATGTATAGAGAACAGTATGGAGAATATGCATTCTGATGTTTGGGTGTGGATGATTAAGGGGTCTTGATGGACACTAAAATACATCATGTAATGTGGGCCAAAAGCTGATCCCTAAGCTTGAACTTTCATCATCCTTGCCTTGACCCTTTGACCCCTACTGACTAGCATCTAATTTCTCCATATAATATCAGCCCTGAATCACACATCAAGGTAAGAAGAATAAAGGAAATCACCACCAACTAAAGAAGCTCTTGATTGTTAAACAAATTTTCCTTGTCAGCACCTTAGCAAATGTATGGAGAACAGTGTGGAGAAAATGCATACAGTCGAACCTCGATTATCCGGACCTCGATTATCCAGACTATTCGATTATCCGGACTTTTTTGTTCTGGTCCCAATTTTTTCATTAATATTAATTATTACTTGTGATCATGAAAACTCAAAGTTGCAAAAAGCCCAATAATCCTTTCGAAAGACTGTTGAAACAGCGTATTATCCTGTGCACTTTTCAAAATTCGGACAACATCGAGTCAAATTCACAGCCTGAATTCAGAGAGTATAATATCGCTGAGTCCATGGTCGAAATATTGAAACATGCACGGCAACTTGACAATGAGAAAAGGCCTAACGCTCGCGATGTGGAAGACTAGCTTAGTCTGGAAAATGAGCTCCTGAATTCATCACAAATGTCTGATGAAGAGATTTTAGCCACCGTTGTCGGAGATTCAACGGAAAGTGAAAGTGTATGTTGCGATGAGGAAGATAAAGGCGAGGATGAGAAACTAGTATTGACTAAAGAGGCAGCCCAATGTTTCAAAAAATACTCATCGTGGATGGAATCACAGAACGATATTGACCCTGTACAGTTAATTCTGCTAAGACAAACAATAGACTTCACAATGTGATCAAGCTACAAGTCTTTGAAGCAAACAAACATGCTTGAACATTTTAGACCTTTGTAAATACCTGAACTGAATGTTTTTATTTGTAAATACCTACAGGCTCATGCGTAGATTTCACAATTTTAAAATGATGTTTTCTTCACCCTATGTATTTTTGTTTACATTTCTGTCATAAATATTCATATTTTCGATTATCCAGACTCTCGATTATCCGGCGGACTATTTACCGAGGTCCCGACGAGTCCAGATAATCGAGGTTCGACTGTACTGGCATTGGGATAGGAAGGGTTAAGATCAATTTTTCCTACCATGCTCGTTTAGCCCTTGCTCTTTCAATCATCTCTACTTCTGCTAGTCCAGCTGGTAAACCATGACCTTCAAGAAATAACATAAAAAAGTAACTTTCCCTTAAAATAACAAACAATTCCAAATAGTCTCTTCAACAATGCTGTTAAATACTGTTAAGCACACTGAACTCATTGGAAAGTGTTGATGCTCCACTAATTAACAAATGGTAAACACCACAGTGTACACTATTGAGTTATGGATGCATGTGGGAGTTTGCTAAGCATGAAAGAAGTGTAAGAGTTGCAAGAGGTGATAGCCAAGAGCAACTCTAGCTTCTTCAGTGCTTAGCAAACCTCCCAAGTGTATCCATAACTCAATAGTGTACACTGTGGCATTTACCATTTGTTTTATAACATAACATTGATAGATTGCAGCAAAAGAGTTTTCTTTTATTTAACAAATCTTCTGTGATTAGAAAAAAGAAACGCAAGTGAAAAACTAGTCTTTGCATTTGCTAACGTCAGCAGCATACACCCATGAGCAAATAGTGGATGCTGAATTGACCAATCAGAGTGCACGCTTTACTTTGGTTATGTTATAAATATTTCTATAAATAACTCAACAATGAACAACTTGTCTGTCAGATGTCTTGCAAAAGATGTGTAATTGTAATGGTTATTTCCAACAAGTAAACAAACTGCCTTATTGCCTTCAGTAGATCTAATGACAATGAATTTAAAAGACCACATGTGTTCTTCATCAACACTTTTCCTAGCGGTTTTCTGTAGTTTACTTTTCTTGAATCTTAATATGGCAATCAGTAAGCTTACAATCAGTTACAGATTACTTTACATATCACTTGTAAGGCTTCATTTCTCCTATTTTCTTGGGTGCAGTTTGTGACCCTCCTCTCTTTGGGAGAGGAGCATGACTTACATCCTTAAAGTGCACCTAAACCCAAAAATGTTTTTATGCTTAACAAAATAAGCGTATTTTTTGGAGTATTTCTGTCCAAAATTTTTATTTATTTGCTCAAATCTTTAATTTTCTGTGCCCAGTCCAAATATGGGAAATTGGCCGCCATCTTGGCTCATGACCGAGTTTAAAGAGGAATGGTTCTAGCGTGTAATTTGACGTCAAATCAGGAACACGAAAGTCTGCACTTCACACACTTTCACTTGTTTGGGAAGGTTGTTGTCGATATTGTCCGAAATATGCCGACTAGGTGTGTTGTATGAGGAATGTATGAAGCGCAATACCCTCTTGCTACATTAAAACACACTTTGTCGGCATATTTTCGGACAATATCGACTACAACCTTCCCAAACAAGTGAAAATGTGCGAAATGTAAACTTTCGTGTTCTTGATTTGACGTCACATTACCCGCTAGAACCATTCCTCTTTAAACTCAGTTGTGAGCCAAGATGGCGGCCGATTTTCCGTATTTTGACTGGGCACACAAAATTGAAGATTTGAGAAAATAAAAAAAATTTTGCACAGAAATACTCCTAATAAAAATATGCTTATTTCATTAAGCAAAAAAAAAATTTTGGGGTTTAGGTGCACTTTAACTTTTTGACCCCTAAGAGTGACTAGTATCTGATTTCTCCTTACAATATCACCCCTGAATCACACATTAAGGTCAGGAGAATAGAGGAAATGATCACCAACTAAAGAAGCTCTTTCAAATTGATTGTTAACGACATTCTCCTTGTCAGCACCTTAAGAAATGTATAGAGAACAGTATGGAGAATTCACATACTGATATTAGGGTGTAACGGGTGAATAACAGGGGCTGGTAATAAAGCCTTATCGCTAGTTTGTACGACATTTACCATATGAAAGAGTGGCCAGTGTAAGCAGTTCAGGTTGTGAACCCGGTTGCACAACATACTCTGGAGTATACGGGTCTGTTTGTGTCTCACTGTCTCTGTAGTCAGTTTGTACTTCTACCGTACGCGTAGCTGGAGTGGGTGGCCTGTCAGCTTCCATTTCAGGGGCAGCTAGGGGGTCCATTCTGTAAATATGCATTGTACAGTGACATTTAGAGGCAAATAACTAAAATGGCTGAGCAAATCAAAATATCAAACTGGAATGTTAGTCTCTTACTTGGATGACTGCAGGAGAACATCTGGAGGAACTTGCTGCAAAAATGGAATAATCGGCCTGCGGAAAAACTTATATCTGTCTGTCCCAGAAACATGCACCTTCTCATGATGTTTAGGAGGCACCTGAACCGATGGATCATAATTAAACCTGACAGAGATTGAAAAAAAATACTATAAATTACATCCAAAATAAAGAATTACTGGTACGTACAACATTTATGCTTTGAGTTAAATTTTATTCAAATTTATGCATACACATGTTGCCTGTTTGAAGATTGACAATGACTCTGAAAATTCCTACAATTTCAGCTACACTACACAACAGACACTAATATATTGAACCACTAGGTTTATATTGCGTGTTTCGGCTGAGCACCAGCATACAATAATGAAGAAACACATATAGAAAACCCTTGCATTCTCAGTAATCATCACAGCACACGACAAAAAGACATACCGAGAGCTTAGCAACCACTAACAAACATTGTGGTTAGAACGGCGGCCAAAAGAAAACCTGCCGTAAAAAACCCCGTAGGGAAAAAGAGATAGGAAATCTGGGTAGGAACCAGGCCCAAGCTCACGTAACCTTCCTACTAGGCTACATACATACTTACAAAAAATAAATAAATAAATAGATAAATAAATAAACTTAGCCACAGCTGAGATGCTGTCGGCCTAGAATGATCTCCCACGTGCAATCACAAGCTTTAATACTCATATCACTATACCCATAATGCGTCTATACTCAAGGGCCCAGGTCCTTGCCCTGTTATTCTCATCCCACAGAAATATTTAATTTCCGGCTTATTCATTGGCAATGAAACACCAGAAATTCCATTTATCTGCTCTTTCTTTTCTTTTTTTAAGTGCTTTGAAAAATTAGGGTTAGGATTGGATAGCTACCTGTTGCAAGGCTTCTCTTTAATTTTAGCTAATGACTAATTACAGTCTTGGTAAAGAATAATTTTATGCTTAACTACAAATGAGCCGCCTGTATAGCTGTGTTTCATCTAAAAAAAGCCCTACTTTGCTGTGTTTCATTAAATAGCAAAAACTTTTAAATTATTGTAAAGAACAAGAGACAAAACCTCTAAAAAGAAATGACTCTTAATACAGACAAAACTGCCACTCACAACAACACATCATTATCTGAACTCACACTTGGCTACTGTGCCTAGGCTTGGTAGCCACCCCTACAATACTTCGTACCAGTCTTGCATTGCCATGCTTATCTGATCAAAAATATAAGAAGAGGCAGAGGGTGGTGGATTGGTAATACCCATCCTTGCCTTGGAAAAATACCTTACATGCAGGGTTATAGATTTTTGGTTCTGCAATTAATATTCTAGAAACACAGTAAGCCTTACTTGGTGTATCTGATGACAGCCTCTCTTTCTTGATCAGCATATCCCCTCCACTGACGTGGTATGAACTTAGGCACCGGGTCTGTCACCTCTAGGTGGATGCTGTATCTTGGATGGTGACGCAGGTCACTAAACATTGTCTTGAAATGTGGAACTCGTTTCTGTAGCATGGGCAGAAAAAAAGGTGAAATTTTGTGAATAAATCTTCAAAGCAAACTGTCTTGAAATTTTAAGATACACTGTGTACGAGAGTTTTACCAAGCCTACCCCTCACAGTTTTATGACGTTGAGCAGTACTGCCAAATTTGGACTAGGGCTACCAAATAAGGTGGTGAGCACGTGCGTGTGGAAAAAAGAACAAGTAGGTTATGAGAGCGCAAGTTTATGGAAAGTTTTTCCATCGAATTTAGTGAGAGTTTTGTGAATTAGATTGAAGCGGAATAAACCAGGAAATTGTGATATTGTGAGTTCTACGGGCTATTTTATTGTTCGGCTCAACTGAATATCAATGCAACTAAAGGGTGTACATCATAATTCAGACTTACAATTCTATCTGTCCCTGTGTGCGCCTTAAATGTTGCTCTTGCATGGTCCCTATCACTTGACAATGTGTACAGTGGATCTAAAAGAAAAAAGATATGATTGAAATATATGAATGACAGGTTTTAACATAATCAAGTTTATCTCTGCAGTCTGTATTTTGACAATATTTATATGGACCCGATTCGTTCGTCGTTACAATTCAAGTTCTCATTTCAGTTTTATGGGCTTCTTTATTCTAAAAACATTCTTGTTAAGATTTCCTTTCATTATCAAATGCACAAGGTCAAATCGATCGATATGAGTAGAACAAGGTATAATCGTTAAAGGTTAATGCTGCGGTTTGTTTTGTAAGTATACTAGACTTGTTTTTTCCTTTGTATCCTCATAAAAAAGGGAAAAAAAGCAACGGTGAAGGGTGCTCGGTAAGTTTGCTGCGCAAAAGATATGAAAAGTTACAATTAATCCTAGGTTACATCAAGCAACTAGCTACGGATTGAGAAAAATAGATTGCAGTTTTGTTTCAGTATCATCCATAATGCTTACCATAAAGGTAGTCATGAGTTCTGGAGTTTTGAACTTTTCCTTGAGTTACCGTTTGTGTTGAAGACATGGCTTTTTCTCTCAGTGAATTCGGTAATTTCAGCGAAAAAAAGTCTTCACATTCTGTCAAAACAAAATGGCCGGTGTAAAATTTACTCTATCTCGTTGCCATGCCGACCAGGTGGTTTACACCAGCGCTGGAACCCATGCCTCGAGCGAAGAAACCCATTGTTGTCATATCAACAAAGTTTCGAGAAGAAGATAAGATCGGAGAAAGAATAACGGATGATAAATTCTTCAATATCGCGCCAAGATGACATACTCTTCCTCAGAAAATACGATACCCTTTGTGAGCGAGCTTAGAGCGACAGGCCACGGGGAAGTTTGGGATCATACAGACGAGAAAAAGCTTCAGCAGTTTGGATGGAGATGCACGAATACCGAAAGTTCCTACAACACAAATACTCTAATCGGCAACTGGAACGAACAGCGATTTGACATCAATAGAATTTCAAAACCAAAACCAATTCCTTCACAGGTACAACAACTGTAAGGTTTTCTGCTTTATCAATTCAATCAAGATTTTTTATAATAGATTTCTTGCAAATCAGAGTAAACAGTCCGGCTTTAAGTGCTTTAACCGCAACTTTTTCGATTCAAATCTGCAGTATAATCACTATTTTGAAACGACATATGGTACTGGATATCATGCAGTAGACAGGAGCAAAGTACCAGCGGCGTTAAAACACCTTGAAGGTGAACAAATAGATAACTTGTTTGATCTAGTTCATAATATTTCTTCTAAACGTGACGCATAGGGAATTGCGTTACATTACATTTACAAGCCAAACGATACCACAATCACAGCCTTGATACGTTACGGTATAATGAGCCAATCTCAGTTATCATTGATGTGAAAACTGGTAAACAATGATTGCACCTAAACCCTGTCATGCCTGGAGCAATTAGGAGCGAAGTGGACAGGTGTTGTTCTGATCTCCCACTTCCCATACCATGACTTTCGGCCTCTTAATCAGTGAGCATTACTTAAAACCAATCGACTGTACTTTCCATTGGATTACTGGTGTAACAACCGTTCTGGATGTTGGAAGAACCCAAGAAAATTTTGTAATTCACAAGCCTATGGCAAGCAATTTTGAAACTTCTGTCTTAATTGTTCTCCTAACAACTCATATGGGTTATTTTACTGGTTAATTGACAGAAAGTGCAGTCTATTGTTTTTGGGTTTAAAAAAACAATAGGCTCTTTACCAGTCAGAGTGCTCATAGTATTTCAGAAGTCACAGATGTACATTTGACATTTCCGTGTCTCTCTCTCTCTTCCTGGACTTAAAAAGTTCTTGGATCCTACACTTTCCTTTCCCACCTGCCCTGCCACTCCCCTGTGTAGCCACATCCAACTTCCTAACGCTGTGTCTTTGTCACCCTCCACCCACTATTATAATAATTTAATATTTACATTGCACAAATTAACATTGGGATAAGATCAAATGTGCATTACAATGTTCTGCAGGGGACTTAACAGATTGCTTGCAACAGTTAAAGATAATTATCAATTTAGCTACCTGTCAGGGCTTTATCACAAATTACTCAAAAAACAGCAAGTATAGTGAGTGAAGAGAGCCTGACGGTTAAGTTATCAACCACTAGTACATTTATCCTTTACATTAAAGTAGTTAGATTCCCTGTATGTGTGATAGTTGATTTTCCCTTGATTGCCCTCATCAACCATCATACTTCAGAAATCCCATGCTCATGATTTAATTCATTGTTAAATATAGTCATGCAACAACAAACTTGTGGTTGAGGATCTGATTTTAAAATTGCTTGGTTTTTTTCTTTTATAGCAAGAGAACCAATAGCATTTCCAGCTCATCAACCTGAACTTGATCCAAAAATGCTCAAGAAACAGTACAACTCATATTTGACAACATCTAGAGCAGCCTTTGGTGATCCAACTTCACAAAAATAAGTCTGCTTAATTATCAAAACCCATGGAAATCTTTACTTTTGTTACTTTTTGAACTTCTAAATAGCCACAATTCCCCAAATTTTTTGTTATGGAAGCAATAATATTTTCATTTGGTTTAAAGAGTCAGATTTAAATGTCGCCCCATGGAAAAGTTCTAAAAATTCTTAAATAGTGAAAAACAATTTGTTTTCAGAATTCACATCACATTTTCAAAGAAATTAGCCTAGTAGTCATTATTACAATTAATACCAAAAGTCAGTTTTGCAATATTTTTTGCATATTTATGCTAATAACAATTGTCACAGAACAAAAAATAATTCTTTGAAAACTTAATAAAACTCAATGAAAATTTGTTGTACTTTATTGTGCTTTATTTTGATGTACACATACAAAGTTTTTATGTTTTAAACCAGAACTCAAAATAAGTGGCCAAAGAAAGATGACAACTTTCTAACTACAGGCTTCAAAAAATATGCTTTAAACTTGATTGCAACACCAATCAACATGCACAAAATAATGTTCTCTGCAAGTTTTCAACAGAAAATAAGAAGTAAATCAGTAATCTCTGACAGGAAATAGTCTTCATCATGCAGTCTTTTTTGTCATAGCAGCTTTTGCTCTCATGAACAACTGCATTCCTCTTGGAAGTGCAGAGGCTTGGAGTGCTGCCTCTTGCTCTTTCTCCTTTAATTTCATCTCTGCCATATCTGCCAAAACATTGGCAATTTGAAATTGGATTTGCTGGCATCTGAAAAGAAGTGAATTCAAAAGAACTGTTATTATTTTAATAAGTCATGTTAAAAGCTCACCATGCCATAAAATGGCCCTTGGTGGTGGAGGAATAAGGGTGTGGCATCAAAGCCAAATGACCCTGACCCTTTAAGTAAAGATCCCTTCATTTTGTTAGCCTGTCTAGAACATAAAACTATTATAAATTGTGGTACAGTAACCTTGTCCAGCCAAATCTTGGCACACTCAAACAGAGCATTTGGGACTAGATTTGAAAAAATGTCACATTATAGTTTGAGTTAAGTGCTGGTTCTCTCTCCTTCATGCTCTCCAGGCCTTTCTCCATCAGTTCTCAGGATATCCTCTCTCCAACAACACTCCACCTACCTATTCAACAGGGCTCGGAATTAACAGTAACCCGTTAACCAATGGTTAGTAATTTTCAACGTTTGGTTACTAAAAATATGTCCAACTAACCCAACATGGTAAGTGCAATTTTCCGACATATTTAAACAATGGTCGACCTCAGGACAAAGAGCATGTAGACCCGACTCTCAGAGGAATACTTAGAATACTCAAGTTGTTTAATCAACTTGAACTCTTTTTAGAGAATGTGCTGTAGATGTGCTGTTCTTGACTATTCGTGGTAAATGAGAGGGAAATAACATAGGTGCATAATTGTCAGCGCTTTTAAGGTCACCATGCAATTTCAGCTACTCTTTAATTTAATTTGTCCTGGTCGTTATCATCAAAATGTTCAATATTTGAGATATTGTAACTTGTGAGCTTGGATACCAAACTTAATAATTTGGTTAGTAAAAAAGATGTCTATTAACCTGAAGGGTTAGTGATCCAAAAATTAAATTCGAGCCCTGTTCAATCAGGATACAGTGAAAGTTCCTGCTTGGACAGTTTAGTCAGAGCAGGAATAGTGCAGTGGTAAATCAAACAGCTGCCTCACCACTGTATTGGGGCCTTGAATTTGATATCCAGACCCGATGTTTTATATTTGAGCTATTCTTTCCATAGCACTCTTGTTAATTTCCTCCCTTTACAACACCCAGTTCACTTTCAATACCATAACCAAAGAGCCACTTTGTGGAAGGGCCTTTGATAGACAACAAGCAGTCCCTCCTTTTGGGCAAACAAGTCTGGTCACACAAGTCTGAAAAAATCAGTGAAAAAAAAATTTTGGTAGCCTTGTTTTTGTGTGTTTCACCTCACTCTCAGAATTCCACACAACACCCTAACCACAATTTAAATTTTTTTTTGCTGACTTTTTAGACTCGTGTGAAGGATATTGCCATAGAGAAAGGACTGCTGGTACCCAATACCTTTGATTCATTTGTATTTCTCTACTTATATATTTCTTAAATCAGACTAAACCTGTAGGTGTAAAGATCCAGGTGATCTGTAGTAGTAAGGAATGCCTCAATCCATGTTAAATTGGAACAAGGATCAGACATGATGACATAATCATCATGACGAAGTGTCTGTTGGAAGCTGCGAGTCATCTCTTCAAAGTTAGCATACTGGCTGTTTTTCTATTGAATGGAAATAAGACCTTCAATACTGGTGGAAAATCCTCCTTGCAAAATAGATTCCCAGGAAACATGGAGATCACTGGAATACTTTACAAATATTCTTAATAATTCCAAGACATGCAAATTAGGAGAGATCAGAAAACTTAAAAACTTGGAATTGTTGAGAATTTTAGGGGAGATTTCCTTAAGATGACATACGAGTCATGATGTACTTCTTGGATGTACTTCTTGGAATCTTAACATACAAAATAAATATGGAGCTGGCATTTAAAACCCAGGCATTTTGTTGTCGTCGAAAAGTTTTTAAGGAGAAATTTAATTCTTGAAATATTTAAGGGGTGTACAAAATTTTGGAAGTTGTTCTGCAAAAGAAAAGCAGCAAGGAAAACAATGCCTCGAAGCAACAGAATAGAGAATCAATAATGTGAATGACACAAAATCCATTTTCCCCCTTTAAAACCCAGGACATGTGCATATGATATTCAGCTCTGTCATAGCCGTGCTGAGCATGATGAGCCAAACTGTCAATCATTAAGTTTGACACCCCCCAGGTCTAATTAACAATTATTCCACGAGTGCGCGTTGGATATGAGATGATAGATAGCCAACAAGGCGTGTAGTGCTGAGTTGGCTGTAAGACTTTGGTCTTGCCAATCTTTCTAACCTGCACTGTTAAAAAAAAAAATCACCTCATATCCAACAAGCACGAGTGGAATAATTGTTTTATTAAAAACGCCCCTATGAAATTATTATTTTGTAAGAAGAAACCAGATTTTTTAGCTCCCTTTCGATTTTAAGCTGATGCGTATGCTTACCCTATTTGTAGATTATGGTATATCGGCTCATATACCATAATGGCTAAGCCAATAAAAAGTCTTGAATGGCATTATCCCTGATGATCCAGTTTTTAATAATAGCTAATATGTAAGTACTTTGACAAGGATGAACTTTAGCTTAGTTCATATATCGTGATCTGACATGCAAGATTAGTTTAAAAGAAAAATTCATGCAGAGTTGATGAATGATCTTAGTCCTCTCTTTGTTGACTGTAAGTACAGTTAAGTGCCACCTATTTAATTTGGGAACCTCAAGGTCATGATACAGATTACTGGACTCTTAAGCTTCCCCAAGTTTCTCACTAACAAGCTTGCTTGTAATCTGCCTATCAAATACCTGTTTTTCTAACATTTCTTTGACATCATCACGTTGTCTTTGGAAGAGGAAATCTTTTTTCATCTACAGGAAGGAAACTTGATTGTCATTGACAGAAAATCTTTGTGTTAATTCCAAAGAATGTCTTTGAATATTTAAATCAAACAACAGTTATCTGTAACAAAGCTAATGAAATTAAAGACCCTTGATGGTTCTGAAAAAAGCAAATAAGACCTGAAATTATTTATCATATGCCTTGGATAATTAACTTCTTTTATCTTTAGTTTTAACCTGTAGAATTGCTTCATGTTCTTGTTTCTGCTGTGCAATGAATTTTTCTGTGGCCTCGTGTATGTTCTGCCAATAAAGATAAAACATTAATGATGTTAGAAAGTATTTTAAGTTGCTGGAAATTATCTTAAAAAAATGAGAGAATGAGACTTAGCTACCTACATACAGCTAGGAAGTACAAAGCAAACAAAATTTTATAAAACCACATACTTATTAACTAAATGGGAGGGCTGAATTGGGAAAATATTAAGCTTGAGGTTATGATGTATGGACCATGCACAGCTAGGTCTATGGGTCATGACTGAGAGCCTTACTCAATAAGCATTTTGTAATTTGAACATCACTCTGTCTTTTTCTTCATTTCTTTTCTCAGCTTGCATCTCAAAGGGCCATGCACTTTTGTATGGCTCTGCTCACACCATTGCATACAGCCACATACAAGAATTTTTGTCAAATGTTCTCCAGTAATAGCAAGCAGGGACAATTAACAGATCAGACTAATTACCATGATAATTATTCCAATAAACAAATTGGTGAAAATGAAGTGGCCCAAGAAGATGAAGATAATTGTGAACCACTGGCTGTAGGGTCTTTTGTCCAGATCTTTCTGAATTTCAGTCCAACCATCCACCTGGACAGAACAAAGTTCAAATCATATGTTATGTAAAGTGAAGCAAACTCATAAAATGACCTGTTCGCTTGCAGAATTAATGTATTTTGACATTCTGATGGGGTATCATTCATGGGTCACTCCTGGAAATGAGAGTGGTAGATGCAGTTGTAGCTTACTTAAACAAGTCTTGTCAAGAACTCTGGGTTCAATTCACTTTGTTCTATCAGTGGGTCTCTCCACCGAGGCCTTGTTATTTGATTTGCACATTACACTACCCAACGGATAAAAATTGCTATCCAGCAGATAAGTGTTGACAAAACATACGGCACTGTCCACCTGATAGTAATTTATTCAGTGGATAGGATTATCCAGCCTTTGAACAACTGGGACTATGAGTATAGATGAGTATGCAGATGAACTGTCAGGGAAAGCTGATGAAATGCTGGCCAGGGGTAATTAACCTGCTATTGAGTGGCATCCCATCCATGGTGAGCAGAAAAATTGTCTCATGTTGCAGAAACATAGATTAGGGCTACTTGGCTGTAGTTCATATCTAACCTTTACCTAGGAATAGGAGGATTTAAGAAGACAGAAGTTCTTAACTTGCCAAAGTCTTATCAGTTTCAGATACAACCATGAAATTAAAAAAAAATGAACAACATGACTCACAGTAACAAATGTGAAAAGTGTCAACATAGCAGTACTGAGAGTTCCCCAGTTTTCTTTATCACCAGTCTCCTCTTCATAACCAAAAATATAATAACCAACCACAGCAAAGAAAGCCATCAACATGGAAAGAAGAATCACTACATTGAGTACAGAGTTCCTAATGGTGTCAATCAGTGCTGTGACAAGAACTTGGAGGCCTTCAATGAAGGAGATGGTCCGCAAAGTTCGAGCAGCTGCAATCAGGAGATAGAACAACAACTCAAATTAAGGTGCTAGTTTAAGTTGATGCAAGTCAATAAAAATCTGAACAATAAATTGTGAGAGATGTGGTTGCCTATACGGTCAGATCACTGTTTAAGTCCTAATCTGGGATGCTTTGTTCTTGTTTGAATAGGCTGCCACCACTATGCATGTTGCCACAAGTTAATAATGATCTGAAAGAGAAGTTTGGGAAGATGTGATTGCTTCATGGTCAACTTCTTTGCCTGAATAAGGTTTAAGCTCTGGTCTGGGATACTTTCTTCTTATTTGGAGAAGTTTCTACAACTTCGCAAGTCACTCTAGGGTGAAGACTTTCCCCTCCCCCAATCTTACTATCAAGAAGTTGACTCTCACAAACCTCTTAGAAGCCTCAAAGGTGTGAGAATTTTATCACCCACGTTCAACTCATCCATAATAACTTGAACATATGACAATGCCAGGATAGAGACGTCAAATCTGTTATAACTGCTTTTCCAGTATCCCCTTGGTTCAGCATACAGTTTCATCACGAATTCCATGGTGTAAATAGCAAGAAATAACTCATCCAAAGCTTTGAAGACATTCTTATAAGCAACTTTCCACTCCTCCACTGTCTCAAAGCCAATGACCAAGGAATTGAGGACTATCACCACCATGATAAAGCCATTAAATACCGAACTCTTCCAGGCCATTCAAAAAAAAATTATTAAAAAAATTTCAAACCGTTTGGTAAAATGTAGATCTCACTGGCTTAGATCTTTGAAACAATCAGTATCTGAGCAACTGCTCACCCACCCCTCTCTAACTCAACATTAACCCTACCATGGTGACAGTTGACAGTTGTTGTGTTAGGGGAGGGGTGGTTGTGCAGCTGCTCAGATACTGAAGTTGATCCAAATCTTTTTATATAAGCTCAAGTTTTTTCATGTTTGATTAAATGAGTGAACACTTTCTTTGGACATCTAGCTAGAGAGAGCTTGCATATCATGACAATTCGAGTCAATTAATATTCTTGTGATGAATAGGAGGCGGT
The DNA here is from genome assembly GCF_964205215.1 of Stylophora pistillata. Taxonomy (NCBI): domain Eukaryota; kingdom Metazoa; phylum Cnidaria; class Anthozoa; order Scleractinia; family Pocilloporidae; genus Stylophora; species Stylophora pistillata. Next base: position 23,337,034 of record NC_142525.1, on the reverse strand, counting down.
GGCATGGCCGAGTAGTTAGGGGTGCTGGACTTGAAATCTGGTGGCCTGGGTTCAAGTCTTCCACCCTGCCACTCACTGGATTTGTTCTCAGTTTCCCCTAGTTCAACTCCTTGGCTGCACTCTGTAAATAACCCACTGGTCACCTTCTGCCAGTGGGGACTTTTAAGCAATTAGTTAAAACTTCTTCTTAATAGAGCCCACAATGTAAACTACTGGGTTACCAGTAATTGTGTTAGCTATTAAAGTTTTTTTTTTTTTTAATATTATGATTGAAATGTTGTTCACCTTAGAGTAGATATAAGTACATCAGTTAGGAACAGTAAAAGAGAAGAGGTGTTCTAAAGTCACATTTTACTAGGGCACAAGGATGGCAAAGGAAAGACAAATACCAGTGGATCCAGTGTGCCCCATATTCCCCTTGTACCCACTAAAGATGTGTCTGCACATGGCATATTGAGAAATTTCACAATCCTCACAAAACTTTGGAATAACAGTTTTAAAAATGTTAAGTATCATGCAATTGATTCATGTGTCGGGTTGTCAGTTGTGGGTTTTATTGAGATATAAAGCACTTGGAAAGCATTTAAGAAATTAGGGATGCTCTTGGGTGTGTCTTTATCAACCCAAATACATTTTTCACGACCCCGAAAACAACGGAAAGAATTATCTCATTGAAGGCATGCTGGCACATCAAAAAACCGGTCATTTGCAAATGACAAAATTGAAAATTCAGGGTTGCATCAAGATAATAATGGACAGTGGTCTCGTGCCTTTAATTTCACGAATCTCTGTGACTTGTTAAGATGCACCATTTCAAGGAAGCAATAACCTATTATATTATGACATCTCACCTCTTGATGTCAAGAAATAAGCGGGTAATCTTACAAGTTACCGTTCATTTTTGCTACTGATTAAGCTTTGGATTTAAGACCTGCTGAGAAATACAAGATGCAAGCCCACTCCTGATACCTTCGCGAGATGTCAAAAAAAAAAAAAAAAAAAAAAAAAAAATACATACATACATACCATGCAGTGAGGCAATAAAGGAGAAACCTTACCGTTGTTATCTTTTGTATATATTTGTGAAACTTCTCGTCCGCACGATTCCTTCTCCGTTTCCTAATGCATTGATTGGAAATTTTTATTTCAAGAAAGAGAAAACATAATTTGGTCCCTATTAAACTTTGTGCTGGCTTTCGTCAACCAACCGTTCATTTGCTGAACAAACAGTAGATTTCCAGCTCGACAATATGCAATCTTTCCCTCCAATCTTACCTTAATAGCTCCAAAGTTCCTTGATTAAGGTTTGGAAACATAATTGATGTAAGATTTCTTTGTCAAAAACCGGAAATTTTGTTAGGACACTCGATCGTGCCTGGACGTTTGCCTAGATTAAAAGGTTCAAATGGATTGTCGTGGCGAGACCCCCATTCAGTAACCGAGGGAAACTGGTTCGAGGTCGCACACTGCCCAGATAAGTCTAAAAGGGCAGGGGGCAGGCGATGGGCAAAGCAACTTTGAGGGCGCCTAATAATTCTGATATCTCATGAAATAACTCCGAAAAAGCATTTGGCATGTACTCTACCACATTTCAGAAGGAATTAAAAAACATTCCTACTTTTCACAAGTTGATTGGCTCATCTGTTACATTTTACAGTTTTCAAACTATTTATTGCATCGTACACAACTCTACTTTTACTACAGACTGTGTGTTTCTAAACTGTAACTATTTCTTTCAATCGATCAATGGAACAATTGACAGTTTTTCAAATACAATAATAACACTAAACATAGCGCAACTGGCTGCATGTAACACCACGCTCCTTGGCGATTACTTAAGCCACGCTGAGTCATGCAATCTCAGTGACAAACGGTGTGTAACAAACTTAACTATCAAAGCAAAGGAGTCTCAAACTAATTAAACTCAAAGGATATTGAATAGGGAATCGTAGAAGCTTCCTTATAGAATTACGCAGTAATAATTAATGATCCATAACTTAACATTCAATGGCGAAATCTTTTGTCCAATGCTCCTTTCTCTCCAAAATAATCAAAAGTATAGATTTCTTTTGCAAATGGCTGACCTGATTGTTACTGTTGTCAAGGCTGTGGTCTAGCAGTGCCCGGTGGCCCCTGGTGCCTTACTTTGTTCTTGGGTGACTCAGGAATTTTAGTTTTTTTTTTATACAAAGCATATGATGGGCACCCTGGATTTCACAGTTTCAGGGCACTGGGCCCCATTCAATTTTCCTTAGAGCACAGCCTTGTGTTATACTCCTGTAGATTAGCCTTTCTGACCCTCATAACAAGTGTTAAATCAATATAATTTTCATTCAAAAGCAAGGGCAAGAAGCCTTCTTGCATGGACATGTTCCGTTCTAGTCCTACCCTACTACGGTAATGTGGCGAAAATGGTTAGAATAACAATAACGCCTGCCATTAAAAAGATCTATTTAACCCTTTGACTCCCAGCATTGACCAAGTCAACTTCTCCTTACAATATCAAGACAATATCAAGTAGACATGTGACGAGGAGAAAGAAAATAACAACTGGGAGATTATTTCTTGATCCAACACTAATTTCTTAGAATTAATATTAGAGAAATGTATGGTGGGCAGTAAGGAGAATTACTTGTATGATCTTTGGAGTGAAAGACTTAAAACAATCTATGAGAGATCAGTAATGCCACAGTGTGACCAATGAGTGCTCATGAAAATCTTAGATTCTAGAATTACAGTGGAAGTTCTAACCATTATTCATCTACCTGAGTATGAAAGTAAGAGAAATAAATATATGTAGATGTGTACGGAGCTACTAAAAAATCAAAAGAAAAAAAAAATGGGAGAAGCAGGATAAATCTCAGAGGCACTTTTGCTGCATCAATAAAAAAATTAGCACATCTACTGTGTGGCAAACTTAACGTATCTATCTTTCTAGACATCTTTAACCCTTGACTTATGCTTAACAAATACGATACAAAAATAAAGATCTATTCAAACCCATTCCTGATAGTTATACTTAAGTGACACCTGCAAATTTATTGCAATTGTTCAAGATCATTATTTCAACTATGGTAAACCAAGCAAAAATACAGAACACTATGGAACTCAGAGATAAGCGACACCCATCTCCTGGGGTAAGAACTGTCAAAATGTTTCAGTTTGCATAAGATTTCTGTTTGAATTTTTTAAGATAGCAATTTGCTTACTACTATTACAATTGCACTTTCAGTTTGAAGAATAACAGCCTTAAAAATAAACTTAGCCTTTTCTTTTTTCTCACTCATTAAATATAAAATACCACCACTTTACATTCAACTGACAATTGAAATAATTTGTAACTACTCTCTGTAAATCCAAAAAATTAACAGGACCAAAAAAAAAAAAAAATTGTTAAAGTGCAACTTAAGCAGCAGAGAAGAACTATCACTTCCTGCCTTTCTGTGTCTTCTGATGTTGTGCCTGTGCAGTTCTGTGCAAAATAAACAAAAGTAAACAACAAAAAAGTGAAGCAAAACAACAAATATAAAGCACCAGGACTTGTGGCCCATGCAATCCAAGCTAGTACTGCACAACACAGAGGTCTATTCTGAATGGAGCCAGACTCAGAAAGTCTTTATTTGAAGATGTTTTAGTTTTCTAGTGCAAATGATGTTCAAAAACAAACAAACAACAACAACAAATACAGGTGAGAATCAAAGAAAGTAAACATAAACAAAGAAGAAGAAAAGAAAAAGTACATAATTCAGCCCAGTTTAAATGACTTTTTAAAGAAAATAAATTGTTTTACATCTTATTATTTATTTATGCTTACTTAAGTGAGAAGTTATGTTAGATACGACATAAAAGATACAATGTTTTACTTCAGAGTTTATAGAAGATTTAAGCCTCTTGATTAGAAGAAATCCTAGAAACAAGATACATGCATATGTTAATTAAAAAGATTTTTGAACATCAATTTTAATACATCATCTATGAAGCTCTTAATTTCAAAGTGTTAAAAGGTACTGGTCTAATGATAACACATACAAAATAACTGAGAAAAGGTTGCCCATCCATTGATTTAGAGTTACATTGTGGTGCGTTGGAAAATCAATACTGCACTACTCTTTGTTGTTTATGTAACACATGTAATACGGAACATGATAAGAACGGTGAGGCACTTGTTACAGTGTACATCCCCAAGTAAATGAGATTAACTTAAAAATAAAACTTATTTTTATTTGGCACTGATCTCATGAGAAACTGAAATTTATGTTAGATTTTGTTATTTTGTTATATTCAGATAAGTTGTGCCTTGATGAAGCTTCAACAAAATAGACTTGTCACTTAGAACTGAAAAGAGCGTTACAAATGTCAATAAAAGGCAAAAAACATAACTGAGTTTTATGAATGTGAAAATAACTGAATTTAATGGCCACTAAGGTGCATATATATCTTGTTTACCCCGTGATTATGCTTTTTCTTGAAACATTGAACTGGGAATATTAAGTCTATTACAAAAGAATAGTGCTTCAAGTTTAGCCCATGAATGTTAGAACCTTTCAAAGAAGCCTAGATGTTCAAGGACTTTTCTACAAGTTTGCACCCTGAATAGGTCATTTCTGCAAAGACTTAATAAATCTTAAATTAACATGAAATGATTTCTTGTTCTCAGGCAAACACAAATAAGCAATGACTTACTTTGATGCATCCTCAACATCCATGAGAAGAGAATCCTGTCTGAGATGAAGAGCATCTCTGTTCATTAGCTCCGTAACCAGCACTTCATTTTGAGCTATGAAGCAGACATCAAAATAACTTTTTTAGACACTAATAAAAACACCATAATATTTTTGAGACATAATCAGCAACCAATCAAATGCAACCTATCAAATGGAAAACCCACGTTTAATGCTTTAACTCCCATGAGTGACCAAGACAGAATTTCTCCTTACAATATCAACACAATATCCAACCAAAAAGTGACAAGAATAAAGAAAAATATCAATTGGGCAGTTAGCAGTTGATCCAATACCAAATTCTCCCAACTAATATCATAAGAATCATATGGCAGACAGTTAGGAGAATTACTATTAAAATCTTGGGAGTGAAAGGGTTCAGCAAATCAAATGAAATGATTGCAACAGAGGATCTGTAGCAAGTATCTGAAAAAAAAAAAATCTTAACATAACCCTTAAACCCTAAGTGTGACCAGCATCTAATTTCTACTTACAGCAATGCTGCTGAATCAGTCAGTGAGATCATGAGAATAGAAGATATGATCACCAACCAAAAAAGTTTTGGTTGTTGAACAAATTTACCCAGTCAGTACAGGGCTCAACATTAATGGTAACCAATTAGCCACAGACTATTAGAAATTCAGTTTTAGCTAGTGCTTTTCGATGTCCACTCGCCAGTTTGGCTAGTAAACAAACTGAAATTGTCATAACATCTAAGTTGTCACCAGCCACTGGGCTAGTAAGTTGAAAAGTCAGTGTCAAGCCCTGCAGTACCAAAAGGTAACGTATAGAGATTAGAAGAGTATGGAGAATATCGATACTGATGTTAGAATGTAAAGGTTTAAGAAATCTTTACTTCTTTACTGCATCTCACAACACCTATGGTTTAGCTCAATGTTGAATATTTTCAATTCATACCATCATCATAGGGAGGCACCCTAGTTTGAGCCCTGGATGGGGACATTGTGTCGTGTTCTTAGGCAAGACACTTTGCTCTCACAGTGCCTCTCTTCACCAACATGTTTAAATGGATACTGGCGAATTTAAAGCTGGGGGTAACCTTGCGATGGACTAGCATCCTATCCAGGAGGGGGGGGGGGGGAAAGTAGAAATACTACTAGTCGCTTCATGCTATGGAAACCAGAGTTAAGCGCTGGCTGGATGGACCACTTGGCTTATATACAGACTTTACCTTTACCTTTAATTCATACCAAAGTTAACCCATGAGTCCTATAATTTTCCACTGACATCACTTTACCTTCAATCAGTTGGCTCATATTTTTCTGGAGTGCTCTGAGTTCGTCCAAATTTAGTTCTTGTAGCCTCTCCTCAGTCCATCCAAGCATCACATTTGTGCAATTTTCCTGTTTTTCATTATCCTTGTCACCGTCACTGTCCTGCTCTCTCAGTTCTATTAGCACTTTCTCAGATTCCTCCTGCGATATCTCATGTTTTTCCAGCGTTTCTGGTCTTACTGTTTTTATGCTAAAAGACTCACATGTCTCATCGTCACCTGCAATGCAGCCTGAATCTCGTTTTTCTTCATCTGAGACATCTTGTTTTTCAATAATGTACTCTTTTATGACACAACCATCTTCGTCCCCTTCAACATCACTTAGGAGTGTATCATCAACAAAACAAATTTGCAAATCAATTGGTTTTAAGGAAAAATGTTTTAGCCTTTCATTGGATGTGCCAGGAAGCTCACTGTTTTCCAAGTCCTGTGTTTCACCCTCTGAAGTGAGACAAGATTCTATTGATTCCCAGTCAGTTGTCGGTGATGGCAATTCTGCCGGTGTGCTGACAGAATCCATCCCTGTTAGTTCATCGTTAAATGTGTCACCTTCCAAGACATGATCACCATCGTATAAAACATGTCTGTGAGGTCCATGTTCTCGTTTGTTTCTAAAATTCTCCTCTTCTACCTGTTCAAGGCTGTCATTGAAAACATCTGAAAGATTATCATCGTCACAATAAGATGTATTCTCTGCACTCTTCATAAATGGGTTTGTCCTTATATGTAAACTTCCCATGTCTGGAGTGGAAAACAACAGTTGTGATGCTGCTTCAAAATCTGGCATGTCATAAGAGTTTGTGGTTCCTGGTCTTGCAATGATCTGATCTTGAGATTGCTTCTTATGATGTCTCCAGGCTCTTTGGATACTGAACAAATTAAAATGGGTAGTGATAAGAATGATGGTACATGTTCTCAAATCTTTCCTAACTCACTGTAAACATTAATAGAGTTCTCATAATTCTTTTAACTCTTTGACCCCTGAAAGTGACTGGCCTCTATCTCTTCTAACAACATCACCCCCACCCTCACCCCCACCCCCCCACCCCCACCCCCACCCCCCCACCCCCACCCCCCCCCCCACCCCCCCCACCCCCCCCCCCCAATTAAACATCAAGGTTTAAGTTTAAGTTTAATTCATTCACTACAGGAATGGCAGGAGAAAGGAACAGAACTTTCGTTCCAATTGACACCTAACCCCTTTTTTACCCACCCATCCCACCCCGGGGAGGACATCCATCACACCATAATCTCGTGTGTGGGAAATTAATGTCTCCTACCCCAACCCTGCAGGAGACGGGACCTCCATTTATCGTCCCTATCCGAGAAGACTACAAAGTCTAACCGTTTGCAGATATCATTACAAAGGCAGCACTTTCTTCTCAGTTAATTAAAGACCCTGAGTGTTGTCCGGCCGGATTTGAACTCACGTCCCCCCTCACAACAGTCCGGCACTCATCCTCGGAGACCCAGGGGCAGTGAGTCGATTTCAAGTTAAGGGCAGAAGAGCCCCTGGGGACATTGTCTTACAAGACTAGTTCCAAACGGTCGCAGTCGTTCTGGCATCTGATTGGTGCCAGAAAATCTTTGTGTTTTTCTGCCCAATCAGAGTGAAGTGTCGTTTGGAGTCCTTTCGTGTGTTTTAACACGCACTTATACAACAAGCTCTGTTGCACGCTATGTTTGTCTCGGCCGTGCGACGAAGCTTTGCCCGAGGTGAAAAGTTTCAGTCTCAGCACGCAATGTAAGAGAAATCGATCAGATTGTCCGCGAAATCTTACCAGAAATTATACTGAATACTTTCGCAGGTATCACAAGAGAACGTGTTCAAAAGTTTGCGAGGTTCGTATAAAACATAACGGTTGCAGGCATTGATATGTCGCTTTAAACGTTACATGAGATGTAAGCTTAAAGCTTTCAAGATTTTTTGTGCAATTTGTTGTGAGTGAAACTTTTCCAATCCCGTGAAGTTATTTCGTCGCACGGGCCACGCAGGTATGTCAAGCAACTGGCGCTTATGCTTGCGTAGCTTTCTGTGCGCGCCAAACTCTAATCGTTGCCTTTTAGTAAAGTCTTTACAATATGGCCAAACTTGCAGATAACGTCAAGTACGTGGACGACCTTCAGCAAGCGCTTAAAGAAAGCTTAGTTGTGTTTCCGGTTATCTAATTAAAATCTGAACAAAAACTAATCATCGAGAACATCGTGGAAAGGAGATATGTTTTCGGACAGTTACCGAAGGGGTTTGGAGAAAGTTTAATCTTTCAACTGCTGCGTTGTGTTCAAATTCTTGAGCTCGAAAGGCCACGGATTCTCTTCTAGTCCCTTGGTCATTGTCATTTCACCTCTTTTATCGATTGTTGAAGACCAAGTTAATTACCTTTGATCATTTGGAATCGATGCTGCTTTCATCGGGGAAAACAAAACCAAAGACCAAGAAATATTGGATGGAAAGGGCGGGCTTGCTTTATTGTAAATGTCAGCTTAGTACAGGGTTATCTACCCACATCTAATAAACAAAAGTTTCCACGTTTAGCTTTTATTTTTAATTTTTCAAGCGACGATTAGATTAAATTTTGGCCGGGCGTGCACAAAAAAATGGGTAAGCGCCAGTTGCTCGACATACCTGCGTGGCGCGTGCGACGAAATAGCTTCACGGGATTGGAAAAGTTTCAGTGACAGCAAATTATACAAAAAATCTTGAAAGCTTTAAGCATACATCTCATCTAACGTTTAAGGCGACATATCAATGCCTGCAACCATTATGTTTTATACGAACCTCGCAAACTTTTGAACACGTTCTCTTGTGATACCTGCGAACGTATTCGGTATAATTTCCGGTAAGATTTCGCGGACAATCTGATCGATTTCTCTTACATTGCGTGCTGAGACTGAAACTTTTCACCTCGGGCGAAGCTTCGTCGCACGGCCGAGACAAACATAGCGAGCAACAGAGCTTGTTGTAGATGTGCGTGTTAAAACACACGAAAGGACTCCAAACGACACTTCACTCTGATTGGGCAGAAAAACACAGAGATTTTCTGGCACCAATCAGATGCCAGAACGACTGCAACCGTTTGGAACTAGTCTTGTAAGACAATGTCCCCAGGGGCTCTTCTGCCCTTAACTTGAAATCGACTCACTGCCCCTGGGTCTCCGAGGATGTCCGGCACTCTAACCGGGAGGTTAGAATAAGAACAAAGGACATGATCACTAACTAACAAAGCTCTTAAACTCTGCTTGTCAACAGCTCAGGAGATGTCTAGTGAACAGAATATATGCTTACTAATTTAAGGTGTACAGGGTAAATAACTGTAACAGTTGTATTAACCTGTTTAAATACTGCCGCATTTGTCAAGTGTTCCCTTAAATGAGGCACTTAATTTGGGGAAACATTAAGGGGGGCATTCCCATAGAATCATGATATTTATAAAAAACTGATGATGAGAAAGCATTAACAGTTAAGAAAATTGCATCATAAAAGTGTGTTATTTCACGTAACTGTAAGTGTGGGTTAAACAACAACTGGCTCGTCTTAACACTAGTTCACTCAATGTTATCAAAAATTTAGATGCCACTGCCCCTTTTATGACTCAAATCTAAGACTTTGAGAAAGAGAAGAAAAGCTGTTTTGAACTGAAAAAATGTTCCTCTCAAAAATGGAATTTCAATATCTGCATAATAAATAAAATTAGAGATAATGTTTCATTCTTTGTACAACAAACAACTCACTATAACTTAGGACTTCAGATTTAAGTGACAAAAACTTAAAGAATGAAACTCACGTTATAACATCGCATTCAACTCCCCGCCGGAGGTTTTTGCGTAAACAAGTATTTTCTTCCATTTCAAGGTTTAAGCGATAGCTGTTAAAATAAAAGTAAAATATAGTATAAAAGAAATTAAACCATGTTTCTAAACAGACAAATTCAGTATAGAGAATAGCTACTTAACATTAAATATATCTGGCTGTCTAGACGTGATGAAGTGAGAAAAAGTTCAAATTACAAATAAAATCTTGCTTTCAATCTTTCACCATAAACTCTGCCCATGTTATTTTTAGCATTTTGTGGTTGATAAAAAAACTTGTTTTACTCTGTAACCCTTAAACCATTATTTCAACTTTGATACATCAAACTTTTAACAATAAAAATTGATACTGTATGGTTTTTAAATGGGAAATTTTCAATGAATTTTTTATCATAAAAACCCCAGACAAAAATTTCTGATATAGTTTTTTTTGTGTGTTATTTTGCGATCTGATGTGGTCTTTCCTTTTAATTTTTAACAATCTACATTTTCAATTCATTGTTAGGTTGTAATCAAAATATGACTTTCAAATTGCTGTCTTGAAGCAACTCATTAGAATAAAAATAACATTTTTAGAAGGACAGCCAGCCTACAAAATTATTTCCAAATAAGGGCATGTTATTCCTATCTCAGACACTATCAAATTCCATGCATCTTCATCAATAATATTCTGCCAATAAAGGAGATCTTAATGCAAAATATAAAAAAGCCTAAGGGAAAAAATCCTTCTATTACTGAAGATGAAGGAAAAAAAATAAAAAAAAAAACTCAAAAATACTTTCTAAGTGAACCAAACCTTAAAGTTTTTAACTCATTGAGAAATACAAAGCACATTTTTACGTGCTACCATTGGCATTAAGCTATGAAATCCGAATTCATGAAATTCAATGTTTTTTTTTGGCCACAAAATTATTACAGTCAACATATTGAAATTCAACTTTGCTACATGTGGGATTATAAATGCAGATTTAAACTTGATGAAGTAGCAAAAAGATTAACTGTACAGATCAGTAACACTTCCTACAAATCGTGGATATGAACACACATGAAAAAATACACTTTCTACTTAATAGTCCTAAAAACATAAATTTAACCTGTCTCATTATGTCTACAGTGTAGCATTGTGCATTACGAGCTGTAATATCATTTAAGTCTTCCTCCCTACAAAAGAAGAGCTGCAGAGAAAAATATCTCCTCCCTTAAAAAATTATGCATCATAACAAAGGTAGTAGCTAAAAGAGAAATCTCATTTTTGTCATTTCAAGAACATCTGAATCTAAATGTGATAACATACATTTGAATAACCCTTCCATAGCCTTGTTTCAGAGATTTATCTGTATAGCAAACAGTTGATCACTGAACACGGATGTGAATTTATCTTCACCACTTACTTTTCCACCAGAATTTCTCCTTCTTCCACTTGCTCTCTCGTTTTCGCTTCTCTTTCCTCTTCCTCCTACGGCGAAAACAAATAATAACACCATCAAATACTGCAAAACAAAAATTCAATTGCAATTTAAATCAGTTTCCTTTGTCTTTTATGAGATATTGAACAAAATAACCTAAAAGATATTACAAACCTGAACAAACACTCAGGAGACTTCAGTTCTGTTTAGGTTTATCAGTGAGAAATCTCCTAAGAGTAATTGCGTATTTAGATTATCTGTGACATTTCAGCTACTGTTTTCACAATCCCCAGACTGCATATTACTTTGTATTAAGAGCATGGATATAATTTGCAAGTAAAAGTGAATAAGCATTGCCTAGACCACGACATAATGTAAAACACTCATTTGTTTGTTCAACAAATTTAGTTAAACCTAGAGAAACTTCCTGTGTCCGGGAGTGAATGCTTCAGTTTTTGCCTATGAAAATATTGAACATTAACAAGAGTACGACTCTGTGCATGCTTGAAATGTTATCATTTTCCCTTCTATTTTTAAAGACGATCTTCATCTGCCTAAAGTATAAACAAACTGGAAGACAAATACAAAGAAATAACACAATCAAGAAATCTTAGTAAGCCTGCAGTATGATGCATGTTACTTAGAGCTCATCTTAATGGCCAGAAATCTATTAGCTTAATACTGAATTGATCATGCATTTCAAGCAAGGAAAAAAATACACTGAATTACAAACTTTATTTAAACTGATTCTAGACCTTAACCCTGTAGTGATTAACATGTAACTTCTCCCTGTAATTTCTCTACGTTATCTTGTAAACAAGTTAAGAGAGAATAAAGACTGAAGCTTATCTGAGCTAGAGGGTGGTATTTTGGATGAGACCAAATTCTCCTCTCTAATATACAAGAAATTGTAATGACAATAAGAATTACTAATTCAATCTTGTGAGTTATAAAGACTTGAAAGTGTGCCTTAGAGAATTTTGCATGGCAAAGGATTCTGAAAGAAATTAGAATGCCACACTACTTGGCAAAATTTCTAAAATTATTAAGCAGGCATAGATCTACACTTTTGACACATACATTTGTTTTTATTAACCAACCTTGATGAATCTTTCGTACAGCAGCTGAACAAAAAGCTTTCTGGCTAAATATCCTCTATAATGAGCTTGGATACAAATTGCTGCAGCTTCCTCTATTGTAAGTTCATTTGGCTGTGATTAAGAAGAAATATATAACAATTTATTGACAAAACTTTTTAATTCATTTGTGGAATTAGCTTTTAGAAGCTCTGACTTAGAATGGGCACTATGACTTGACACAGAAAAATGCTAAAAAAAAAACCCTTTCTGGACAAAACAAATTTACCAAAAACAAACCAAGCGTACAGGTGTAAAAAATAATTATTTATGACTTTACTTAATTTCTTGCAAAACTTTTTTCAATGAGGTAATGTTTCATGTCTCACCATTAAATTCTATGACTTTGCACACCCAGAAACTTCAAATGAATTTACAGAATTTCCGTAACACTTATGAACCCTGTCACCATTAAGGACCCAGCAAACAGAACAAACTTTTTTTGTTTCTTTGCTGTGGTTTTTGAAACATACACCTAATTGAGGATGCATCCAGGAAGATGGTAAAGATTTTGGCTAGAATTAGATATACCCACTGCTGTTCATTAATCAACCATGTTTCTTAGCTTCGAAACATAAAAATCCTATGGAAAACTGAAAGAGCTAACAAGATCTGGAACTGATTAACCAATCAACTCCACTTCCAGACATTTTTCTGCTTTGTAAGGATTTGTCTGAGCTGACTACTAAGTTGATTATTAAGCATTACAGTCCCCAAGTGTTGCATTCAATGAAATGTCATGCAATAACAAACCCAAAAGATATCAACCACAACATTACTTTTTGTAGCATCAACATGAATTCTAAAAAACTTCTTCTAACTAAGAGTGAAAAGAAAAAAAATGAATTTAGAAAAATAGACATTTATTTTCCTTGAGAAGAGATTTCTTGTCAAATAATCACAAGCCATCAAAGAGATTTGATTGTCACAAATCTGTTTAAGATGTGATTGTAATCACTGTAAATGTGGTTGAAAAGATGTAGAAAAATGCATATAGTATGAGCATGCAATCTCAGCATAGATTTTCCTTTTAACTTTTGGCAATTGCTTGAAAATTCTAAACATCTGAGACTCTCATGCAGTTTGAAAGAATTTTTCACTTGAAATTCTGCAAAAAAATGTTTGGCTGCCATGTATATACTCTTGCCAAAGGGTATTTCAATATACTCCCTTATTCCTATTCGTTTTTTTCCTTTTTCATTTTTGCTTTAATCAACGACAATTAATTTTTATTGCAATTAGGTCTATGTGAATGATAGTAGAAGGAAAAAACAATAGAAAAATCTCCACTTACAACAGGTAACACTTTTTTGGCCAGCATTGGATTTATTGCCTGTTGAGATCAAACAAAGAAGAATTTCATAAGCATTGTACACCTATCCCTTGAATGTACAGCAGTGATGAAAAGATACTAACATTTAACGCTTTCAATCTCAAGATGTAAATAGTAATTCTCCTAACTGTCTGCTATACAATTCATATGTTGTTACTTGAGAGAATTTGGTATTGGATCAAGTGATAACCCTTACAGGGCTTGACACTAACAGTAGCCCACTAGCCACAGACTAGTAGAAATTCAGTTTTGCCTAGTGGTTTTCAATTTCCACTAGCCAGTTTGGCTAACAAACAGACTGAAATTGTCATAACATCTAAGACATCTGAGAAGTCACTAGCCACTTGGCTAGTAAGTTGAAAAGTTTGTGTTGAGCCCTGCCTTAATTGATATTTTTCTTTATTCTCATTACTCATCTGCTTGATATTGTACTATTACTGTAAGGAGAAATTCATTCTTGGTCACACATGAGAGTTACAGGGTTAGGATGATTGTTCACATACAGAACTTAGGAAAATCAGTGTGTTTCAGTGAGAATTCAACAATCTACAATTTTAGATCCTAAAATACTTACCGGTATAGCTTACTGTATATATTACCCCTAAGTTCCTATTTATGGTTTTCAATTTCAAGTTGATCTGAAAACAATCAGCTTAGATTTTTCTGATCAGGTATTATTTTTTTCAGAATTAACTAAAATCATATTTAGTTTTAATTCATTTACTGATGTAAAATTGAATTAGAAGAAGAGCTCTAGGTCTCTGAGTGTTGAGGAATAATTTTATATACAAGTTTAAGATAAGTCTGAGTTTAAAGACAGAGATCTGCTACAAAAACCACATAATTAAAAGTTGAAGGGGAGGCCTCAAATTCTAACCACAGATCTCAGATTATCAAAAAAATAATTTCAAGAAAATACACTAAAATATTAGAAAGTAACAGAACAGTACATGAGCTTCCTATAGGTGACAAATTTGTGAAACAAATCAATTTTAAAAAAACTTTCATTGTTGTAATAGGAGAAATAATTAAAATACTTTACAGTGCCTTCATTTGGTTTCTACCTCAAATCCTAAATAAAGCTGATTTAAATAATTGTCCATATTATCAGTTATCTCTTAAAGCTGACTAGATTATTTGTTTGCATGGTATCACATAGTCCTAAAAACCCAGAGAGAAATAATAACATGGGCACTGTGCATAAAGTCCTGCTAAATACAAAGCTCTTGACCATCTAACCTCCTAAATTTTATATCACATCTGGGTGTTCGTTACACATCAGATAATAGAAAATTCTGTACTATGCAGAGTTTTTGCATATCTTTTGTTGGCCAGAGCTATTTTTAAATTAAAATGAGTGAAGCACCTTCTGTTATTTTACAGTACACTTCAACTAATACATTTCTTAATTAAAACGCTGTCTAAGCAGACAGAAAGAGGAATAACCAGTAATCTTGAAATCATGAGCTATTTTAATCCCCTAAGTCAAAGAGCTTACATTGATATCTTCCAAACTCATCTCCCAAAATTAATTCCTGCAGAATCTCTAATTTCTTGCTTGAGAAATTCAAAATAAGAATAAAATCTCTCATTCATGAGGATGTCTTGACCAATAACAGATTCACTGTCAAAAAATTTGAAATTTTTGTGACAGAAGCACTGGAAGTATGGAAAACTGCCAGTCACCATCATTCAACAAAATTATTTTTGTACCCTATCTGGCACTCCTGGAGGTC
This sequence comes from Stylophora pistillata, assembly GCF_964205215.1. Taxonomy (NCBI): domain Eukaryota; kingdom Metazoa; phylum Cnidaria; class Anthozoa; order Scleractinia; family Pocilloporidae; genus Stylophora; species Stylophora pistillata. Next base: position 23,321,598 of record NC_142525.1, on the reverse strand, counting down.
ACTATCTCAAACCATCTCCAATTATAAAGCTTTTTACAGTGATTTTCAAGGGATTCACAATTTAGCGACAGGTTGTGTAAAAACTACCACCCCAGCCAAGCTGATGTTAAGATAAAGCAAAAGACCTCAGAGATTCCTTGAAAAAGTGTCACTGATGAAATTCTAAATTACAGCACAAAAGTCATATGATTTGAATTTTATTTTTTCTTTTCATGAAATCAACTATTAGTTGGCAGATTCTTGGAACATTCACAGGCTAGAATGTGTCTCTAAGAAGTGGCTGTACCGTCAGGAGACTGTAACCACTACTTGAATGCCTCCAGTAAAACAACAGACACACAGAAAAGTCACATGTGTTTGTTTAATCAAAACCGCCTTTATGACAATTGATTTATACGCTGAAATAGAAAACAGAAGAATTTTCCATCGCAGTCAATTATGACGAAGGGACTCTTTACATTTTGAACCCGTAACAAATCAATAAAAAAAGGCCCGTCAAACTGTCTTTGCCTCCGACAGATTTTTAATTCAGAATTTTGCAATAGGCTCATGACATGACATTACTGTGTTATTATTTCGAGTGCGTACCTTAATTTCCGTTGTATCACGCGCTCGAGAGATGATTCGTGCAGAACAAGCTAAAACCCTACATCGACTATTTAACAAAATCGCCAAACCACAATATTACTGCCTCTACAGCTGTTTCCTGCCTAGGAAACTGAAACACTGATGAATAAGTAATACTAATGGATCCACACTAAACCCTCCACTACAACACAATCGAAATGCCTCGTGAATTAAAGCACTTCAAATTGTACAACCGAGAATAAAGTTTCGTCTTACCGCCATCGCAGCTCGAGTTCGATCGTAGGAGTTTTTCTT